>NC_052502.1:27616629-27955896 GCF_016617805.1 Bactrocera tryoni
GTATACGCAAGGAATGGATATAACTATACATGTCGGTGCTCTAAGTATAATTATTTTAACTACTACAATTTCATCATTAAATATTATCAAATTAACTCACGTGAGCCACATTTGATTTATTAACTGCGCCCATGAGCATTTGTTACGTTGCTGAGTAGTGGCACTAAGTCCTGCTCGGTTAAAAGCTTCTCTGGATAAAAACAGTAAAGTACTTTCCAACAGAAGCAAACGTACGTTCATAATGCCCAACACATCACGTCCAACATTACGTACAATATAAGCATTAATAGCAAAAGTAAGAATGCGACATAGAACCTTCGGACGGGCAAAAACAGAAAAGGCTTATCAGCCGTTGTTGACACCAATTATTTGATTATAGCTGGTTTAAATATAGATAAACTAACATACCTGGAAAATAATACTGAAAGCCCCACTAAGTATGCTGCTATGAAGCACATTACGTTCCATTTTCTTTCAGTTGTTCTAACTTAATTTATTATAATATAATAAATTTTTCATTATATTGGACACCGGGAATAAGAAAAACAATTTCTGGACGCATAAACAAGTTTCAGTGCAAAAACACGTCAATGCTTTGAACAGCTGATCTTAGTAAAACATTCACAATATATTGGTGTGGAAACTGAAGCGAAGAAGAAGATTCTCGGTTTGTTTACATTTATTAAGTTGTGAGGAGTCAAATAAAAATTTAGCTCTATAGAACATAAAAATGGTTTATTGTTCAGTACCGGGTTGTGAAAAATTCAACAAAAGCCAAAATAAACGATTTGTATTTAGCTTTCCCAAAAAAAAGGAATTGGTGCAAAAATGGCTTGAGGCGATACCCAGTTTAGCGCGTCCTGTTAAAAGCTCTTGGCGAGTGTGCCAATACCATTTTAAACCAGAGGATATTTTAAAGTCATTCAGCCACACTATTGGTGGGGAAGTGTTTTTAATAGAGAGGGAGAGACCAAGGCTGAAACCAAATGTGGTGCCAACAAGAAACCTCGAATTCAACAAATTTGTCAGTATAAATAAAAATTTTCATGCCATAAACTAATTTAAATTGATGATAAGTATATATATAATTAATTTCAGATTGAAAACAACGATCGAGAAACCAAATCAATAAATAATCATAAATCACATGTATTAAAGCAATCTAAAGATACTGACGCGTTAAATAAAAAATCCATTGCACAATTAAACTTAGCAGGTAACCAAGATGCCGTACCTGAAGAGAATCGTGAAAAGGCATGTGTGCGCAGTGTTGAAATTATAAAAGTTCATCATGAATCCAAGGTTCTTACAGCCGTTGCAGATATTTTGCACAGAACCCCTGAATTTCTAGACGAGGACGCTGAGCAATTTGAATCGCAAAGTTTTGAGGACATATCTAATGAGTGTAACCAAAATCTGGATAGAGCTGATGGAATTATTATTCTACAAGATAAAGAAAATAGCGAAAGCAGTTTAACTGACAATAAAACCGAAAACCTTGTCAACTGTTCCAATCCAATAACAGAGGTGGATTACTTTGACAACCTCTTTGATAGTGTTTTTGAGGTAGTTTTGCCTACAACGTTGTGGGGAGTTCATCGCTCTCCACACCAAAAACGGATAATGTTCGTATGTGTAGATGAAGAACAATTAAATATACAAAAAATGTTGATCGTGGATGATTCAGGCGACCTAAAAATGTATTTAGTGAGCAGGTTGATCCGCGAAGAGCATTGGCCAGTTGATATTTTAACTCCAGAGCGTATATCAGATATGCTTGCAGAGTTGGAGGCAATGCAAATATGCCTTGGAGCAAATTTGTCTGAAACTTGTGAAGTTCTGCTTACAGATGTTAATAGCGATGAGCAAATAACGCAAAGATTATGCAAAAAGTGCTGTTGAAAGTGTATTTATAATTTTAAAAATCACTAAAAGACATAAAAATATGTTTTTTTCAGTTATAGTTAACAAATATAATAATAACATAAATACATGTAAAATACAAATTTTATGCAGGAATAAACTTCAGTTATTCTTATTAAAACTTTCCAACAACTTCATTTTTTTACTCTGGTATCTTTAAAGAGGCGAATTCAGTACTTAATTTCTTCATAACATCAGCATGTTTGAGATCGGGGCGTTTATATAGTTTGTAATTGTCCTTGACAAACTTTGCAAAACCCGTTGGCTCGCGAACTGGTGTGGGCAAAATATTGCCATCTTTATCCTTTTTATTTAAAAATATCTCAATGGCACCATGACAAAAAGAACACCTTATATTTTCAACTTTCTTCGATTTTGAGTGAGCGTGCGATCTGTGAGAAAAAGTTTTGCTTATATTATCAACAAGGAATATCTTATTATAACATACTTTGCGCCGCATAAGGTGCATTTGTAAGTGTATTTATATTCGATATCATACTGATGGCACACACCGATCTTCGGAATTTCTGGAAAAACCTGGTTAGCTCTCAACGCCCTGAAAAAGAAATGTCTATGTTATCATCGTTTCTAGAAGGTTATAAAATTATTTTTATATTGCTATTATAGAAAAACAAGCTATATATTGATATATGTTTGTATGTTTGTAACATTATTTAAATTGTAATTCATATCCGTTGATTTTTAAATTTAGCCGATGTAGTAATAGTAAATGAAAAACTATATAAATACCATTGCTTCCAAGTACTACCATGACCACCTTCCCCATTAAATATCCAAGTAGCAGCATGACACAACTCATGTATTAATGTACAACGCAAACGATCAGCACTAGTTAGAACCTTTTCACTCAACTCTATAACACTTGTTCGAGTGCCCATTCTAGAATAGATAAAAAAATTATATATGAAATTAATATATATATACATATACATATATATATGAACTAGAAAATATTAAAAAGCAATGATTTAAATAAGTACTATCATATATCAGGTTACTACATACTTTTTCTTATTTAAACACCTTCCAGCTGTATTGCACAGTTTCTTGTTCCATTGAAGTGGCACTTCTAATTTGTTTTGAAATAATTTCTCATTATAGAGCTCGTAGAGCAAATTTGCCAGTTCTTCCTTCTTTGTACGATAATTCTCGCGGTAACATAGTGCTTTTGGATCACAAAGAGATTTGGCCACACATACTAAAAATGGATGTAAAATTATATTTTTATTCAAAAAAATTTAAATATTTACCATCAAGGGATTTTAGAAAGCCGTATTTGTTTTTAAATGTAGGGAACATTTGTTCTGAAATCTTATTTCTCTCCCTCAATATTTTTGAAGGTTTCGTTTGATTAGGAGAGTCTAAATTCATAAAAAAAAGTATTTATCTTAGATAAAATAAAATATTTTATAAATTTATAGAATTACCAGTTGACTTTTCTGGAGTCATATTGAAAACAGGATTTCCGCGTTTTATTGCTTCCAAATGTTTATTAAATATTTCAAAGTTGTCTAGACCATCTCTTATATTTACTCGTTCCATATCGTGTGAAAGTTTTTCCTCATCAGTTGTTGGAACACGTCTAACAGGAGTTCGAGGTTGCACCCCGTCCTCGCCAATGGTTAAGTCTACATCTTCTTCTCCAAAATTTGCAGTGAATAACTTTCGTTTTGATTTTCCACCAGTGGTTGGGGTAGCTGGTATTTTTGCCCTGTCGGTCGCTTTGCAAGTCCGCAAAATATTTTCCAAATGGGTATTAAAATTCGCATCTTGTGCCGCAAATATTAACAGAAAATAAAAATGTTCAAGTAATTTTTTATAATTATAATGATAAGTTATAAATATTACCATTATTTGCCAATGGAGAATTTGTTTCACCTTCTTGTATGGTTACTTCATCTTTAGATAAATCTAAGTAAATTATATCATCTTTTTTCTTCGCTTTCACACGACGAGATATTGTAGAGTCACCCGCATCTTTAGTTTTAGTTGACTTCTTACTTTGTCTTTTTGTAGCGTTTTCTTTGGGGCCTTTTTTGGGTTGTGAGGTTTTATAGTCACTGTCATCGCTTTGATCAGACGGTGGGCTCCATTCATCAGATTTATTCTCCATATTACCATTAGGTGAATTATCGTGTGTTGGCGTCTTATCTAATGTTTCGTCATCAGAAGCATTGTCCCCTGACGTACCGCTATCTACATCGACCAATTGACGCCAACGTTCAGCTGCTGCCACAATATTCTGTTGTCGCTTTGTTGGACATTTTCTTTTTACTTCGGTTCTTGGTAATTTAAAGTCTTGTTCCCGATGTTCTTTTCGCTGCCTATTAAAACGCGGTTCGCTGTTAAAGTTATTATCTTGAGCAGCGGATATAACTTGGTCCTTATGTAAATTAGGGGTCATATAGCGAGTAGAGTCCAAATTTGTTTGAACAATATCGCGACGAACTTTAAAATAAATATAATAATAATTTAGCAAAATTCACATTTTTTACACTTTTGTTAATAATTAAGTTATGACGTACAAATAGAAAAATCATCGAGGGCGCTTTCTACCACACTTTGATTCATCTTGCTTCTGCCAGTGGTGTTGACCAAATTATGCGATTCTGATTTTGTTTCCTTAAATGAAGACTGTTTATTAGATGATTGTGGTAATTGTGTAGAGTCCATTTTTTTCGGAGTGCGGCTGGTACGTTTCAGAGTGCGTATTACTTCCGGTGTTTTCCATGCTTTCCCGTATACTTGGGTGAGAAGTCTTTCAGCGTGAGTTAGAAAATTCACATCCGGTTCATCCTCATCAGAATTTTCTTCCTTATTATTACTATTTTCAATAGATTCGGATGGGTTTGTGTTACTTTTATGTTGCTTTTTCTCATTGCACGACGTCTCAAATACTTGATCTTTAGATGCCAAAGCGGTTGTTGTTACATTTTTACTATTTTCATTAACTCTATTACATTCTTCTTCACTATTGCTATCGTTATTGACACTTTCATCTTCCAAACTTTCCAATTGTGAAATTGAAATTTTTATATTAATCTTGGCAGAAATATTTATATTACCGATACTTATTTGCGGTGCTGATGATTGGTTCCGCTCAGCTTCTGAAAATTATATTAAAATAAAAAATATAATGTTAAAATATACTTTTGAATATCAAACAACGTTCTTACCTGTTCGACTACATTCACTGCTACTATTGCTAATGTTGACTGAAGGAATATTCATATCTTCGCTGGACGTCTCAGATATAATAACTGAATCTTCGGGCAAATCCACGTTACTAACATGCGAAATGGAACTTTTTTCACTACATACTATTGAATTGTTTTTTCTCTCCTTGAATGTAGGTGAGTTCAATTCAGTTTCTTCATGAGCTAGACGTCGGGGGTCTCCTTCAGCACTTCTTTCGCATTCACTATGAATTTCACCAATTGAAAATTCTTCTGTCTTTATTTTGCTCATTGATAAAGTATCATTTTTCAAAAGTGAGTCTGTCTGAACAATTGTTTTCGAAATTCTGACACACTCATCTCTATCTAGCAGGTCACTTGCAATGGAAGTCATGGATTCTGTGGCCGCATACGCCAAATCACCATGAATTTGGTAGGCATTATTTGTTACAATATTCTTTTCAGGAGTAACTGCAGCAATATATCTTAAAGAGTTAAAATTATCTTCCATAATTTTGTGATTTGCTTCCAATTCTCTGCGCTGTTGCGAAACATCTCGTAAAAATGCCTCCATCCGATCTGCTTTTTCGTTACTAAATGTATTTGGGATGAAGGCATCAGCAGAATGACCACTTTCAGGTATATCAGATGTCATAAAGTTGAAATCCGTACATTCAGAAACAGTGCTATCACTTATTGTTATGGCACTGCAACTATCGTCTGTTGATAACAATGATATACAACCAGATTGGGACATTCCAGCATTTTCAGGAACTTGGCTTTTACCTCGGGAATTTATGTTGCATATTTGCAGTTTATGTTGTTCCAAGTCACAACTCATTCGCTGACTCTCTGTAGAAACCAATAATGTAGTTTCTTTAATAAGTCCATCATTTTCAATATTGTTTAAATGCTGCGCACTCACAGCCATTTTTGAAACGTCGTTTGTTAGTGTTGATATATCGTATTCCCGTAAATACTCTGCAGTGTGATTATAGTCACTCACTTGTAAAGGCTGCATATCTTCGGTATTCTCTCTTGATATATCATTATTTAAAGAAATATGTTCATTTGCTTTACTTCCATTGCTATCACTAAGCAACAGGGGATTAACATAGTGAGGAATATTAGAAATTGTGGAAGCTGCTCCAATATTTCCCTGTAAGTAACCGCTCTCAGTGTCAAGATTTTCACTCTTCCCATCCATTGGAGAAAATTCTGTTAAATTGGACAAAGTGGATGCAGATGTAGCACTTTTATGTACAGCGATAGTTTGGGAACTGCCTGGAGCTACATCATCCATGATTTCTAATAGATTGCGACTAACGCGTTTTATTGGCTCCACATCACCGGGGATGCATTCTTCACACGTTTCTAATGTGTCGTGTTGTTTCTTTTTATTTGACAGTGTAAGCTTTGCAAATCCTAAAAAAGAAAACATTCAGTTCAGTTACTTGTGTTTTGTAAATATGTATAGTTCACAAATCTAAATCTAAACGTACTATCTCTTATAGGTACATTGATTTTAGTGGGATCAACGCAGGTTATTAGTTTATATTTTTGTTCCCCGTCCATTTTGTTATCAAAATAGCAGGTATTAACGTCGAATATAATCACACTACACGAAACAAATTCAAATACAAAGCGTTGATGAAAACCATTTCTTGCTTCTTCTTAAGCAGGGGTGCTTTCTTTAATAATTTATCGATATCAAGAATGAAGAAATATGAAAATTATACTGACTTTTCAATATTTTTCAAACCATTTGCAATAATTTTGGACGATGTGGCAGCACATACAGCACAATACATCGATATCAATATCGAGTCAATATTTTCATTTCGTTTGACAGCAAACTTTGCTTAGCAAAGTAATCCGGTGTATAAAAAGCTTTTAGATTTATTGTCTAGAAAAATTAACATTTATACATTTAAAATAGAAATTTAAATAGGAACAATGGGACGGCGTTCTATTAATACCACTAAAAGTGGGAAATATATGAATCCTACGGATCAAGCAAGTATGTATATTTTCATACAAGTTTACATCAAGTCTCTATGCTACCTTTGTGCATGCTTCTAATTGTTTTCAGGAAAGGAAGCGCGTAAAAAAGAGCTGAAGAAAAATAAACGACAGCGACAAATGGTCCGGGCAGCTGTCCTAAAAAATAAAGACCCGGGGCAAATATTGGAAGAAATGGAAAAAATTGATGAAATGGGTTTGTAATCTATACGTACTTTTTTCTAGTGCTTAAAAAAGGTACCGTTATATTATAGAGTATAATGTATTGCAACCGTCACCGTTAAATGAAAAGGTTCTTCGGGATAAGAGGAAGAAGTTGAAGGAGACTTTTGACCGTGTGATGCGTCTTTATGTAAGTTATTATTAGTTCTTGCATAAAATATAAGCAAATTAAATGCATCATTTAATTATAGCACAATGATGAACCCGAGCATTGGGCTGAATTAAAACGGAAAGAAGTGGAGTATGAAAAGAAACGACTCAAAAAGCAACAATATTATGAAAGTGTAAAGCATGCACAGAGTGTACAAATTGACGAAATCCCTCTACCAGCCTCAACCCAGGGTTCCAATGCTAGTTCTACGGGCGCTTTGACGTTCCATGTCGCCAACAGATTACCACCTCCACCAACATCATTATCCTTGCCACCTTTTGCCCCTGGGGCGCCACCTGGTATTATAAAAAAAAATCAAGAAGCGGTATGTGATTTCTAAAAATTAAACAGAAATATTGTTAGTAATATCTATATTGTTACCTAGACCACAAAACCAGCTGACAAAACTAATGATGTCAAAAAGAAAGAGCTCTTAGGTGTTCCGCCTGGACCGCCACCTATTCTTCTCCAAATGAATGACTTAGACACAGATGCCGAAGATGATGAAGTTGATGTGAAAGATTATAATCCAAAATTAAAAGCTTCAAAGTCGAAATCATTAAGTAAGCCAAATTCTTTGCAGCAACGGATGCTAGCTATCTCAGGTCAAAATATTGATGAATTTATGAAGGAAATGGAAAATGTACACAAAAAGAAAGAAAAGGAGCGAGAGGCTGCTTTGCGCGGCGATGAAGCGTCTTCGTCTGATGAAGACGAGAAACCTAAAAAATCTGAAAATTCTGACGATGACGATAGTGCACCTGCAAGTAGTCGCAGTTCGGACAGTTCAGATAGTGGGGAAGTAAGTGAAGATGCTATACAATCTCCTAAAAGAAAGCGAAAGGAAACAAGTAGTCCAGCAAATGTACAAGTTTCTGCTGCTACAATTCATGCATCTACAGCTGTTCCTGTCACAATTCCTTTGCCGCCTGTGCCCCCGCATGTCGGTCCACATCTCTCTGTTCCCGCTCCACCTATGCCTCCTGTAGCCGGCTTGGCACCATCGATGATATTGAGGCCTCCACCATTACGACCACCTGGAGCTCTGCATAACTTTGGTATACGTATGCCTCCAGGTCCCCCACCTGGTCCACGGCTACATGGTATGGGTGGTATGCCACCAAGAATGGGTATACGCATGCCTCCTGGACCTCCTCCTGGTATGCCACCTCGAATGGCTCACCACCATAAAAATCAACAGCAATTGCATAAAGATCAAAGTAAAGGTGTAACTACTATAACAGCCAAACCACAGATTAGGTAAATTATCATATATTTATTTTATAAGTGTTGCGTAAATGTGTGCTTAAAATATTTTATTTTTAGAAATTTGAGTGCTGATGTTACTCGTTTCGTTCCATCGACTTTACGTATAAAGAGGGAGGAAACACGAAAACCTGGTACGCGAACCAAGATGATTCAAGAACCAAGCATTCAAACTGCAGAAGCAAATAAGGCGGCCACAAAGGACGATGCCTATATGCAATTCATGAATGAAATGCAAGGACTGTTATAATTATCAAAATATTCCTACATAACGTGTGTAGTATATATAAATAATATAAATTTTAATTGATTTTATGTGATATGTGTTTATTTCGTCCGTTGAATCCTTGAAATAAAACAGTTTAGTACAATGAGAGTGGCATCTCTAAATGTGACAATTTCACCACTGCAAGAGAGCTGCCAAACGTTCAACATAAGCCTAATAAATAAAAATTTCTGTTTCCTTTACGTATTTTAACAAAACAAAAATTGTTATAAAGATCACCATTATAATAAACATTCTCCATTCAATACATCATACATATATAATTTTTTTTATTATATGGGCCATTCATATTTTAATTTTTCCCCCACTTTTATTTTTGTTTTCATAATCACATCCGTGGTGAGTTTAAAAGGAAAATTGACATTTGGGATTATATTTATGGAAATTTAGTTTCATCTTTATTGGTATTTGCTAGAATTAAATTTTTTTGGCGAGAACCTTCAGTGTAAAAATAAGGATATGATGCGGATGGTTGTCTATCTGACAATCGTGGCTCTTTGTTGGCAATTTGAAATGACGAGCTCACGCACGTCCACTTTATGGAAGTTAAATACAGATAGTGGCAAAATAACTGGACACATTTCCGATACTCGAGGAAAGGCAGATAACACAATGCTTGAAGAGTTTAGCATACCATTGTTTGACGCTAATGCTGATGTCTACGCACAAGACGAAGTATTTTATATCATTGCGTCTACTTTGGCACTGGGCGCAAGTACAGGTGCTAGATCAAGTATCACAGATGCGGATCGCAGTGAGGGAGACAATGCAGGATACGGGTGGGTACGCGAATCACCTGAAAATTCTATAGACACTTTGGCAACATTATCAAAACGGTGCAATGAAAGTGATGCTGAAAAACAAGAATCTAACGGCACTGAAGTAGAAAACAAAAAATCTTCGTCCATTACGGGTAGTTCCGGTACACCAACTGTAGCTAATGTTGATACTGCCTTGGTGGCTGATGAATCTTTGGATTGTAAACCAGTGAATTTTACATACTACGATTATCTTATTGGAGTGGGACAAAGATTCAATCATCCCAAGATACCAGAGCCAGAGGTAACTTATATTGTGTTTATCACTCACACATACATATGTTAATTAAAATTGTTCTATGTGTTTTGCCAATCTTTAAATTAGGTTGCTTACCTTTTTCTGAAAATTAAAGATGAGAACTCTTTCAAAAATTTCGATATATCAGCTTTGGAACGGCGTCTCAAAAGAACAAAGCGTGAAAAGCCTAGATCCGTGCAACTGTATAATCAAATTGGAAACTACTGGCGTATTGTGGGGGACGCGCGTCAAGCGATTGAATGCTTTAGACGAGCTCTAGCAATGTCTCCAACAAATGCCGAAGTTCTCTTGAATTTGGCGCGCGTGCTATACAATCTTCAATATCTTGACGATGCTATACACTTGACAAGAAGGTAGGGGCAAAATTTTGTGCTAATTGTTCAACAAACAAATGTCGGTTAGCAAAAAGATCAACCAACTTAAATTTTATTTATATTTTTTTTTCACCAAATTAAGAATATTAATATTAACACACCCAATCTTTTACGTCTTATTAGACTAGATAAAATTTAAATACGTCCAGTAAAGACGGAAATTAATATATTTTGTTCATTAAAATCGTACAGGTCTTTGGAAATGCAACCACCTGGAAGGTCTGCTTGGCAGCAATATTTCACACTTGGAGAAATTTTTAAAGCTTATGGACATTTTCAAGAATCAATTTTGCATTTGCGACATGCACTTGAACTCTATCCTCAGCACGAACCCATATTGAAGGCCCTGCGGGATGTGGAGAATAATCCCTCATCAACATTGCATGTGTACACAGTTGTCATAATCGTTGCCTTGGTAAGTGAGATATTCAAGATATTTGCTTACAGGCTAATAAATAAGATATTTCTACAATTAAGTCACCATGTAGATGTCAAAAACCTATATTTTACATAATTTTACAGGTCGTTGCTGTTTTTATTGTAATTATAACATCATCTAACAACAGTGATAAATATAATGGTTTAAATAGCGGCCACACTCAAAATGATTATGAGCCTAAAACACAACGGCATTTCAACCGTGCCATGGCTATGCGCTCACTCAAGGGATTTTCCTCTTCCTCAACTTTTACGGGTTCATCATCACGGAACCTTAGACACAGAAAAAATTGAGCCTCCCAAAGCAGAAGTGGATAATTTGCCACAACACTATCTATCTACGTCCACGCCCATGCTTACACAAATAAAAATTGCTTAAATAGCACAATTGCTTATACACATATACACGTGAACACACAAATTCACACGAAAATACAAATCAGGAATACCATTGGATAAGAGGAAATGTTGGGCTTAACGATATATCGGTGATTTGATAAATCGATTAAACGAAATGCCAAAAATGCACGGATCTCATGAAGATAAGCGACCCATTTACTTAGTTATTTTGTTTTATGTAGATTTACGACCTAAACTACATTCGGTTTAAGAAAAGTATATTTGAAAATTATCACAATACTTTTATTTTAAAAAATTTGATGTAGTAAGCCAAATTAACTTGTTATAAAATTAAATTTTTTTGTTCCTTCTGTTCATATTTGTTTAAATATGGATATTATATATGCCATTTGTACTTATATTTACGTCATTAATTTTAAGTTTTTTTTTTTGTGAGAAATTCTTTAAATTTCTGTGATAACTTTGAAATATTAAATTCAATATTTAAACTTTTGGTGAACTTATTTTAAATTAACTGTTTACTTGATCTATGGAAATTAATTTCTACATATTGTACTTAAAACTTTTAGGAATAATTATAACTATTATAAATCTCGTTACTCAAGTAACGAAAAAACAAAAAGTTAAGTACTTAAATTAACCATCACGGCCATTAAATGCTCTATAATTTGTTTATCCTTAATTTATGTACATTGTATGTAATTATTATTTGTTATTTGATATTTGAATATATACATTTATATTTCATTTTGAAATAATTTGTTTGCCATGAGCATATATTTGTATGTATATTTTTAAGACCTGAATTGTCATTGAATACTCTGTAACTTGGGTAGTAAAGCGGCATTTGATATATCGAGTTCATGCAGTAAGTTCAATAAGCGTGTATTCTTAAGACATACTCATAAGGATTATTTATTTAAAACTGGTACTGCTAAAATCTATTTAGCAAAATTTCAATTAAATATATATATAATAAATAATTTTCTGAGACTAAAAAAGTAAGGATGAATTACATTTTATTTTGTTTATTATAAATTAAAACTCTATGAACTTATATGCAATTATGTTAATATCATTATTTAGTTTTATAAACATCGAAAGTGTACAGTGCTTAGGATTCATGTGTCGTAATAAACATTAGTTCAGCTCTTTTATTCTCTTTATTTGTAAAAATTTTGTATGGAACTGCCTCAAGCACTCATTAAAAAATCTGAACGTACTTGCTTTTTTAATAATTCGCCGAAAATTATTTTCTTTTTGCCACCATCGAGACATTCATTTATTTGCTTTAATACATCCAATTCATTGACAATTTCATTTTTAATATTAAGAAAAGTTTCATCACTTGTTCCCTTCTTTTGAATAAAATACTCTATATTCTTTATGTTGCAATTAAGCATAGTAAGCTCATTTAGTAATATGCATATACAATTAAAAGCATTTTCGTTATTATGTAAATAAAGTTTCCACGTTTTATTATGATCTTCACTTTCATCTGTTTGTGATATTTCTAAAGCCATCGATCCAAACCACAATGACGTGCAAAGCTTATTGAAATATACACACGAAATATAGTTTTTTTTGTTATGTAAATCTTTATCTCCTACAAACTCATGGTTATTAACATCATTTTGTACACATTCATTAAAAATTGTATTTCTTTTGATAATATCGAAGTTGAACTTCTTAGCCATTAAATGCTCAAATAAAAATACATCTTTCTTTGATTCGAATTGGATATGTAGTGAGGTCTCTTTGTTAATCATTGCTGTAGCCAAAAAGTCCTGATGAAAAGTTGAAGTCTCAAATGAAAGATTATACTTTTGTCGGTTCATAATTATGTTGTTAATATTTAAATTCTTCAAAAAGAGATGTTGTTCATAAATTCTTGTTTTTACCTGTTGATTCATTTTATGTGAATGTTCCTTTTTCACTTCAAAATATAATAGTAAAGGACACTCCTCTACTAAAAGTAATTGGGAAGTTTGTATGGCAATCAAAAGTACAGCAAAGGATGAAGGCAGGACTCGATTCAACTCACATTTCGACCAAATTGTTGGTGTTGTGTGTAATTCCTCATCTTCGGTTTGAAAAAAAGTTTCCAAAGTTTCTAAATTTTCAAACTTTTGTTTCAGTTGGTATATGCGATATTTATATATAATATTGTCCACATAAGTATCCTTCATCTTAAAAATTGGTTTGAGGTTTTTGGTTATTATTAGGCTATTTACGGAGCAATTGTTGACCAGTGGTACACCAAGAACCATTATATTGTTCGAAACATATCTTAACCAAATGTCACCACATCTGGCAATAAACGGCTTTTCTTCTAACTGATCGCTACGAATATAGTTACAACCAAATCTTTGGAAATCACGCAAAGTGTCAAATTCTTTTTGTGTAGTTGATTTATACAACTGTAGTTCCGCTTTGGCACATCTCACTTGCTCCATCAGCTGCTTTATATTTCTTCTATCGTTACTGCCGTTGCTAAGAGAACAGCGATTCATATTTTCATTTTCTTGAAAATTTGTGTATATCATGTCTCCATTTTCAAATTTTACTTCTAATATAGCATCGAATTTTTCTTTACCATGTATGATACGATGTTTATGAACACTTTCGAACTGCATGACAAAAACGAAGTCGGGCAAGGCAATAGCCAACAATTTATCCCAAAGATGTATTAACAAATATAATTTACAAATTTCAAAATTTCTATAAACAAACTTTCCAAATGATATTTTAAGATCAGTTGTAATGTGCTCCTCGCCACATATTGAGGTCTGCGGTTCTGAGGTTTCCGATAAAGACTTTAACTCCATTATGCTACTATGTGAGTCTTCGTTCCGAAATTTAAACCATTTACTTTTTGGACCTTTGTAGTCACACAAGTTTGCAGCAACATTTTTTAAACAAGTTTCCGACAAATCTATACTGCTGACAAGTTGTTTCTGGTAAAATTGGTAACATTTCAAATTGCGCGCCAGAACTACCAAGCTTCGCTTTCGGTTGACCCATAATTTATCACAAAATACAAGTTCCTCCCCAAGGAAATCTGGAACTTCATTTTGTATAAGCTTTTCTGATAAAGTCATAAAGGAATATTCGAATACACAAATAAATTCTTAATTTTAAGAAAATTCCAAGAAAACAAAATTTTGGTTAATTATATTCTAATAAATTCAATGAATGAAGTAAATTAGAAGATAGCACTAAAGTCTCCTATTCACAATGACACTACTTTACCATTTGATATCATAATTATATTAATTACATAAAGTAAATAGGTAAATGATAATAATTTTATTATATTCAATCTCAATATAATTATTTTATAATATATTTTTAAAATATTTAATATTGTTATCAAAAATAAATAATTATTGTAGTAGTGTAATATATGCCGATAAATACTTCAAAAATGTAAGAGAAGTATCGATAATTGCCAGTTTCATATATGGCATTGATTCCAATACTGACGTTTGAATTGAAGAGTGGGGTTTATTTCTTAATTATTATTACAAAGTTTAGTTGTTGGCAATTTTTAAAAATATTAAATAAATTCTAATAGGAATAGTTCTCATAACAAAATGGAACCAATGGCATTAGGAAGTCCTGGCGGTAGTCCAGCTGCAAACAGCCCTTATTTACCAGCTTTTCTTATGGGAGATAATCAAATTCCAACAACACCGCGCAACACGCTTTCGCCAAACAAAGGTGCCAGGAATATATCCTTTGGTATGAGTTAATTTCCAGTTTTAAAATATTAATTTTTTATATATTATTATTTATTCATCTAGTAACGTCACCCATATCAAATTCTCCGGCTTCTAGTGCACTTAGTGATCACAACCGTTTCGCAGTTGGACAAAAACACCTATTTAATAGCTCCGTTACTACCAACTATTCGGGTACTCAAGGTCCGCCCACACAAGGATTATTCGACTCTTTACGTAGCGAGCGTAATCTGGTGGAAACACCCACACGTGGCATAGAAGCACAGTCACCAATAGGTTTCGGAACTCCTATATCTGTTCAACATAATTCAAGTACTTTCGGGAGTAATTTGGGTTTCCAACAGCAGCATATGCTTCAACAACAACAGCAATTTCCGCTACAACCAACAACTCAATATAGTGACACATCTTACCTGGCTAATACCTCATATAATACCCCACGCTGCATCAGCTCACCTCTCGGACCTCTTGCTACCCCTAATTCAAATAATGTTATTAATAATACGTCATATATGACCCAATGCCCGCCAACGCCGCGGTACACGGAATTTTGGGTGACTGTTTATGGTTTCCCGCCAAGCGCCATTTCAACTATTTTGCAGCACTTTGCGCAATGCGGCACCATTGTTGATAAAGTGTTTCCACCCCAAAATGGTAATTGGGTACATCTTAAATATGCATCACGCCTGGAATGCGATAAAGCACTCAATTATAATGAAAAAATATTGGGCAATAATATTATGATAGGCGTTACACAATGCAAGGATAAAAATATAATCGACAAAGAGAATGTGTCCGAGAATAATACGTAAGTCAAAAAAATAATATACCTTATATAAATTACAACTTTTAAATTTTTGTTAATATAATTGTAGGCAACCATGTAAAGTACGTCCGTTGGCTCAAACTGCATATAAAAGTGCCCAAAATGAGTCAGCTGTCGATAATAATGCGAACCTCCCACAAAAGAGTTCGGGTTTGGTGAATAAAGCACTAGATCTGTTCTTTGGTTGGTAAAGTAAATCAGTTTTAAAATCGATTACATTTTCAATTCAAGATAAAGTTGTATTTGCTCGGTTCTAAATAAGAAAAAATATATATTCGTTAATCAAATAATATTGTTTTTGTACTGTTTCTCACAATAAATTTGTAAAGTATTTTCCAGTAAATAAAAAAATGAGTTTACATATGAATCGAATACAGCAAGACTAGCCTGGAGAAAACGAATGCAATAAACTCTTGAGTTTACATTTGTGAATTTATTTATTTCGTAGAGAATGTACACACGATTACATATACATATCTTAATATTAATATTTCTTACTAAGAAAGCAAACGCCAGCTAATAAATCTTAAAACCACTTTGCTTCTGGTTACATATTTCCAATTTATAAAGCATCAATCTTCCATAAACTAACGCAATACACTTTTCCATTGAACTATTTGGGTTTCTCAATGAGAGCTGTTTCCAGTTTAGACATTTTTGGATAATGAACATCCCGAATGTCTAGTTTCGATTGCGCCCAAAGGATTAATTTTAGTAAGAACATTACTTTAGGTGTTGAATCAGTGCTATGTTCGCACTTAAGTATGGCTGCATTCAGTTCACTGGCAATCTGTAAAAATTTTATAATATATTTGGTAGAGTTTGAATAACAGTATTACCTTTTGCCTATGTGCCTGTTCTAATAAATCAGAAAAAGGACTATTTTGTGGTTTCTCGAAAGCTAACAGTGCTAAAGTCCGTTCAAGTTCGTTAAGTGCTTCAGGAATATCCTCTCCTGCTTCGGATAATTTATTTTGAGCAAATGTTAAGGCTTCTTCAATTTTTCCAGCGCTGCAAAATAGGGTTTCAATTAAATGGAAGTGTTCAGATATAATTTTTGCCAAATAAGCCATACCGAATTAATTCAATAAGTTGCAACTGTTGTAGGTGAAAGAATAAATAACGGTCGTTGTCTAGCAACTCGGGATGCAATTGATTTACGAGATGTGTAGCTTCCTGTATGCGGCCACTTTGAACTGCTTCTCGTATAAGTATACGGTCATCTAATGAACTTAATTCAACACTCGGTTCAAGTCCAGCTTCTAATTGAAATTTTTCTGCAGCCTCCTTGAATCCCTCTTAAAGAGAAAAAGTTATAGTTTATGACCAGTTCATTTAAAATATAATTTTAAATCATTTTACCAGTTACTAAATAATTCATAATTAATCGATTCATATCGCTTTGCTTATATGGAAATTGTTCCAATTTTCGCATCCAATCTTCCTTTGTTATACTATCACACTTTTCGTTGTAGCTCATTTTTTTATTCCTCCTTATTTTGCCAATTTTGAGGCCGTTTTAAAAATACCAAACACCGAAATAGATTTTTTAATATGTAGAGTTATGCGTGTTTGATATGTTCTGATTTATATTTATACTTTTTTTTTGAAAATTTCGATTCATCAAAAATATACAACTTTTACTTGTGCTGATTTCCCAAGCTGGAGCGATTTTAATTGTATTTTGCTTTGCTCATGCCATTCGTACATTTGGTATGTTCAGAAATGAGACAAGAAAACTTCTATTTAAACCCTTGTCGGTCTCCGAAAGTTTTTATGGATTTACTGTGTCAGATTCGAATTATTTGTATCTTTAATGTTCCTACACACATTCTTTTACAAAAAGAAATACCATACGACGAAGCTAATGAGAATTGCGTTTTATTTTTGTTAATTATTCCAGCAGAAGTAAAAAAATCAGAAGATAGTTAAATTACAAACAGCTAGCAGTCCTTTTAATTTAGATATTTTATACCACATTATAGATATGGATTGAACATACACTGCAGAGAATTGTGGATAAGACATGAGGATAAAAATGACACTTTGACTCATTGCACGAACAAAAGAAATTAAATAAGAACAAAAAAAACTAGATTTAACTTCACTGTGAATAATTTTGTACTGTGCTGCTGAATTAAAAGATAAGGTTTTGCGAAAAACTAATATTTGCAAAAATAAAAAAAACTTCTGTCGCACAGGTTGTCAATCTTTATAAAATAAAAAATTTGCCACCGTTTAAAATAGAAACAAAATAACAAACATTAAAGATAATGGCAAAGAAAACGTACGATTTACTTTTTAAGTTGTTGCTGATCGGCGACTCAGGAGTTGGAAAAACTTGCATACTTTTTCGTTTCTCAGACGACGCATTCACCTCCACTTTTATTTCGACTATTGGTAAGTTAAATTTCTATGATTACACAGTCTGTAGATAATATTGTATGTGGAGAAGAACGACATATACTAACATGGGCGTGGCAGAGCCTGATGCAGTGCGCTATTGTTATTAACTGGGGTAGCCTTATACCCCAATACTCTGCATTCCAGAGTTATTAGCTTGTTAACCAAAGATAACTGTTGTCTCACTTATTTAATGTACGTACATATATGTGTTTTATATTTATTAAAGTATCCCGGCAAACATTCTCTTTGTTTACATACGGATTCACATTTTTATAAATATATGAGCTATATATGTACGTACATATATAAAATGTCTTTGTACAAACCTAGAATATTTTGCAATAAAATGATGTAGTAAATAATATATTTACGTATATCCGAATTTATCTAACAACAACATTACATAAATTAAACAGTTTCTCAATGGTAAATGCATATTCCATTAAAATGTATTTATGTACAACTCAATTCTCTTTCAAAAAATTTGATATGGTAAATAATTTAATATATAAATATTGTGTAATTAAAGGAATTGACTTTAAAATCAAAACAGTCGAACTGAGAGGTAAAAAAATTAAACTCCAAATATGGGACACAGCCGGCCAAGAACGTTTCCACACAATCACGACATCCTACTATCGTGGTGCTATGGGCATAATGCTGGTATATGATATAACAAATGAAAAGAGTTTCGAAAATATAGTAAAATGGTTACGAAATATAGATGAGGTAAGTAGAAGTGTGTGTTCTTATGCATACAAATGCACATATACATGTATCTGTGGCATACGAATACGTACAAATGTAAAAATATCACTAACAAAACATTAAACAAATGTTTGCACAACTCGTAAGGATAGTCAGGGTCATTAATGTGGCTACTTATGTATATGTCCTAAAATTGAATTTGATGAAGTCATTTGCACAATAATACCGTAGCAATTAAGAAAGTGCGAACGACGTAAACATACATATAACCTAACTATATATTTAGAAACTCATGTTTGAAATTATATTCGTTGCAACTCGCCAAAGTTAAAATTCCTGATAATTTACTTTTGCTTACATATAAAAAATTTTATGATGTTTATCGAAAAATTTTTATCGCCTAACTTAATTTTACATGATAAGCCATAAAGATCCAAATTGGTTGACTAATAATTAATAATTAGTTTTTCAATTGTGATGCACAAACTTAGTAGTAAAAGGCAATATCTATTAAAAAATATTTTAAAGATTAGTTTAAAGTTATTAAAAATATGTAATTACATGAAGTAGTTGTTAATAGTATAGAGAGATTTCAAGAAAATGTTTTTTCGGAGGAATTTGAAGATAGAATATGAAAAATTATCTTAAACACACAAAACATTCCAATATGGTTTATAATTACCTAAGAATATACGTACATACATATATACATATGTACATATATAAATGCATATTACTTTTCATAAAATTTTAAAGATAAAATAGTTTGTTTATGCAGTGGACGTTTTTTATGAGAACGTGACCTTGTTTACATTGATAATACTTGAATTTCCTTTTTTAGTTTCATTATTTTACTATTTTACACACATTATTATATATATGTATAATGTTACGTTTTTTTTATATTTAGCATGCGAATGAAGATGTTGAAAAAATGATTCTGGGCAATAAATGCGATATGACAGACAAGCGTGTGGTGAGCAAAGAACGCGGAGAAGCGGTATGTTGAGTAATTCATAAATATTTTTAGATATATTTTATAACCATTTGTTGGGTTTTTTACAGATTGCCGTGGAACATAGCATCCGATTTATGGAAACATCTGCCAAATCTAATATCAATATCGAACGAGCATTTTGCGAGTTGGCTGAAGCTATTCTAGATAAAACTTCTGGTAGGGAGGCTGCAGAAAATCCCGATCGCCTAGTTGTTGATCGTCGAAATAATGAAAAGGCGCCTGCTTATAAAAGTTGTTGTTCTTAAGTTTGCTTAATGCAACAGGCCACGCCACCAACAGCACCACCACCAATTACCACTTTTACATCCTTATTGATACTACAAAATAACAAACCAGAGGCAAAGAATCAATGCAAATCATTAGAATATAGTATTGCCTATAACAAAAATAAGATACTATCATTTTTTTACGTAATGAGAAAATAATTAATCATCAACAGCTACTCAATTCACTACTAATTACTATGTGTATTGTAATTTTACGATAAGAGGGAAAGAATTGAAAAGTTTGTAAAAAGTGAGAAAAGTTAAATGCAATTGCTTCTGCAGTGATTTACATATTTAGGTGATCTGATATGCTTACTCGCTTCTAAACGAAAATTTGAAAGAAAAAAGTAATGAATTATAAAAAACTTTAAATTAAAATATATGTACATGTTAGTTGTAATATTTTGGCAAAATAATTTGGTTGGAATTTGCAATTTATGTCCTATTTCTACATTTCACAGTTCACTTTCTTATACAAGAAGCTTTGTGTCATTAATTAAAAATTCAATTATAAAATGTGCTCACATACATATGTTTTATTAAATATTTGCTTGAAATGACAGTGGTATTGTGGAATCTAGGAAATTATATATGTATATAGGCTTGACCTATCTAGTATAAACATATTTTTTTTATAGAAGCGATGCAAATCGTGACATACCGGTTCAAGTTATTTAAAATCCATTCAATCGACAGTCGGGAGTAGGGAACCGCAAGTGGGCCGGATTTTTATCTGGCAAGAGACTATTCACATGACAGTATTCCTCAAGTGTTTGAAAAATAATTCTGACACTATATCCAATATCGTAATTCCCCAGATTAAATTCCTAAATGTATTAGCTTATCCTATCTAGTTGGACAGGGTTTAGATATCCAGAACAAAAAAAAAATAGACATTCCTTAAGTTGATTAGCCTTGTTTCTTTTCACACGTCTCAAAAAAATTACTACATACATATCTCAATTAACTTTACCTGACAGGAAGTTTTATTTGTTTTTTTTTTTTTAATTCGATTTCTTTATTTATTCAAATCTGAAGATGTATTTATTAGCTTAAAAATTACAATTACAATTTCGCCTACTTTGTGGCAGTTCATCATATTTATTGCATTTTTTTGTCATCTGCTTTCCCACTCTTTGCAGAGACTGCATTATTTTCATCCTTGAAGTGTAAAAACACAAACGAAAAGATAAAAACGCCAATCATCATGGAGAAAGCACTGCTGTAGTAGGGGTATGCACTAGGAATGAATCGTTCATATTCCGTATGTTCCAGAGGACGAACAGATACTTGGGTGGTATTGTAAAGATGCGTGTAACCAACTCGATCATAGTTTATCTTGAATTGATACACTCCGTACACGTCAGGTATCTTAAATCTAGCTTCATAGCGTCCACCGTTTACTTGCTTAAGTGTAGTACGTATGAATGGATCGATTCGAACAAATTCCAACTGTACATCATTTGCTTTGAACGGTTTCCACTTCTCATCCACCAATTCTTCTATTGATATAGTATACACAACTGGATCGACAATTGTGTAAGCTTGCTCAGGCGGTAGAGACTCTCCTTCTTTGTGGTGGTTCACTCTAGCAACACGTAAACGTCCACTTTCGCCGAAGGCCCACCTACTTATTGCAGTGGCCACGTCTTGGTTACTTGCTTGTTTGTTTATTGTTCCATCTCGTGCATTTTGGACAGGTGCTGTAAAAGCTTCATCAGAAAAGAAGTGCAGAGATCCAGAAAATACAACTCGAGCATTATTACGCGCTTGCAAAGCAGCAATAAGCAACGTTTCCCGTCCCACTGCGTGTGGGTATTCTTTGACAGTCTGTTCAGGATTATAACTGTACGCTGTACTTTCTGCAGACAACAAATGTAATACTAGGGGATTTTCTTTATCTGCCAATAACCCAGTTCCTCGATAAATTAAGGGAGCAGACTTCTTGGCACCAACTATAATTGGTGCATCGATGAGGTTTCGTGCTGAAGTTAATATAGTAGTGTGATCCCCAACATCAGAGACATCATAATTTAAATGATCTATAACAGAAGCTCCTTCCTCATCAACTTCAAACCCACATTCTGAAGCGAATTCACGCAAAGCATCACCCGATTGCTCACTAGCAGCAACTAAAACGTTACCGCCATCGTCAACGAATTCTGTCAACTTTTCAACACTTAGATCGCCTCCAAACTCCTCAACACTGGGAGCAAATATAATAACATTCTTGTAAAGATATTCTCCATATCGTGAAAGCACTAGACCAGAGTCGTCTGCCAATTTATAAACAAGGTTAAATCCCCGCTCTGTTGAACAATATTTTATTTAAAATTGACCACGTCACTTCAGAACACTGATAGTAGCTTACCTTGCAACGATTTAAAGAAAATTGAATGGGTTTCTCGAATTGCTAAATTATCTAACAAAACCAACGTATTAGCATCGGACTCCAACACAGCGTTTGAAGTTTGTAGAAATACGCAAATAAATACAAAGTACTTCCACATTTTCCTTAAATTTACAATAACCAGAAAATGTTTGAACAAATATCCAATGTGAAAAAATTATACGCCCGGTAGAGAATTGCCAAACACTTGTGAGAAAATATATTTTACCGGCTATCGAGTTGCCAAATATTATTTTCTTCACATGGTTGCATTGCAATTAAAATGGCAAAGATACAGCTATATTTAATTGTTTTTTAATATTAGTAAATCTACTGGACTCTGATTTTTAAGAACATTATTACTTATTCGTATAAAAAATGCATTAAAATACAACATTTCTTTTTCTTCTAATAATTGCAATACATTTTTCCTTCATTGCTTCATTTCTCGTTTCGGATTTTATTTCCATTAGTAAATTATTATATAATTTTAAGTCATTATAAAATATCAGCATATTGAATATTATTGTCCTTCGTCTTTAGAATCAAATTTTCGTCTTTAGAATCCAATTTTAAAGTTTATATATCTTCAAAACATTTTTGTTTAA
Organism: Bactrocera tryoni; assembly: GCF_016617805.1. Lineage (NCBI taxonomy): Eukaryota > Metazoa > Arthropoda > Insecta > Diptera > Tephritidae > Bactrocera > Bactrocera tryoni. Next base: position 27,639,910 of record NC_052502.1, read on the forward strand.
TTAATTTAATTTAGACTTCACAAAGAAAATAAAACATATGGCAGCGTGCTTATTATAGTTTTGACATTTAATTAATTTAGTAGCTAGCGCTTATTTTTCGCTTTACGTATAGTGAACGTTGAAAAATATGGAAAATATTCCGCGAACACACGAAGGTAAGCTTCTTTTATTAAATATTGGAAATTATAAATCAGTAAACCATAAGTGTAATTTTGTAATTCACATACCACGTAGGGAAAGTTTGTATTTGTTAGGTCTAAGTCATGGATCGATTCACCTCATTTTGTCGTATTGATTTACCTTTTGCAATACGAAGAAAAGTTACTCAGAATTCAATAAATTTCTTTATTTATTTGCTCTTCCTAGATATTGAGGCTCAAATTGCCGATATTCAAACCAAGAAAAAGGAAATTCAAAAAAATTCATCGACTGGAGTTGGCTTATTGGACAGTGGTGGATTTTATGATACAGAATTATATGATGAAGGCGGCGGAAAAGGAAAGAATCGTTATGAGGGCTATAACACTTCAATTGCAGCAAACGACGAAATGGATGAAGACGAAGATGATGGATTCCCGGTACCTCAAAAGCGTACAACTTATACGGCACCCATATCCGTTTTAAAAGATGTCACTCAAGGTAAGGAAGATGTTGATCCAATGGCGGATAGACGTCGACCAACCATAGCAGATAGAGAGGATGAATATAGGCAAAAAAGACGTCGTATTATTATATCTCCTGAGCGTGCTGATCCCTTTGCTGATGGTAAATAAAACATACATTGTTTAATTAAAATGATCACTTACTTATTAATATCTATCTTAGGTGGAAAGACTCCTGATATTGGATCCAGAACATATCCCGATATAATGCGTGAGCAAATGCTCAAAGGGGAGGAAAGTGAGGTGAGTAGCTTAGTTGATATTACAGAAGTAAAAATTAATTTTGTTTTTATTACATGCAGCTTCGCAGAAAAATACAAGAGAAATCTAAGGAAGGCACATTGGTAAAAACTTCGAATGGGGAGGCGACTAAAGAATCGACAACACGTAAGCGAGGACGTTGGGATCAAACCGTTAGCGAAAGTTTTGTACCTGCAAAGGTATCTGCAACACCTAATAGTGCAGCAACGCCTACTTGGGAAGATGTAAGACTAATTATTTTAAAATTTTATGAACATTAATTTGATTTCTCTTTTTTTTTTAGAAAACACCAGGTGATCATCGATGGGATGAAACACCTGGCCATAAAGGTAGTGAAACACCTGGGGCCACCCCAGGTTTGGGGACACGAATTTGGGACGCGACTCCGGCACATGCAATGACGCCAAGCCATGAGACACCTGGGCAAGAAAAATCAGCTCGTCGTAATCGTTGGGATGAGACTCCAAAGACGGAACGTGAAACTCCCGGTCACAGTGGTTGGGCTGAGACCCCAAAACCAGACCGGGGTACAAGTGACAATGTTGTTGCTGAATCAACACCAGGTGCTTCAAAAAGAAGATCACGTTGGGATGAAACTCCATCAAATGCGACACCGTCAATGACACCCTCTTCTGCAATGACGCCTAGCCTTACACCAAGTATGACTCCACATACCACTCCAGGTCACGTCACACCACTCTTAACACCGGGTGGTACCACACCCATTGGAGTAAAGGCAATGGCCATGGCAACTCCAACTCCGGGCGCATTAGCCGCAATGACACCAGAGCAACTTCAAGCATACCGTTGGGAAAAGGAAATTGATGAACGCAATCGGCCACTAACAGATGAGGAACTCGATCAAATGTTTCCCCCTGGGTATAAAATATTACCGCCGCCTGCTGGTTATGTGCCATTACGCACACCTGGGCGTAAGTTAATGGCCACACCGACACCAATTGCTGGTACCCCTGCGGGATTTTTTATTCAAGTCGAAGATAAAAATGCCAAATTTATGGACAACCAACCAAAAGGTCAAAACTTACCGTTTATGAAACCAGAAGATGCTCAATATTTCGATAAACTGCTTGTGGACGTAGACGAAGACAGTCTTTCTCCAGAAGAGGCTAAGGAGCGAAAAATAATGAAGTTGCTTTTAACTATTAAAAATGGTTCACCTCCAATGCGTAAGTCATCACTTCGACAAATAACTGACAAGGCACGTGAGTTTGGAGCTGGGCCACTATTTAATCAAATTCTTCCCTTACTTATGTCTCCAACGCTTGAAGATCAAGAACGACATTTACTTGTAAAAGTTATCGATCGTGTCCTATATAAGTTAGATGATTTAGTGCGTCCTTATGTACATAAAATTCTTGTCGTTATTGAGCCATTGCTAATTGATGAAGATTACTATGCCCGTGTAGAAGGTCGAGAAATAATTTCGAATCTAGCCAAAGCGGCAGGCCTTGCCACTATGATTTCGACAATGCGTCCTGATATCGACAACATCGATGAATATGTCCGTAATACAACGGCACGAGCATTCGCCGTTGTGGCGTCGGCATTAGGTATTCCATCCTTACTACCGTTTCTTAAAGCCGTGTGTAAGTCGAAAAAGTCATGGCAAGCTCGTCATACCGGTATAAAAATCGTGCAACAAATTGCCATATTAATGGGCTGTGCTATTTTACCGCATTTAAAAGCTTTAGTGGAAATTATCGAACATGGATTAGTGGATGAACAACAAAAAGTGCGAACGATCACAGCCTTGGCCATTGCTGCATTGGCTGAAGCAGCTACGCCTTATGGCATTGAATCTTTTGATTCCGTTTTGAAGCCCTTATGGAAGGGTATTCGTACACATCGCGGTAAAGGCTTAGCTGCATTTTTAAAAGCTATTGGTTATTTAATTCCATTAATGGATGCCGAGTATGCCAACTATTATACCCGTGAAGTGATGTTGATTTTGATTCGTGAATTTCAGTCACCCGATGAAGAAATGAAAAAGATCGTATTAAAGGTAGTAAAACAGTGTTGCGCTACAGACGGTGTGGAGGCACAATATATTAAAGAAGAGATTTTGCCACACTTCTTTAAGTTCTTTTGGAATCACCGAATGGCTTTGGATCGTCGCAATTATAGGCAGTTGGTAGACACCACGGTAGAAATTGCCAATAAAGTTGGCGCTTCTGAAATCATTAATCGAGTTGTTGATGATTTAAAGGATGAAAACGAACAGTATCGCAAAATGGTAATGGAAACCATAGAGAAGATTATGGGTAATCTAGGAGCTGCAGACATTGATTCACGTTTAGAGGAGCAACTTATTGATGGTATCCTATATGCTTTTCAAGAACAAACCACCGAAGACGTGGTCATGTTGAATGGTTTTGGTACGATTGTCAATCAGCTAGGCAAACGAGTTAAGCCATATTTACCTCAAATTTGTGGAACGATTCTTTGGCGTTTAAACAATAAGTCTGCGAAAGTGCGTCAACAAGCAGCAGATTTAATATCCCGCATTGCCATAGTTATGAAGACCTGTCAAGAAGAAAAATTAATGGGGCATTTAGGTGTTGTATTATACGAGTATTTGGGAGAGGAATATCCAGAGGTATTGGGGAGTATTTTGGGTGCGCTTAAGGCAATCGTTAATGTTATTGGTATGACTAAAATGACACCGCCCATTAAAGATTTACTCCCACGACTGACTCCTATCCTTAAGAATCGTCATGAGAAAGTACAAGAGAACTGTATTGATTTAGTCGGAAGAATTGCGGATCGTGGACCAGAATACGTTTCAGCGCGTGAATGGATGCGTATATGCTTTGAGTTACTTGAACTTCTCAAAGCGCATAAAAAAGCTATTCGTCGCGCTACAGTGAACACATTTGGTTACATAGCTAAAGCAATCGGTCCGCATGATGTGCTCGCGACTTTGTTGAATAATTTGAAAGTACAAGAACGACAGAATCGTGTATGTACTACAGTAGCTATTGCTATAGTGGCTGAAACTTGTCGACCCTTTACAGTACTCCCTGCATTAATGAATGAGTACCGCGTCCCAGAACTGAACGTGCAAAATGGAGTACTCAAATCACTTTCTTTTCTTTTTGAGTACATAGGTGAAATGGGAAAAGACTACATTTATGCCGTATGTCCCTTGTTGGAAGACGCATTAATGGACCGCGATTTGGTGCATCGACAAACTGCTTGTGCTGCTATTAAACATATGGCACTCGGCGTTTATGGTTTTGGATGTGAGGATGCATTGATTCATTTGCTGAATTACGTTTGGCCAAATATTTTTGAAACATCACCTCATTTAGTTCAGGCATTTATGGATGCTGTTGATGGTCTACGTGTTTCACTCGGACCCATAAAAATTTTGCAATATACACTGCAGGGACTATTTCATCCGGCACGTAAAGTCCGAGATGTGTATTGGAAAATTTACAATTCTCTTTATATTGGTGGACAAGACGCATTAATAGCTGGTTATCCAAGGATTACTAACGACCCAAAGAATCAATATGAACGATATGAGTTGGACTATATGCTTTAAAGTGCGTCTATATAGCGGAGGAAACATTTTCTACAATACAAAAACTACAACTATAGCCGTACAATGATTTTTTTTAGATGTAACAATAATTCCGAAACAATTATATATAGAAATAATTTTATTTCAACTAAAATTTTCCGTTTTCATTAGTATGTGTCATTTTTGAGAAGAGTGATTTCGTTTTAGGATACAAATATCAGTTCATATTCAGCTATTCAGATGAAAAGTTCCAACGTGTAAAAACATAATCTGCGAATTCACTACTTGAATCCTAAATTAATTTTTTTACGCTCTTTAACTTTTTTTTTTACTAAAACGTTGAATTAGGAAATTTATTATTTTATTCATTAATACTTTTCTCCTTTTTATTAACAATATTGAATTATATTAATATACCTATACTTGTTCGAAAAGATTTGTACGTACATATGTATATATACATACTAGGGTTATAATTTTGTGTATTTGAGGGGTATAAATAACAATAGTCTTCTTGGAAGTCTTTATGCCAAATATTTTAGAATGCTTATTGTGCTAAATTTGTTATCGGTTCATTAGTTCTTCGAATACCACGATTAGATTTTCTAATCCGAAAATATAATTGGTATCTAAAGACTGGTTTGTTGTGGGAAAAACATGTGCGAAATCTATCATTTTTACTTTAACCCAATGTGCATCACTTGATTTATATTCAGTTTTTTCCTGTACATTTAGGTTTACGCTGCCATTATTCTCTAAATCACCATTTGTCAATTGTGAAATACCATTACCTTGGTGTGAATCATTTGGTGGTAGGAATTTTTCGAGGTGTTCATAGTCATATACAATCAATAAGGAACTTGCATAGAAATTGTATAGTGTCTGCATCTTAAACCATTCTCGTATTCTGTATAACTGTTTTAATATTTCAAAAACCAATGGTCTGAAAACTCCATTTTGAGCATTTATGAAGAGTTCTATTGTCTCGTGGAAACCATCAGAGTCCAAATTTTTACCATACTCTTTGCTAAAGCGAAGTACTTTACGATCTTTGTGCGTATACACCTGGAAGCCCGGAATACAAAGCCCCAAAACTTGTTTGCAGCGTACATATTTTTGTTCTTCTACACGACGTTTTTGTTCTGATGCCATAGGATCCCAAGTTCGTTTACCCACTTTAATATCCATTATACAAGGTTTTCGCATACCTTTTGTGAGATCTTCCATTTTCAGGAAAGTGTGCTGACGGTTATTAACAGCTAATATCACTGTTTTATGGTATTTTGGTACAAATGAACTAAGCAGCTGCAATACATTTGAGTCATTTGATTTTTCAGCTTCTTGGAGATTTTCATAAAAATTTTTCTCACGTTCTCCACATTCCGGTTTGCCTAATGGTTTAAGCACGCAACCACCACTGTCTTGTAAAAGACCTAAAGATGATGTATCAAACGTATGACCAGCAACTTGAGTTTCCATAGCTGCGAATCCAGCAGGAAGTTGGATCTCGACCAGTTCAGAAGCAGCGCAAATATTTGTGTGCTTTTCCGTCATTTTTGTAGAAACTTTACTTGGCATCTGTATGTAACTTTTCAATTGTTGGCATCAAAATACCCATAAACGCATGAGTAATGCAAGTATTGCAAAAGTATTTTCAATTACTACGATTTATTCATATCTAAATTCTTATCCCAAAGTTAATACCGCCTGAAACCGATTGAGCCAATGATAAATGCTGCCAGATATACATAATATTTTGTGCTTTTATTTTTGTAATATACTTTAACCACTATGCATTCAGGAAAAGTTGTCTGCGTGTTATTGACACATATTAGAATTGATATTAATATACTTTCGTTAACGTTATCAAATATTTAATTTATTGTGCGAATGTATATGAAATATCTTATCAATTTTATATACTTAATTTTGCTATGATATACCAAATAAGTTAATCGTTGGATGCATACTTTTAGGAGTCGAAGTAATTAACTAATTCACAATAGCTAGACATTAGTTCGTATTAATGAAACATATAATAAATACATCAGATATTAAATTATTTTACTATTATTTAATTTTTTGACTCACGGTATCAACAAAATCTCTATGTACATTGTGATATACTCTCCGATTAGTTAATCTTAATTAAGTGACATTTCTTATTTATATTGCATTGTGTTGGCTACACTGACAGCGCGCAATCAACCGATTTCGCATACGGCAGGGGAGACGAAGTGAATCCGTCGGAATTTGCACGGAAATAATTCCTATTTTTTTATAAGTTACTCGTATTTTTGCATTATTTTAGTTATTGAATTTTGAAGTGAAAATGGCGTTAAATCCACAGTACGAGGATATTGGTAAAGGATTTGTGCAACAATACTATGCGACATTTGACGATCCCAACCTCAGAGCGAATGTGGCCAATTTCTACAGTGTGAGTGTGAATGTGTATTGCAGCTGGTGTGGTCACCACTGCCTCTGTACCGGTGTTGTTGTTTCTGCCACTGCTGCTCCACCTTTTTGTCCACAGAATTTCAAATGACACATGTCCATTTATAATTGCACCTTATTACTATTATATGTTTTTTGTTTCCAATTTATATATTTTCTGTGGTTAGTAGCCAAAGTCACTTAACCGCCATTTGTGCTATTTTTAGCGTAGAGTGCTTCAATTATATTACTTCTGGACCATTCCGTTTGCGTTCGCAGCAGCAGTAGCAAAAAATTAATGTGTAAAATATAGGAATATCTAATATATATTAATGAATATATAATTTATATTCTAGGCGACCGAATCATTCATGTCCTTTGAAGGCGTACAATTGCAAGGAGCACCTAAAATAATGGAAAAGTTGTCTGTGAGTACATTTGGGTACCATTCGATTGACTATTTTATTAACTAATTTAATATTTATTTAGAGTTTGTCGTTCCAAAAAATATCGAGGGTTATAACAGCAGTAGATTCACAACCAATGTTTGATGGAGGCGTATTAATCAATGTATTAGGAAGACTCAAGGTAAAATATAATTAATACAAAAATTAAGTTTTGTTCCATTGTACGGTTTGAAACATGTTTCACAAAATGTAACTTTAATGGCCGGTGTGTATACATAGCTTAATTTAAGTTTTTGATCCTTTCATTGATCTATTTGTGTACACGCTGCATTTGACGCCTTATCAGACCGATGATGACCAGCCACATGCGTATATTCAAACATTTGTTCTTAAGCCTGTGGGTGGTAGTTTCTTCGTACAACATGATATTTTCAGGCTATCCCTACACGACGTATAGTTATATGGAAAATATGCACTGCGTGCACTGCCCTTAACTCACGCTTGACAGTGGACGCTACAGTTACTGCTGCGATAATAGATACATTTTAATAAACTATGCTAATTTGCTAACGTATGTTACCTTAAATAACGATAACAAAAAAGGAAATCTAAAAGCCAGTTATACAAAAATTGCAATAATTTAGAATAATAAATTTGACTGATTAGTGACTGTGTCGAGTTTAGTCGCCAGATATGCCGCCAGCAACGCCACTACCATCGATGCCGATTTTACTATGAAATTCGAAGAGTATTCTGCGTTTTTGGTAATAAATCAATTATAAATAAAATTTTATGAGCTGATGATATAACCCGATTTTTCGAATGTAATATTTTGAAAATAATTTTCTGTCTAACGCGTTTCGTTGTGGTATTATTTTAATTGGCATATTAAAAAAAATCCAAATAACATTATCCAAAGTTTCTTAAACGCATGCAAAAACTGTACTACCTACCACCATACATACACACATAAACTTATGCTTGCAATTACCATGACAGCCATTTACGTTACAGAAGTGTAACCTAATTTATACCCCGGCTATGACTGTTACATTAATATTATTTGGGAAATGTTTAATTAAGTTATTCACTTTACTAGATGTTGTCCACAAGAAAAATAAAACACATTCATAATTATCATTTACTATTAGAAAGTTTGAATATCCTAGCATAAAAAAACTACGAACTCGTTAAAAGTTAAATAAATAAAGGAATAATTAAGTAAAAGTTTCGTATTAAACTGACATATTTCTCCAAGTTTCCAATCATTTTCTAATGCCAATGAATAATAATATTGAAATACTCCTTAGTGAAAAGTTAATTTCTTCGGCATTCTGAATTTGCGAAAATTTTAAAATTATTTAATCATTTCTAATTTCATTTAGATATGTATATAAATTTTGTAACTTTCGGTTAAAGCTTTTATTAAATTGTATTCTTTTCCTGAACTGAATTTGACCCTTACTTATAATTTTGCAATTTTGCTTAACAAATTCCCGAAAACACTCCGGCCATGGACAGTGATACTATTTTTTATTTTTATTAATCGCTATCATTTTGTGAACTTGCTTTAAGGCATTATATATTATTTTATTGTAATTTTTGTTAAAACTCGAGAAGTACCTAGATATGCATATAATTTTGTATAAAAAACCTCAGACCTTTGCACAACCCTTCTAATATTTCCCTAGATATTCCACTTATTTTATTTATTTATGTTTGCTTAACCATTTATTACTAGTCTTTTATTTACATGGACAATGCATACATATGTACATATGTATTTTTGTTTTACTCTATTTAGGTAAAATGTTACATAGTTTTTAATTGCTATTTTATGGAGTTAGGTTTAAGTATGTAAATTTTATTTATTTACAGTGTGACGAGGATCCACCACACGCTTTCTCGCAAGTCTTCGTTTTGCGGCCACTCGGCGGTACATTTTTCTGTGCACACGACATCTTTCGTTTGAATATACACGACACAGCCTAGTTGTGTCAACATTTTGATTACGTTTATAATAATAATGATACATAAATATTAAAACAAATGGAGTGATTGTAATAACGTTAGATATTCTGGCATTTATTTCGTGTACTTGTAATGGATTTGTTCTATTCGTTATTATGTCTGAAAATAATATTACAACGTATTTAAATTGATTGTTTTTTGTTGAGGTTCAAATTCTCTACTATTCTCAATAACAATTTTTTGTTTATTTGAACTTATAAATACTTATTCCGACATTACAACTTCAGGTTAATGTTAAAAGTTACGTATTTTTAGTATTGCCGTATTATTATATTGAATTCGGTATTTTTCAGTATATACCTATCTTTAATTGAGTTTGCCTTAATTTTTTTGAAAATACTAAACATTTTTTAATTGACAGCAATGCATATATACATATATTATTTAAACAATTCGCAGAGCGACAGGTAATTTTTTAACAATGGTCCAAATTAGAAGCATAAAATTTTTTTTTTTTGTAATTTTTAATGATATCTTTATACATTCCGATTGGCTTCAATCGCATTGAAAACATCTTGGATTGTTCCTTGGCTAACGCCGTACTCAGCAATATTGAGGCGCCGTTTATTTTTTTCCATAGAACCATACAAAAATGAATAACTTACAATAGGGACTGGCAAATAAAATTTGAAGCAATTATCGATGCGCACCCTAAAATACCAAAAATTACTTAAAAATCTTATAAAATAGTTTGTTACTCAACTGTAATTCAGAATCTTCATGCAAGAAGGTAACAAAACGCACTAAGTTCTCAGCGTCCTTATATAGACTACAAACAATAAAAAACAAATAGTATATTATTACGTTTGTAAATAATTTAAATAATCTTTTTTAGCAACTGACTTGTCTTTAGCTTCCTCAGAATTCGCACCATCAATCTTCAATTTTACATCTAAGTAAAACCCTTTCGTATATCTGTTACGTAGATATTGGGCATTACCAAATGCCCACATCTCGCCCTCATTGTAAATAAGCACACGATCGGCTAATGCCTCTAACTCGATTGCGTTTGATGTTGTGAAAATTAAAGTTTTGCCCAAAAAACGCTTATAACGCAAAACATTCCATATTTCTCGACTAGTGCGTGGTGCAAGTCCACGTGTCGGTTCATCCAATATTGTAACAGTCGGTTGAGCGATCAATGCCAGCGCTATGTTAACTTTGCGACGCCGATCAACGCTGATACCACGTATCGGTTTATCCATATAGGAACCCATAATAAAAGCACTTGAAAGATCTCGTAAAATTCCTTTAATATCATTTGGTACAACACCGCGCAACATGCAAAAGAAGCGTAAAATTTCTCGTGGCGTAAATGTTTCCCAAAGCCCATGATCTTGCGGTACAAATGACATTTTTGCAAGTGCTTTCTTAGGATCATATTTCAGTTCGATGCCATCAACGAATATATCACCAAAAGCAAAATTGGTTTGGCCAATAAGTTGGCCAGCAACATGTGATTTTCCACTATGGTGTGAGCCGAATATTGCCAAGCATTGACCCCTACAATCATAAAAAAAGATTATTAAATGATATTATGAAAATAACTGAAAATTAAATTAATGTTACTTTAGTGGACGCAATATAAAATTATTTCTCTAAATTATTAAAAATAACATAACGTATTGCTTAAGATCGTATTCTACGCGGTTTGATTGGATATTGAATATGATGTTCAATATTAAAGGAATGTCTGCCATAAGTTTATACCCTGCACGGGGTATATTAAGTTTGCGACGAAGTTTGTAACCCCTAGAAGGAAACGTCGGAGAGCCTAGTATATATGTACCTCTATATCTATGTACATACAAAATGATCAGCGTGACGAGCTGCTCCCTCAATTTATGAGATATTGATCTGAAATTTTATACAACTTATCGTTTTCTTCTCAAGAAACTGCTCATTTCTCGAAACCGCCGATATTAGTCCACTATAGCATATATAGTGAAACTGCCGTATAAACTGAACAAACAAAATTAAGTTCAACTGAACGCTCAAAGCTCTTGCACGTCATCTTTGTTTTTGTGGGGGGTGCAACCGAAGTGAACTTTTTATTTGTTATTTTTTAAATTATCATGGAGTCGTTATAAAAATTACCATTAGTTAAGTTTTCACAAAGATGTAAGTGGAAAAATAATGTTACTCACTCGTTTACTATAAATGAAATTGTATCCAGAGAATTTACTTTTTTAAGTATTTTGTATTCAAGCTGATCCACCATAAAACGTTTTTTCAGACTGCTTTGTAAATCCTGTTCGGCTACATATTGCTTTAACTCCACCACATCACGATCGTCGTAAGGATGTGTTGCGGAATGAAGAGTTTTTATGCTACAAACGTAAATTTTATGAATGCAAGTACAATTACTTATACATTATATAAAGAAACATACTCTCTCTTCGACGAAAACATCTTACGAGTTTTCCTAGATTCTACAACACATATGGCAATAAATAGAAACACAGCTGATATTAGCATGTAGCAAATTACAACTAGAATTCCGGGATCCTCAAACTTGAAAATAGTTGACACTGTTAAAATATGAAAATATAAAAGCATGCATCTAACTGGACAAATACAATTAATAAGGTAATTAAAAACATATACATATGTAGATATCTGCATTAAATATTATTATCTCATCTACTAAGTGTATGGAATGTAAATATTGCTGGTTATTGGAAAAGAAAACGAAAATTGAAAACTGAGTGACTATCTGTCTGCCCGTATGTGCGGGCGATAACCCCACCCTTTCCGCATATAACGGTTCTGTTAAAAACTACTAAAAGCGCGATAAATCAATAAATAAATTCTACAGATAAATTAAATTTTACACTTGAGATAAAACAAGATGACTTTATAAGAGCCGCAGTCAAAAATGGATGATAAGCGTGGTAGCGCCTACGTTTAGATGGAAAGCCTACTCGACCCATATAGACCAAATTTGATATTTAATGTTACCTCGACATTCCTATATTACAGTGCGAAAACAAACGGAATCGGACTACAACCACGCCTACTTCCCATATAACCCAACACGAAAATATCGGTCAATCTCTGAGATACATATGTACATATAGTATATTATAGAAATTCGAAGAGTACCCTTTCTTAATATGTCTGTAGGTCAAAAATGGGTATAATCGGATCAATAACTTCCTTAGATACATACATATATCTAATAGAAAGATTTTCGAACTTCCAATAGACTTTAAACCGCATATATCGGCAAATGTGTGAGTTTTTTTTTTTTTTAATAAAATTGTGCGAGTGTGTCTTTAAGACTAAAATGAGGTGAAAATTTGCCTTAGACCCCATATAACTTACTAACTTTATGCACTTAAAGATATTTCCCTGGCTTTGATCCTGACAAGTTGCAAGAGTATGAAATATTCGATTACAACCGAACTTGGCCCTTCCTTACTTGTTTAAATTATTACTTACCACAGCATTGTGGTATAGTAGCACATATATTCTTCTTGTCACAATCTTCATCATCCTCGCATGCTTGTTCACAATATTCTTCTTCCTTAGTTTCTGTATATACATTACTTATGCCATCCATAAGGGAAAATGTAGGAAATATTGCCCAAATATAAAATATTATATCATTGTCCAAGAAAATATTCCAATACACAATATACGAAAATATTCCTTTGAAAACAAACAATATTTGAAGAGTTAGATTGAGATTCCAAAATAATTTTTGAACTTTCTAATTTTACCTGTTCCAACCTGTATTAAAACTGCTATAAGAAATGCTGACCACATCGTACAATAGAAGTATATAGAGAGTAAATATATCAAGGCTAAGCCAGGTACTCCATAGACATTCATTAATAACATTGCATCTAAAAATATAATAATCAGCAATCATTTAAATTTGAAATGTTTAATATAATTCGATAACTTACACATCTTGTGCGAAAACGAATAACCTTCGATGGGTGATAAAGCCAGTATAATTGTATAGACAATGGAATATGAGAAGAACGTTATATAATCCCATAGAAAATTCACACACCAATACCGTGCCATACTAACACCGGCTATTTTCTGTAGTGTTAACAAATGATATTTACGCTCCTCCACAAGAGGCACAATAAAGCAAGCAATCGATATTGGTATGGCAATTCCCAAGACCATTGGTAATAGTAAATGGGTCTTCTCTTGATCAAGCACGTGAATTTTGGCACGTAATGGCGTGGGTTCTGGATGATTAGCGACTGTAGTTATTGCTTTAATATCTTTATTTCTAAATAAATAAAAATTATAAATGTTTTATATTAATTATATCCTTTATACGTACACATTACATTGCATAAACAAATCTATATATTATGTTATAAGGCCGAATATCTTATTTATTATACGAGATATTCATTTTAAAGGAAACTAAACAGACTGTTTCTTAAGTAAAATTGGATATGGATAATGAGGATACTAAATCGCGGTATTTTTATTGCATCTCGAAACTTCCTCAACCACCAGCAAAATCTCCTATTGCGCTGATAACTACACGGTTAAGTCATCGGGCACTTCACGCTTCTTTAATACAAAGGGTTTCACACCCTTCGTTATTAAATATACGGCGTATTTTTGAGGGGCTTGCAGAAGAAAGTCATAGGACTTGCGGAACAAATTACAGACATGTCAGAATTCCTCACTACCTCGTATGATTCTAACCACATCATGACTTGACCCCTTAAACGCATAAATTTAACACCCCTTCTCCGTTGTTCCTTTACTGGACCTCCCCTTTTTGTTGTTACTGTTGTTGTAGCGGTTAACTAATCTCGGCATGGGTGGTAAGGTTCCTGCTGGTTATCATCGAAGTCATCTAACGAGAGGAAACGTCATGTTTCGATTAGGCCGGGCATCAGGGAGAGGTGTATTAGATGAGTGTGCATTTGACATGCAAAGAGAAGATTGGGGTCAAGTGCGGGCTTGCTTGAATAATATTTGGTATGTCGGAGTGATATGTAGGAGTTTAAACTCGGAAGGCAACTCGGCCTCTCGTCTGCAATGGGTTGCTTAGCTTTTTCTACGAAAATATCTCGGCAGAAACTGCTTGGAGAGGAGTACATTGTGTTCTATAACCGGATATTAGGAGGCATATTTTTACTGTATGGAGTGATGTGTTCTGACAGGTCTGAGCTTGTTCGTCTGCGTTTCAGGCCATCCAGGCGACCATATCGGTGCTACATAGCTTATGACCGACTGGGCAATTGTCTTGTATGTTGCCGAGAGCGTTTTTTTTTGTCTTTTCCTCGGGTGCTGCCGGTTAGCGACTTGAAGATTTAGTTGCGGTTCTGCACTTTGACAATAATCGCGGTCGTATGCAGAGCTTCTGCTTCGGCTATCAAGTGCAACGCCAAAATTTTAGAGTTTTATTTCATCGACTGTGGATATTAAGATCTAGTCTGAACTCCTTCGTCTAGTTCGTGAAAATTTTGTTTGTGGATTGAAGTGTTAGGCCCTTTGCAGAGCAGAATAGTGAAAGATCGGTGAAATAACTGTTTACTGAACTTCCCTTTAGTTGAAAGCGATGAAAATATTTAAAATCTTACCGGTAACTAACCGCGACAACAACAAAAAATAAACATAACATTTGACTTACGAAAGATACAAATTATGCATTAAATTCAACACAAGTGGAGCGGAATGGAAGATGCGTTGATTAAACCAGCCGGTGTATATTTCGCCATTAACTTCTACTGCGCCAAATTTGTCCATCACCGTTTCTGATTTCTTTAAAAAACTCTCAAAATTAACATGAAGGCAACGAAGCGAGTTTTGGTCAAATCTTAACGAACTTTCGCCAACACGCTTTTTTCTTATAGGGTTATAGACCTGAATGGTTTTACAGTCTTTGAATGCTGTTAAATCGATGTTTTTTGTAGCACCCAACTCTATGGGATTGTAGCGCGTTGGTGGTACATTCATGCTATTCTTTGCCATTATGGCTATCAAAAGTATAAAAATGAATGAAACGGCCATTGTTATGAGAGGCACAAAGTTTGGCGCTTGATGTATGAGCTTCTTATTTAGTAATGCGTAAGTTTGTTGCCTTCCAAGCTTTTTTGAAGAGATATATTCGCATGTAGGTTTTTCTATAATTATGCGAAAAGAAATAAAAATTAAAATCCCTTTTAATGAAATCTGGTTCAAATTTAAAATGTTTTTATACATACTATCGCTAATTATGACTTGTTTCGTTTTACGTGTACCCATTGTCATGTAAATTTCAGTAAGCTCGCTACTCAGTGCTCGCATATCTATGATGCCAAGATTTTTTTGCTCCTTCTCCAAATGTATCAACATATTTTGAAATTTCGGTCTCATATCAAGTGGCAGTTTGTAGTAGAGTAGCTCTCCAATTTCATTTTCCGGTATAACTCCAGGTATAAATCGTCCTATTAACTCAGTTATAGCTTCGGTTGATGCTGTGGCGGATTTGACTATTATCTAAGGAACAAAGACATAAACAAATAGAAGCTTTATGAGTAAGATGTTTAAATAAACAAGCAGGAGTATGTACTAAGCAACAGAATTTGATATTTATATTTCAAAGCGATGGTTAGAACCGAGTAAGAACCGTGACAAGAAATTATACGGTTGCTTTATCAATGCTAGATTTTACGATCGAACCCTTCTTCTTCTGTATAACTTCTACAATTGCCTTTAATTTGATCGATCTAACCATATAATAATGGCATGAATATAACTCCTGTCATTCTGGAATCTATTTTTGATGGTGGAACAGTCTCTCCATGTGACGGATCTCACATCTGGCTCCGGATTTATATACAATTAAGGAACGCTACCTCAACACCATTACGCAAAACTATTGGGGAATGGCAAATAACACTTAAAGCAAAAAAAGGTTAACTTCAGTTAACTCGAAGCTATAATACTCTTCACAGTTTTCATACAAGAACTTGATTTTTATGGGTCAGTTTTTATGGCAGCTATATGAAGATTGAGAAGTTGTCTTTAAAAATAATTCACGCCAATTTTGTGAAAATATTTTCTGAGATAAAAAAAGTTTTCCATACAAGAAGTTAATGCTGTAGTTCAGTTTGTATGACAGCTACTTATATGTTATAGAGGTCCCATATCAGCCATTCCTACAAGTAAGCAGATACGTGTTCAAACTTTCATGTGCATATTTTTGAAAGTTCCCCCCCGTTTTCTCCTGGGCTTTATAAACTTCATGATAAAGGTAATATATCCTGTCAGGGTATAAAAATTGTTTCATTTGCATACTGATTCTATGACGTTTCGCATACATGTATAAATTTTGTGGTTTACCCCACGTTTATATGTATATATCCACATAATGCAAATATGTATAAATTATTACCAAATCACAGCCGACACCAAATTTATTCCTAAGGAAAAATGGTGTGCCATAAGTTAAGAGCGCGCCTTCACCGAACATCGCAATACGATCTCCAACAGCTTCGGCTTCAGTTATGTCGAATGTGGTCATCACAATAGCGCGACCATATTTTTCTTTATGTAATATGCTCCAAAATAAACGTTGCTCTTTTCCTTTCATATGAAGTGTAGGTTCGTCAAGTAAAACGATTTTTGTACCACCAGCAATAGCGCAACCCAAACTTACAAAACGTTTTTGACTATAGGTTAATGATTTCACCAACGTTTTACGTTGTATTCGTGTTGCTCTCACAGATTCGAAAAACTTATCTAATTCCATATTGATTTTTTGATTATCTCTTGCTGGTAATTTAATTAGCATATAATATTTTAATGTTTCTTCAACAGTCAGTAAATCAAATAAAGCGTTATTTGGCATGCATACATCTATGCTACCACGATATTTATTCCAATGTTCATACAAATCATTATGTTCAATTTGTACTTGTCCCAGCAGTGGTCGCCTCCAACCAGCCATTATTTGAATTATTGTCGTTTTGCCGGAGCAATGTGGTCCAAATATGACAGTAATCTCATTGGCATAGATACGCATTGTTATATTTTTAAGTTGTATTCTGCCGGAATTGTGTTTGGTGTGCACATTTTTTAAACGTATCAATTCAACACTGCTGATGGTGCCGAATTCAAAATTTTCCCAAATTATAGGTTTTTCAAGTATTAAAATATTGTGTTTTTTCGAATTTGGAGCTTTGGCGGGCTTATTCATTGTGGTAAGACAGTGTCCACTACAGCATAAGCTGAATGGCAACGTTTTAATGTAAGGCCCTGGACTAAAATACTCCGCTATGGAAATCAATATCCAATAAAATGCGCAGTTTGCCAACATCGTTATGACTGGATTTAAAAAATCATCGCCCTCTTGAAACTCACGCATTCCGTATGCAAATCCATTGTTGGCAAAGCCAATAAAGCAAATGAACAAAATTGTGGTCATTTCCAAATAATGCTCCACCAAAATTGAGAATAATGAATACATGGTAAGCCATATCAGAGCTCCGAACAATACAGCGTGCAGTGCTTTAGTCGAAATTGAGACTATAAACACGGCGGTAATCAGGAGTGCAATATTGTATGAAATTAGATAAAGGACCAACCAAATAATGTTACTAGCGAATTTTCCCTCAAGTGGCAGCTATAAATAGAGAGAGCAATATGATTGTTATGTTATTTGAGATATTAACATTTTGGTAATTGAAGTTTAATATAACTCAGGCATATCGAGACTATTGCCTTATCAAGTATTGAAACCGCGATAACGATTTTCAATAACAATCAAAGCTTTATACATGATAAAATAGGGAATAGAAAGTTGAAAATCTAATTTTGATTGATTTTATAGTAATATACATATGTATATGATATATGTGATTATCTTACCAAAACCACAATTGCAATGAATATATCCAAAACTAATAAATGCAAAAAAGAAAGAATGCAGTTGCCAGTCCAGTACTTGGCATACTCAAATCCATATCTCCAATGATGAGCTAAAATATTCTCTTCTCGTTCACGCCCATATCGCTTGAAATGTTTAATAAAAATCAATATATACTCGTATATATATATATATATACTCATGTCATATATCTAAGAATAATTCGTTAAAACGCTCTATTACCCATAGAATATTTAGAAATGGTAAAAAGAATGAAAAACTGAAGCAAAACATCGATATACTGGACTTGTTGTGGGCAGAACACATTCTCGCATTGGTATGTTGTCGAAATGATCGCACTGTAAAATTTATGCTACTTATATCTTGATCCTGTGTCTTGAGTAACCATTTAGCAAATATTTGATGTTGCAACTGCAAGAAACCCTCTCGTAAATATAAATCATCTTGCACGTTTTTTTCGCCAGCATCCTGAGCAAGTATACCGCTACAGCGTGTTGCCCAAAGTTCTGTACCCATATGATTTAAGTCCTTTGTTCGAAACTCACTTGGAAAACGTATTTCATTTTCTAGATTAGTCTTTGTCGTCGATATGAATTTAACAGCTGCTAGTGTTGTATTTCTGTCGAATCTGTTCATCATTGATTTTTCTGTTTTATATGACTTTGCTTCGGTTAATTGTAGACTTTTTGCAACTTCATCCATTATACCGGTAGCCGTCTCATCGTCTGGAGTATATGTAAGATTTGTTGGCATTGTTTTTTCAGAGACGCTTAATAAGTATCTAATGAATAAAAATAATATTAATGAAATGTGATTCAAATATTTTCCATACATAATGGAAAAAAAGTAATAATTTTTTTCCAAACTTACTTTAGAATGTCTAAATTATCGAGATTTTGTTCGTCATATATCACAATCTTTTTAAGGTCTTCATCAGTCAGTTCATTATTGATCGAAGGGGTTGTGGGGAACAGAACAGCGAGTAAATAACATATAATTATTATAGCTATTTCTGAGATGGTTTTTTTAACTGAACGAATTTCAAATTTAAAATTTTTACTAACGGCAGTTTTAACCGAGGCAGGCATTTCAGTTGATTTATTTAGAGCTACAATAAAATATAAAAATGCATATTACATAAGGTTTTATTCCGAAAGCAATAATACAAATTTGTTTTTGTAAATTTGCAACAATAAATGTATGTTTTATACATTTATAAATATACATTTGCATGTATGTATATTAACGTATCCGTTATTTCTCCAAGTTGATTTTTTTCTGCCAACGTCCTTTATAGTTTCAGTATTTGCTCTAAAAATAATAATCCAAAGTCCTTTATTTTCAGTTTAAACTGCGCTTTAATCATATTTCTTTTCCCATATATGTACATACATATAATAATATAAGTTTTTATGCCATATTTTGCATTAAACAAGTAAATATATAACTTTGAAAAAGTGATATTCTACTACAAAATATTCTGCTCTACAAGAAAGGTCATAAAGAATTTTTCATAAAAATATTCATTTAAAGGTATAAGCTGTTAAAGTTTTAAATCAAATGGTACAAATGATTCAAATGCACTTTCTGGTTGCTCATACGACATGGTGTACTATATAAATACCATACAGTACATTTGCTGCATAACTTTAACTGCTTATAACTTTTAAATTAATATTTTTAATTAAAAAATCGTTTTTTATAGAGCGAAAAATATCTTTCATTCGAACCTGAAGATTTATTTGTTTTAAGATAAAAAAATTATTGCAAAAGATCAAAAAATCCCATTTATAGTAAAATATATTGGAAAAATAATAAAATCAAATAAAAAATTTTTGAAATTACAACGTGACTTCAGAAGAAGCAGGCTGCCAGCTGGCTCTATAAAAGAAAAGCAGCCACCGTGAATGGCCAGTAGTGCTCACGTGACTTTCGCGCAACGATGTAATTCGATTTGGTACTCACAACATGACTTCAGTTGAAGCTAGCTTCCAGCTTGCTCTATATAACTAAAGTAGGCAGCGCGCCTGGCCAGTGCTTAGGTGCCTCTGGTGCGGCGATGTAATGTGAGCCAGTCCTTACGTGACTCTCGCGCCGTGATGTTATGTGATTTGAAGTCCGCGAGGTAAATTCACAAGAAGCTAGCTGCCAGTTGGCTATATACGTAAAGCAGGCACCGTGCCTGGCCAGTCCTTAGGTGACTCTCGCGCCGTGATGTTATGTGATTTCAAGTCCGCGAGGTAAATTCACAGGAAGCTAGCTACCAGTTGGCTATATAAGTAAAGCAGGCAGCGCGTCTGGTCAGTGCTTAGGTGACTCTCGCGCCGTGATGTTATGTGATTTGAAGTCCACGCGGTAAATTCACAGGAAGCTAGCTGCCAGTTGGCTATATAAGTAAAGCAGGCTGCACGCCTGGCCAGTGCTTAGGTGAAGTCCACGCGGTAAATTCGCAGGAAGCTAGCTGCCAGTTGGCTATATACGTAAAACAGGCAGCACGCCTGTCCAGTGCTTAGGTGACCCTGGTGCGGCGATGTTATGTGATTTGAAGACCACGCGGTAAATTCGCGGGAAGCTAGCTGCCAGTTGGCTATATAAGTAAAGCAGGCAGCGCGCCTGGCCAGTGCTTAGGTGACTCTCGCGCCGTGATGTTATGTGATTTGAAGGTCACGCGGTAAATTCACAGGAAGCTAGCTGCCAGTTGGCTATATAAGTAAAGCAGGCAACGCGCCTGGCCAGTGCTTAGATGACTCTCGCGCCGTGATGTTATGTGATTTGAAGTCCACGCGGTAAATTCACAGGAAGCTAGCTGCCAGTTGGCTATATAAGTAAAGCAGGCTGCACGCCTGGCCAGTGCTTAGGTGAAGTCCACGCCGTAAATTCGCAGGAAGCTAGCTGCCAGTTGGCTATATACGTAAAACAGGCAGCACGCCTGTCCAGTGCTTAGGTGACCCTGGTGCGGCGATGTTATGTGATTTGAAGACCACGCGGTAAATTCGCGGGAAGCTAGCTGCCAGTTGGCTATATAAGTAAAGCAGGCAGCGCGTCTGGTCAGTGCTTAGGTGACTCTCGCGCCGTGATGTTATGTGATTTGAAGTCCACGCGGTAAATTCACAGAAAGCTAGCTGCCAGTTGGCTATATAAGTAAAGCAGGCTGCACGCCTGGCCAGTGCTTAGGTGAAGTCCACGCGGTAAATTCGCAGGAAGCTAGCTGCCAGTTGGCTATATACGTAAAGCAGGCAGCACACCTGTCCAGTGCTTAGGTGACCCTGGTGCGGCGATGTTATGTGATTTGAAGACCACGCGGTAAATTCGCGGGAAGCTAGCTGCCAGTTGGCTATATAAGTAAAGCAGGCAACGCGCCTGGCCAGTGCTTAGGTGACTCTCGCGCCGTGATGTTATGTGATTTGAAGGTCACGCGGTAAATTCACAGGAAGCTAGCTGCCAGTTGGCTATATAAGTAAAGCAGGCAGCGCGCCTGGCCAGTGCTTAGGTGACTCTCGCGCCGTGATGTTATGTGATTTGAAGTCCACGCGGTAAATTCACAGGAAGCTAGCTGCCAGTTGGCTATATAAGTAAAGCAGGCTGCACGCCTGGCCAGTGCTTAGGTGAAGTCCACGCGGTAAATTCGCAGGAAGCTAGCTGCCAGTTGGCTATATACGTAAAGCAGGCAACGCGCCTGGCCAGTGCTTAGATGACTCTCGCGCCGTGATGTTATGTGATTTGAAGTCCACGCGGTAAATTCACAGGAAGCTAGCTGCCAGTTGGCTATATAAGTAAAGCAGGCAACGCGCCTGGCCAGTGCTTAGGTGACTCTCGCGCCGTGATGTTATGTGATTTGAAGTCCACGCGGTAAATTCACAGGAAGCTAGCTGCCAGTTGGCTATATAAGTAAAGCAGGCAACGCGCCTGGCCAGTGCTTAGGTGACTCTCGCGCCGTGATGTTATGTGATTTGAAGTCCACGCGGTAAATTCACAGGAAGCTAGCTGCCAGTTGGCTATATAAGTAAAGCAGGCAGCGCGCCTGGCCAGTGCTTAGGTGACTCTCGCGCCGTGATGTTATGTGATTTGAAGTCCACGCGGTAAATTCACAGGAAGCTAGCTGCCAGTTGGCTATATAAGTAAAGCAGGCAGCGCGCCTGGCCAGTGCTTAGGTGACTCTCGCGCCGTGATGTTATGTGATTTGAAGTCCACGCGGTAAATTCACAGGAAGCTAGCTGCCAGTTGGCTATATAAGTAAAGCAGGCAGCGCGCCTGGCCAGTACTTAGGTGACTCTCGCGCCGTGATGTTATGTGATTTGAAGTCCACGCGGTAAATTCACAGGAAGCTAGCTGCCAGTTGGCTATATAAGTAAAGCAGGCAGCGCGCCTGGCCAGTGCTTAGGTGACTCTCGCGCCGTGATGTTATGTGATTTGAAGGTCACGCGGTAAATTCACAGGAAGCTAGCTGCCAGTGGGCTATATAAGTAAAGCAGGCAACGCGCCTGGCCAGTGCTTAGGTGACTCTCGCGCCGTGATGTTATGTGATTTGAAGTCCAGGCGGTAAATTCACAGGAATCTAGCTGCCAGTGGGCTATATAAGTAAAGCAGGCAGCGCGCCTGGCCAGTGCTTAGGTGACTCTCGCGCCGTGATGTTATGTGATTTGAAGTCCACGCGGTAAATTCACAGGAAGCTAGCTGCCAGTTGGCTATATAAGTAAAGCAGGCAGCGCGCCTGGCCAGTACTTAGGTGACTCTCGCACCGTGATGTTATGCGATTTGAAGGTCACGCGGTAAATTCACAGGAAGCTAGCTGCCAGTTGGCTATATAAGTAAAGCAGGCAAGGCGCCTGGCCAGTGCTTAGGTGACTCTCGCGCCGTGATGTTATGTGATTTGAAGTCCACGCGGTAAATTCACAGGAAGCTAGCTGCCAGTTGGCTATATAAGTAAAGCAGGTAGCGCGCCTGGCCAGTGCTTAGGTGACTCTCGCGCCGTGAAGTTATGTGATTTGAAGTCCACGTGGTAAATTCACAGGAAGCTAGCTGCCAGTTGGCTATATAAGTAAAGCAGGCACCGTGCCTGGCCAGTCCTTAGGTGACTCTCGCGCCGTGATGGTATGTGATTTGAAGTCCACGTGGTAAATTCACAGGAAGCTAGTTGCCAGTTGGCTATATAAGTAAAGCAGGCAACGTGCCTGGCCAGTCCTTAGCTGACTCTCGCGCCGAGATGTTATGTGATTTGAAGTTCACGAGGTAAATTCACAGGAAGCTAGCTTCCAGTTGGCTATATAAGTAAAGCAGGCAACGCGCCTGGCCAGTGCTTAGGGGACTCTCGCGCCGTGATGTTATGTGATTTGAAGTCCAGGCGGTAAATTCACAGGAATCTAGCTGCCAGTTGGCTATATAAGTAAAGCAGGCAGGGCGCCTGGCCACTGCTTGGGTGAAGTCCACGCGGTAAAGTCGCAGGAATCTAGCTGACAGTTGGCTATATAAGTAAAACAGGCACAGTGCCTGGCCAGTGCTTAGGTGACACTCGCGCCGTGATGTTATGTAATTTGAAGTCCACGTGGTAAATTCACAGGAAGCTAGCTGCCAGTTGGATTTTGTTAAAAAGCAATCAACTTAGGGAAATAACGGTGTGTTATACAAACTGTCAAAGTGAAACAATTTAACAAACAAACAAAAAGTGAAAAACTTAAAAAAATATCAAGTTAATATGTGAAAATGGCAGAAAGTAGTATTAGGAGATTAATGTGGAGTGAAGCTGCCGAAGCCGATCTAATGATATCAATAAAAATGACACATCTTCCATTTGGAACAGCTGTTTTATAAATGTGTGTGAGAATAGTCTAGATTACTGAATAGATTAAATGTTAGCAATCCAAATCGTTGGCAGGAACATGATATAACTTATCAGCCAAAGCAAATGTTTGTAAAGTGAACCAAAAGTTGTAAGTGAATCAGCCATAAGAATTGCGAGCATACAGAGCTGCCAACAGTTAAGAGGCACATAAATAATAGTGATTTATTTTTTAGAATAAAAACGAAAATATTGTCAAGTAAGAAAAATGCACGGAATTTAGTTAATTTTTTATTTTAGTAATTTGTCATTTAGATGATTTAAACTAACTTTTTTATAATATTAATTCTGAACGAACATGCCTAATGGGAAAACTATGCAACTCTAAAACAGCTGTTTCGATTGACATATGTTACACCTTTTATTTTTGGTAGCCTAGAAATGTCTATGCGGTAAATAATTGTGCACAAATTTACGCAACAAATATAAGTAGGCGAGTGGAGTTGTGTTTTTAATAATTATCATTTTAAGCAAATGGCCACAGCAACAAAATTAGGCAAAGGCCTGCAAAAACTATTCGTGGGAAATCTACCGTGGACGGTAAATCTTACAATATATATACTGGATGCTAGTTAAAACAATTTTCATCTGATTTTAGGTGGGTCATCAGGAATTGCGTTCATATTTCAAGGCATTCGGTCGTGTAATATCCGCCAACGTGATTTTCGATAAGAAAACAGGCTGTTCACGTGGATACGGTTTCGTTGTGTTCAATGATATCACACCAATAGAGAAAATTGAAAGTGAACAAAAACACGTGCTTGAGGGCAATTATTTAAACATTCAAAAATCTTAAAATATAAATCTCAATTTAAAGCATTATACATACTGTATGTAGTATACGGATCCCGAAGTCTTAAAAGAATAAACACAGGATAAAAAACTAGTTTTCCATAATGTCGACATCCGACTTTTCTGACAGTGACATTGACACCGAACCTATTGACGAAATATTTTCGGAAGCAGCAGAACATTTACAAAAAATTCACAACACACTCGAGTCCACAGACCTTTTAGAAATCTATGGTTTATACAAGCAAGCAACTTGTGGTCGATGTAACACGCCAAAGCCGAGCGTATTTAATATGCAAAGTAGGAGCAAATGGTGCGCATGGAATGATTTGGCTGATATGTCTTGCACAGAAGCAAAAAAATTATATATTACAAAAGTTAAAGCGGTTGACAGTAATTGGATACCAAATTACGAAAGCACCAGCAAACGCAAAACTCCATCTAGTTGGGTAGTACATTCCATTCCACAAAAACATGAAGAAATCGATCAAAAAGAGGAACACGAAAAAAATGCCTTTGACTATATTAAAGAATTAAATTTCATTCAACTGCAAAAATCATTAACGGTAGAAATTATGGATCACCTTGACGAAAATGGAATGGGTCTTATACATTGGGCCACTGACCGTAATGCTGTCGAAATACTAAAATATTTAATAGATAATGGCGTCGATGTCAACCTACGCGATTCAGAGCAACAGACAGCTTTGCATTATGCTGCCAGTTGCGGTCATGTCGACTGTATTCGTATACTACTAGATGCTAATGCGGATCCAGCTATTAAAGACGCAGACGGACAATCGAGTCTCGATGTGGCCGATAATAATGATATTTACGAATTACTTAAAACCTGATTGAGATCCATATAAATTACATATACATATTATTTTCTTACCTGTAACTTTCGTTAATAAAGGTTTAAACTATTTATATTAAAATTATAATGAACTTCGGTATGATCTGTTTAAATAAATTTTCTCTATTTATCAATAAAAAAGATATTTCGATTTGAAATTGACTTAAAACTGAACGAAATAAAAGATATTTTTATATATGTATGTATGTGACACCATGGTGTAACATAAATCTATCTGGTGATGGTGATGTTATTTTATAAAACAAACGAATTTTAAATGCTAACGTTGTCCCCAAAATAAACTTAAATTAAAACGTACTTTTGAACCCTTAATACACCAACAATAATATTGAAATACTCGATTTAGAATTAATTTTTTTTAATAAATTCTATATTTGAAATACAATTTTTTAAATTTTACTTCCACAACTTTTTAATCGACATATTCTTTTCCGAATCCTTTTGCATTACTTTCGCAACGGCCATTTCAAAGTCTTCTTGTGTGACATGTACACGCCGTTCACGTAAGGCGTACATACCCGCTTCTGTACAGACACCTTTCACTTCAGCACCCGATGCTCCTGGCATTAATTCAGCTATTTTGCGTAAATTTATGCCTCTGGTTAAGTTCATTTTTCTAGAATGAATTTTCAAAATATCCAAACGTGCTTCCTCGTTTGGTGGAGGAAATTCAATCTTACGATCAATACGGCCTGGTCTTAGAAGAGCTGGATCCAGAATATCAATGCGATTGGTTGCCATGATAACTTTAATATTCTTTGTAGCTTCAAAACCGTCCAATTGATTAAGCAACTCCAACATTGTCCTTTGTACTTCGGAGTCACCGCCAGAACCAGATTCGATTCTGGAGGAACCAATTGAATCAATTTCATCCATGAAAATAATAGAAGGAGCGTGCTCTCGTGCCATTACGAAAAGTTCACGAACCATACGTGAACCTTCGCCGATAAACTTTTGCACCAATTCCGACCCAGATACTCGGATAAATGTACATTCGGTATGATGAGCCACTGCACGGGCCAAAAGGGTTTTTCCTGTGCCAGGTGGCCCATAGAGTAGTACACCCTTTGGCTGAGCTATACCTAATGCGTCGAACAATTCTGGATGCTTCACCGGTAATTCAATAACTTCCTTGATTTCTTTAATTTGCTTGTCTAAGCCACCAACCATTTCATAGGTAGAGTCAGGGACTTTTTCAACCATCATAAGGGATACCAATGGGTCAACTTTATTTGGTAGAATTTTATG
This sequence comes from Bactrocera tryoni, assembly GCF_016617805.1. NCBI lineage: Eukaryota > Metazoa > Arthropoda > Insecta > Diptera > Tephritidae > Bactrocera > Bactrocera tryoni. The sequence goes on from NC_052502.1 coordinate 27,666,867, forward strand.
TAGAGTATAGCTTTCGTTTCTAAGAGCTACACGGCAGTTGGGAGTAACATCATTGATATCGATATTTTTATCAATATCAACTACAAATTTGCCCTCTGGATGCACTTTTACCAACACTTTCTTTTTATCCATTGGTTTGACGACTTCACCAACATAACTGCCTTGTTCTTGTAATAACTGTAGCTCCTCACGTAGCATACGTACTAAATGTGTGAAAAAAAACAATTAAAACAAAGTATACATTCCTGCTTTATAGAACAATTACCTTTTGCATTGAGCTCATTGCGCTGAGCTTGCAAACGTCGCAAATTTTGACTCTTTTCAGCAACAATTAATTGCAATTCTTCTATCTTCTGAATATAGTAAGAACGGAATCCTTCACCTTTCAGAGCGGCGTCGATTTCCATCTGTGATATTATTTAGTTATAGATTGTATATAGATACATTTTTATTTAGTTAAGAAAATAACTTACCCGATTTGTGACGGTCATCGCGGAATATTTTATTTAATAACTTATTTTAATGAAATAATGTCTTGCAAATGTTTTTGATAAAAATGACTATGCAAAAGCTTCACTAGAGGAAATTGTCATTGTGTTTTCGAATCTCGAATTTCGAAGTACACAGAGTTGATACTAATGTCTACATGCAACAGAAATTTCGATTTAATATCAACTTATCGATTTGAGAATAGCTAATAAATTTAAAGTAAATAGACAAACTGAAATGTTAGATAAGAAGTTAGGAATAACAAATTAAGTACGCTGTATTCACCTTCGGCGTATATAATAATGACAATTGGATTAATTTTGTAGGCTTCTGAAAGTCTTATAAGTTAGTGTATATCGATATTTTATTGGCTCGAAATCGGCATGCACTCATCGCGATTTGCAGACGAATATTCACTAATTTTAGTTATTAGTGAAAAAAATTAGAGCTTACTATTGTACAGGCTCATATAGTACATTTATACCATGGTACAAGGGTTTATACGACGTTTTAAATGACTAAACTTTATTAAGTACATGTAATTTATTTTCATTTCGTGTGTAATACATTAAATGTAATTTCTATATAAAAACATATTTTACTTAAAAAATTGTACATATACATAATTAGCTGAATTATGTAAAACTTCCAACTTAAATTTATCCTAGGTATAATCCGGTGCACTCATCTGTTCTATTCTATCTTGAAGAACATTAATAATATTAAAGCTGATGTGCTCAGTAATCTACAAAAGAAAATATATAATTTGCGGTTATAGTAAATTTGCAATATACCTACCATCATACGGAGATCCCAATCAGTTTGAATTTGCTTTGGTTTGGGGCAGGAATCTATAGTCTTTTTAAAGTTTTCGCACCAATTCAAAAGTTGCTTTAAAAATGAAGAAGTGTATTTAAAGTACATGCGGTAGCCAGCTTTAATAATATCCTCATTTTGAGCATCACAGAGAATGACATTTATAAGATAACTTAAAACACGCACTAAAATGTAAACAATTTTAGTATTTTCCTCCTCCTGCAGTGTCTCATTTTCTATATTATTTAGCATTTCGAGCAACTTCATGAACTATAAACAAATTTTTACTTTTTCATATCAAAGGTATAGAATATATAATAAACTTTCTTACCTGCCTGAAGCAATACATTTCGCTAGGAGTTTCTGTTATTTCAGAGAGTATGGTCCACATAAGACAAATAGAAATAGCTCTAGCTGTTTCACTTATGATAACCATTTGGTTACAGAGTTCAAGTATATTGAACACGTCCGTCTCCTTCTTTTTCAAACTTGTCCAAAGTCGTTTAGTCGCTAAATGAAGCTAAAAAAAGGGAAAAATGTAAAGGACTTGTAAATTAAATTTAAATTTTATTAAATTTAACCGCATAACTATCTCTTACGTGCATTGGGCTTAATGTGTCTGTATAGTTAAATGTTCTTTGCAAAAGCTGTGTGCGCCATTCCATGTTTAGAGGTGTAGCTTCAATAAAATAAAGAGTGCCAACAATAACGAAAAGGCTGGTTATTTCATCTAAGTTCAATTCGGAGTTTAACAATTCCAGTATTTTTCTGTACACCTACAATAACATATTTTAGAAATATTTACAAGTTCGCTATAAATATGACATACTTCATCTGTTTTGGGATCTCCGTCTAAAATAATGTGAAACTTTTTTTTTAAACAAGAATTCATTACGTTCTCTCGCATTTCATTCCATGTATATCCAGGTTCTATTATCAGACTTATACCGTCGTTTTCTTGTGGATTTAATATATCCATATTTATATACGGCGCGTAATTTTCGAAATCAATAAAACCCAATTTTACTTTATGATAGTGATGAGATAATAAATGATAACTGTAAAAAAAAAATTTGGTAATTCCTGAATTTACAGTTATCGATAACTTATTCTTCACAGCATATCAAAACACATTCATATATTCGTTGCCTATCATTTTTCATCTACGAAAGTCTGCAGTTTTTTATACTTTGCTTATAACAATGCTATATAAAATTTTTTAATGGAAAATAATATGATTAACGTATAAAATAATTTGTTTTGTATTTTCCTTATAAATGTTATTGTGATATTTAATTATTTGTACGCAATTTTAAAAATATAGCAAAGAATATTTATCACTGTCCAAGACTTTCCAAGTCTTTATCAGTGTTAGCCAAAATACTGTTATCTCTTTATGTCAGAGGTTATCAATGACCCCCTGTTATTAGACTAGCATTTACTATCAATGGATCTTTCGAAATTTTTATTTTTTCAGTATTTGGAAATCGACGGTCGTTTAAAGACATACATCTTTGAATGTGTGGGAAATTTAGAGTCAAGTTTTAGGCGAAAATGCAAGTACAAAATATTACACCTCGTGCCATCTACACGCTGAGCAAGCGAACTCAATTATCTAACGCCGGCAGTAAAGCGATTTATCAGCGTTTTATTCCTCAAGCTTCAATTGCTAATAGGGCTCCAACAAGATCACATTTTTCATATAATAAACAATTGGAAAAAGAAAGGTCAAGATTTGGCGTTTTTGCGGCAAATTATTCTACTGTAAGTATTAATATTAATATAAACTAAATTTCCAAACACTGTACAGCAAATACATCAAAAGTATACTAAATAGTTTGTTATACCGGCACCTTTTCAATTCGACAACGCATGCGGGATTTCTTTTCTTGTGTTTTTTTTTATATTTATTTTATCAGAAGGCACATGTAGGAGGTGCACACACCTATAAACTGTAAACTTTTTTAATGTGATAAACAATTTTGAGAAAATTAAGTAAATAATTTGATAATTTATGTACATATGTGCATAAGCAAATTATATGGATACATCATATGTACTATGTACATATATAGATCCTAACATTGATTGGATGTACTCTTAATAAAATTGAGTGCTTCCGCAGACAAAAAAACCCTTATACGTATTAAAGTTTCTACGTCTGTCACATAATGTATAAATTATAGATTCATTCAATGATTTATTGATTGGTAATATAAACTTATTGAATGTGGAGTCCATCACTCTTGGGTTTCTGATCTATTATGGAGAGTATTAGTTAATAAAATCAGAAATTAACGAACATTACCCTCATATCAAATTTTGAACTTGCCTTCAAATTGTAATGTGTTTAATATATATATGTATGTATAAATATTGTAAGCTATAAAATATATGTATATATGTATGTATATATGTACATATGTATACATATGTATATATATACATTTGTTTAACACATGCAGCTAAGGCGTTCGTGTGTATTTGGTTGTATTGTCAATGCTAAAAATTTAAATTTCTTTATGTACATATGTACATATATGTATATGTATGTCTATCAACTAAATGTAATTTGCCGACAACAGCAATTGTCGTATTTGGTACTTTCATATATTAGTAATTATGAAAGTGCTTTTTATACCCGAAACGGAACATATTTAGTTTGCCATTAAGTTTTTAACACCCAGAACGAAACGCCGAATGCCTATTAAATAGGATAACGTTTTTTAGATATCGTTCTGAAGTTTTACACGCGTCCTTTTCTCCACAAAAAGCTGCTTATTTATCGGAAAATCGCCAATATTCGACCACTATAGTATATCGGACCACTATAGTATATAAACGATCAAAATTAAGTTCATGTTTATTTGTCGATATATGTATTTATACGAAATTCGACATAGCTTAGTATCCAAGGCATCGCTACAATCGCCGATGGCCGATCAAAATCAAATTCTTGTAAGAAAACTTAAACCCGTGAAAGGTATTATAGCTTTTTTTTAATAAAATTGTTATGTGTAGATATCTCTAAGTATTTATTTACTAAGTAACTTAAGAATATCCCTACCAGTACTCCAAAAATAATTAAAATGCATCTACTTTCATAACAATACCTTTATCTTTATTAGAATTATTTCTTAAATTTTAAATAAGCGAAGATTTAAATATTGAGTGTACTTAGTAAACACTTACCCTTTTACACTTGATATTTGCATAGTGTACTATTTAAATGTATTCAATACTATATGTTTTATCTAATCGAATTTAAAAGTATTTTACATACAAACACTTACATGTGCATTTACTCACTTATATATTATGATGGGCAAATTATTAAGCAACGATTCAACTTTTACCGCAAACTAAATTTTTATGTCAGTAATATTCAATATTCCAAGCTGTTGACAAGCTGCTAATTTTTTGCGAGTAAGTCCTGTTTTGTGCAATTTAATTTTATATTGAATGATACTTGCATTATCAGTGATCTCTAACATAATATGTAATTATGTGATGTGTCGTATGTATGTATATAAATATGTATATATATATATTAGTATTGAGCCATTTAGAAACAAAAACATGTTTATGGAAAGGCTTGTTATTACCACGCGACCATATTTTAAAAAATAGGATTCTCATTTGAACCCAGATACAAGCATATAGATAATTCATATCAGCACAATCGTTACTTTATCATTATATGTAGTATGTACATCAAAAATCTGTAACCTGTGACCCGAATACATATTACTTTGTTATTTTTCCTACGAGTTTATTATCAGCTTAAAAGGAGAAATAAGTAATGCGATTACACTTCATAGACTTTGCCAATTATTAAGTGTTCGATCGCCGACAACAAGCGACACATTTTGAGTCTTAGCTCGGGAACATTACAAAATTTGTTTTTATTTTTTAAAGGTAAAAAAGTATATAAAAATGCAATAATTTAGTTTTTTTTAATACTCTAAAAAATGCTTTAATTTTGCTTTATTTTTACGAACATATATACATACATACATACATACATGCTTACTTAAAAATGCATTTGATCTCTATATTAATACTTTTTTTTTTTATCCAAATACTGACAAAAATATTTATTTTTTAGAAAATGTCTGGAAATCTTAAATTATTGAATGAAGGCGTGGGCGAGAGTGACCCTGAGCTGTACGCCATTATAAAGGCAGAAAAGAAACGCCAAACAGTTGGCTTAGAAATGATTGCCAGTGAGAATTTTACATCCGTATCTGTTTTGGAATGCTTAAGTTCTTGCTTGCACAATAAGTACTCCGAAGGCATGCCTGGAAAGCGGTACTATGGTGGAAATGAATTTATTGATGAAATAGAACGACTTGCACAAAAACGTGCACTCGAGGCATTCCGTCTCAATCCAGAGGAATGGGGCGTGAATGTACAGCCTTATTCGGGTTCGCCAGCTAACTTTGCCGTGTACACTGCGCTCTGTCAACCCCACGATCGTATAATGGGTCTTGATTTACCGGATGGCGGTCATCTAACACACGGTTTCATGACTGCTAATAAACGTATTTCAGCAACGTCGATATATTTCGAGAGTATGCCATATAAAGTGGACGCAAGTACGGGTCTTATCGATTACGATCAATTGGAAGCGAATGCTAAACTCTTCAGACCTCGCGTTATTATAGCCGGTGTTTCTTGTTACTCACGTTGCCTTGACTATGCCCGCTTCCGTAAAATCTGTGACCAAAATGATACATATCTTTTTGCCGATATGGCGCATATTGCCGGTTTAGTGGCAGCGGGTTTAATACCCTCACCATTTGAGTATGCTGATGTGGTGAGCACTACAACACACAAAACATTGCGTGGACCACGTGCTGGTGTGATTTTCTATCGCAAGGGTGTACGCAAAGTTCTGGCCAATGGAGATAAAGTGACATACGATTTAGAGGATCGCATCAATGGAGCAGTGTTCCCAGGTCTACAAGGTAGGTAGCTTGATCATTTCCGGTGGATATGTATGTGAAGTACGTAAGCATTATATTATAAATTTTAAAATATATTAATGTACTTATTAAATAATCACTCAAAATACTTATATAGGTGGACCACACAACAACACAATTGCTGGAATAGCCACCGCTTTTAAACAGGCGCAGACTAAAGAGTTTGCTGACTACCAGCGACAAGTGATTATCAATGCTCGTCGTCTTTGTGATGGTTTGATACAGCGAGGCTACAATATTGCTACAGGTGGCACTGATGTTCATTTAGTACTACTCGACTTGCGTAATGTTGGTTTGACTGGAGCCAAAGCCGAATATATTTTGGAAGAAGTAAATATTGCATGTAACAAAAACACTGTACCCGGTGATAAATCAGCACTGAATCCATCTGGCATACGTCTTGGCACACCAGCTTTAACTACACGTGGCTTGGTGGAGACTGATATCGATGTCGTTGTGGATTACATAGATCTCGCATTAAAACTGTGTGTTGAAACAACTAAAATTTCTGGCCCCAAATTGGTGGATTTCAAGCAAACCTTGAAATCAAATAAAGAGATTGCAGAAAAACTGAGTAAACTGCGTAGCGGTGTTGAAGAGTTCAGTGCAAAATTTCCACTACCAGGACTTACAGCTTATTAAATAATATTTCACATGTATAATTAAATTTATGAAATAAAAATTTTATTTTTATACTTATTTGTTTATTTCTCTATTTTCGATTTACATACATACATTTTTAATAAAGTCAAATATTATTTATTTCGAAATAGCAATATATGTATTATAAAGTTAATAATTACATATGAATATCGTAATGAATTTAATTTACATATGTATATGTATGTATGCATATATGTGTTTTATGCTAGAATTAAAATTAAGGGATTTACAAACATTCACAACAATAAAACCTAATGTTGGAATTCATTATCTTTGCATCAGCTGTTGTGCTGTTATGTGCCTTAAGTGAATTCCATTTTAATGCATTCTTTTGTTACACGCATATCTCTGTGAAAGCGTGAATTGTGCGTTGATAGTGACCATTTCGTCTTGAAACTCTTGCTACAGATGGTACACTCGTGTTCCTTTCCAGAAATTTCCGAGTGGCGTGAAGTTATATGTCGTCGTAATGCATTCATCGATTGCAATTTTCGTTTACAAAATTTACATGTCAAATTTTGCTCTTCCACTGAAATGTGAAAATATAAAAGAAGCATTAATCTTTAAATATTTAGAAAGAATTTGTTAACTTGTGCATCTAAATATCTAGTGTCTATTATTCGTCGATGGTCTTAGAGACTATATAAATATATAAATTTCTATATGTACACAACATTTATGTTTTGTAATGAAGACTTCACATTATTTTGTTAGCACTAACCAAGTTTAATAAAATATGTTAAGTATTGTCATCGACGGCAGATCTACAAAAGAAAGCGTTTCAAATCAGGTATAAATATTTGATTCAATCAGAATTGTGCATCGTGCTGATCTGATTGAGCTGATCGTTGCACACTCCCACATGTAATAAAAAAAGATACTTAAGTATTTTTTCGACATTCATTTATATTTTTGAAAATTATAATAAAAGTCTATCCTGCTTATAAATATTACATACATATAATATATTCAGTATATAGTATATTACAATTACTTTTATTTATATATGTGTTTTAAGTGTTTGCTTGAATTTCATTTCATTAAATATTTTTATAAATTTTATAGGTTTTAATAATTTCCTCATGATTTAAATGTGACTTAATAATCGAGATGTGTTATAAAAATGTTCTCAAGAAAAATTCCATGATAATATCATAAATCCCAGAAATTGCAACCATTTTTAAAGAAAATTATGTGTTTGATAAAACTAGGGTGGGCTGTCAAGAAAACGCAAAATATAAAAGATTTAAATGTGAATTATGGATTCATGTTATTTTATACAAAATACTTATTTTTTTTGTCCGCAAATTGTACTATATGATAAGTGTTACTTATCGACTCGAGATATGGAAATTTTCTAATATCTTACTTTCTTATAGCTAAATTTTCCGGTAGCCAAAACTGTATTTAAATAATCTACGCTATTTTTAATTTTCTCACTTCGTAATTTCTTCAAATTTTAATACAGGTATTATTTTGTACAGTTTTTAAAATTTCAATTTTGGATTTGTTTTGTTATACATATATTACCCTAATATATATAGTTTATCGGCAAAAAAATATTAATTTCTGCAAATATTTCATAATTAATTAATTCTTCTCGTCCTGCTCACACTTTTAAGTTGTAATTAAGTCTAGATCTACATTATAGAATTATGTTTGTATATCAATTTGATTTAGTTCTAATTTACGCTAAATATCCTATAAAAGTTGTAATACATATCCTTTATACATACATCTGTATTCAATTACTGAAACATGATAGATATTTATTAAATTTATACATCGATATACAAATCTACCTCACTTGAATTTTGTTTTGTCTTTATTGTTATCAGTTTACGCCGAAATATGTATTTGCTAGGATTTTGTGAATGAATTAGAAAGTAAGCAAATATTATGAATAGAGAGATTTGTGCCTGACAGTAGACAATAACCAAGCCCTAACATTTAAAATGAACCGTTATTACCTCCTTTGAGTTTGCATGATGAATAAGTGTGCCTTTAGATATTTCAAATTATAATATATTAATATTTGTTTCAAAGAGTTCTTTGTTTAAAATGAAACAGAAGGGGGAACGATTGCAAATGTATTTGCTTATATCTATTTTAAAAAAATTTACAATTGATTGTGTTTAATAATAATTAGGGTTAGCGCAGCGCACCGTTCGTTAATGTATTATATAAAAAAAAAATAAGAAAATCATTAACGAAATCAATCGACCATTGTTTATTAAATTAAACGCGATTTCATCTAATAATTGAAGCTTGGAATACACTGGCTTAATTAAAATAAATCTACTTTGCACTTGTTAGGTTAAATCTCTAGCATTTTTAATTTAAATTTCATTTTGGTAGTTCCATTACTTTATTCATATTTTTGGACGTATTTATGTGCTTTGCTCACTGGTATTAAATTAACATCGTAGTTTATAGTTGCCTTTCTTGATTGCAGTTAATAACGATTTTCATAATGAGCTTGGAATTTGCTGCTGAGCTCTATCTTTATTCACGTTATTTTCTATGTTACTCATTTATTAAATAACATGTGTGGTCAATTTAACGACGCAAATGAAATATTGTCAATCAATTTTCTGACTTCACTGTGATTTTTTGTTCGTGCGAAATTCGTATGTGCTCGCGAAGACTGTATTTGTTTTTGAAATTTTTGTTGCATAGCTCGCATTTACGGGGCGGTTGAGGCGTATGTTGCGTACGAATATGTCTCCAAAGATTAACCGTGGTTATGACCATTTTGCAAAATTGACATTCTGTCCACTTATTATTTGGCAAATCTAAAAATACATAAAAATAGCACAAAAATTATGTTGACAGTAACTAAACTTGTTTTTTTTTTACATACGTCTTATAATTTAGAATAATTTTAAGCTAGTGATCTAGCATTGTAAATCGCCAATAGTTTATATAATTGCGATGAAGTATAAATATTTAGTCAGAAAAAAAACGAATGAAAAGAAAATGGTAACATTTGGAGACATATTCATCGTAGTAGACACAAATTTAGATCACGAATTTACTGCAAAAATATTATGTATGTAGTTTTTATAACTAATAATCTGAGCTTAATTTTTTAAGTATATAATTAAAAAAAATATTTCTAAATACATATATCTAAATAATAGCTAAGAGGCACTATATGAACTTAATATAAATCAACATTCATTACAAAAATATACATGTAATATACATAACGAACGGTATGGGATGGAGATATGCTGCTATAGCTTCTCTTGGCTATATATAATTTCTGATCCATTATGGTTTTGTAAATCGACATACCGGTTTTTTCCATTTAAAATTACCACAATAACACAATAATCTATCTATAAATGCAGCTTTAGCGGTTCCTAAACAGAATGAGTTTCACATATGTATATATATCACTCGATAAACAAGAATATAACATAGCAAGTGTAAAAAAAATGGACTTTTAGTATCAAATCACTTTCTAACATACCTGCTGATGCGCCACCTTTATTATCAATTTTTACTACAGCATTAGTGACACTGCCACCTGATTCATCTAACGTTGTATGAGGTGTTGTTGTTGATGGTGTACTCGTTGTTGGATTTAAAAGACGCCCTATATACAAATTACAACCGATTTAAAAAGTAATATTTACATGAATATTTTAACCTTAAATACCCATTTCGATTGTTATTTCTGCGTTTTCTGCATCAGCTTGATGAAACTTTTCCTCAATTTCTGATTCTGTCAGAATTTCATATTCAGATGTGTACTGTGTGACATTTTGGGTGCCCGTCGTGCCACCGTCTTGTGATGTATGCTGCGCACTTCCGTCAGTCAACTGTTCACTATCATCAACTTCACCAACTATGTATTCGGGTATATCCATTTTTACAGTACCTCGTAGGAATGTCATTTCCGCAGCTTGAAATTCATTTGTTAATAAATATATGCATTTAAAGATTTAGATGTTTAAAACATAATTAAATTTCTTCTTTTTACTTTTGACTATCGAAGAATCATCCTTGACACCGTAATCAACGCCTTCTGTGGTGTATATGTTATCATCATCATCTGAGAAAGTCATTTTACGTTTTTTTATCGTATTCGTTGAAGGCAGCGCACCTAAATGAGTTTGTTGCAATTGTTGCTGCTGATGATGCTGCAGCTGATGTGTTGTTGTTTGCTGTTGCTGCACCTGAGTTTGCACGGTTTGCACATGGGGTTGCGGTTGATGTTGCACTTGAATATGCTGGATTTGTGTTTGTACATGATGATGCTGTGTAGCGGTATGATGCTGTTGCTGTGGCTGCGTTTGCTGCAAAATAGTTGCCGTTGGTATTTCGATTGTTTGCGGTGTGGTCTGTGTTGCAGTCGTTACGTCATTCACAGCTCTAATAGTACTGGGGATGGTTTTAATAAGTTTTTGTTCATCAATAATCGGTGTCGGAGGCAATTTTGGTTTTTCCTTCTCCTCTGCGGTAAGACCTTGCACGGCAAGTAATTCGGCGGTTTGAAGAAATGATTGCAATGCTTCCTGCTGTACATTCACTTCCCCCTAATCAAATCCAAAAATGTTTTATTACAAATTTACGTTGTCCGAACACGTACATTTTATTAATTGAAATTAGGATATTGTTGTGCATACCTGATACATAAACTCAATTATTGAGGTGAGATCTTCGAATTTAATAAATTTAAATATTATTACTGGATGCGGATGCGGGTTGTCCCTGAATATTTCTTTGAAATAAGAGCTACAGGAGGATAGCACCACTTTATGTGCCTTGATTTTACGTCCATCACAGCATAAACTCACGTCAACAAAATCATCGTTGTTTCGGTGATTGTCCAAAGCATATGTCAAATGTCGAAAATAATTGTTCCAACGTAGCGAGTACTGCTGTGTAGTAGCCATTCTTCATTTAATTGCCGATTTTATAACAAAACAAAAATATTGTTATTTTCTACTGAATATTTTTTTTAGTATTATACTGAATGCGGGTTTAGCGCTGGCGCTTTTACACCCCTCTCTCCTGACGCTAGTACAAAACCATAAATATATAGTCAGCAGATTAATTTATATGTGGTTCACTTTTATATCATACACTGCGAACTTTCTATCTAATAAACTTTTAATAATAGAGTGTAACTTAATTAATTTGTTTTCTTTAAAATTGATGCCAAAAATTGTAATTTTTCTTACTTTGCTGGTTTGACAGTCGACCAACTATTAGGAAAATTTTTTTATCTACGCTTGGTTGACATTAGTGTTGGACGAAATGAAATGTACCGGGTAGTTTGCGAATCGTCTCTTAGGATTTAATTCTTATATGAATATGAATAAACTTTTATATTCACCAGTAAATAAATAAGTTGTTTTTATTTAAATTTTAAATAAATATAATACTTAATAAACATACAAAATATTATAAAACTATATTTAACTATAATTAGTCATTAATGAAATAAGTTGTATATCGATTAATTTTGTTCAAAATTATCGATTTAATCTTCTATGCCTGTGATTTAAAATAATATTGTATTATTATTTAGCTTATATACATTAAAAAGTAATTATTTTTAATTGAATGAATCGAAATTCATTTGCACATACGCACTATTGCATATTATGTACAAATGTACCGAAAACCAAAAATTAAAACATGTATGTTTAAATGTAATTTGCGTTTATTGCTTTCCAGCAAAATCCAATTTAAACTTATTCATGAACTAGTAAAAATGGAATTAAACGAAATGGATTTCAGAAATAAAGTCGCCAGGGCTAGAATTATAATCAGTTAGTGTTGGACGATTCCGAAGTACACAGGTGACAAAGTGTGAAGCTATTTCCGCTCAATTTTACTGAACAGGGATACAGCCACAACAGGATATACATAGTTAACAGTATGTATTCATAATTGAAAGTGTGGTTTTTAATACAAAATGAAAAATTATTACATATATTTTAATCAAAAAACATATTATCCCCTTTTAAGCAAAGTGTGCATAAATTGTGACTATAATACAAAATCTGTCAAAATTTGTTCAACTGTTTTTAACTTTTTTCGGATAACGAATTAAAAATCATGTGTGCAAAAAATTGCAGTTGTTAAAAATTTTAAAATCCCGGTATGTAGTTTTGAAACGAAGTTATAATTGATTTATATAGGTATATTTGAATTTTGATTTATTTCATCCTCAACTATTTAATAATGAAATTTATGCAGTTGTGTTGAGTGGAAGTTCCATATTTGCCAAAATAGCTCCTGCTTACATATGTACATATATGGCTAATGGTATTTTTTTTAGATAAAATTTAATTATTTAAATATGTGTTTTTACTATTCATATCTGAAGAAGATTAGGTTAACGTATCGTTAATTCCAAATTTGCATTTATAATAAGTTTTTGACGACAAAAATATGCTAATTGAAATTGGATTGTTGCGTCAACGGCTCTTATCACGCACCCAAGTACAATGTAAACGTTTTCGTATTGAAAATCTTAATATGCATATAATTTTAAATACGAATCGTATCATCGAGTTCAATTAAAATGAACCCTGCTTACAAAAGCGCTTTTCATAGACAGCTCGCTGTGCTTAAAATTATATGTATTATTATATATAAACTTTCAACAATTCTTAGATACTTATTCAACTGTAATATTTAATACTTTTAGGTATAAAATGCTTATATCACAATTTTTTGAAAACCAGGAGATTTTTATTACCGGGGGCTCAGGTAAGTTTGAAAAGCATATATAATCCACATAAAGTTGTGACGTCTTAAAAAAACTTTCAGGTTTTATAGGAAAGGGCCTCATTGAAAAAATTTTGCGCTCTTGCACAAATGTAGGTGCCGTCTACGTCCTGCTACGACCGAAAAAAGGAAAAACTATTGAAGAGCGTTTAAATAATATATTAGATTCTGAACTATTTGCCCGTCTTAGACGAGAACAACCTCAAAACTTAAAGAAAGTACATGCTATTGCAGGTGATTGTAGTGAATTAGGTTTGGGCATTTGTGCATCTGATTTGAGACGATTAGAAAATGTGAACATTATTTACCATTCAGCTGCTAGTGTAAGGTAATGTTAACACATGAATTCATATACATATGTACATACTATATATGTATGTATACATTTTGTTTATTTCAAAATGTATCTTTTAATTGACATATTGCGAAGAACAATGTTTTTTGCCTTATTTACAATACATAAATATAATTTTAAAAACATTTTATATACTTGTCGCGTTATTTCTTCCATTCCGCCAGTAGCGGAAACTCGAATTACTTACTATTTATACTTCACATATACAAATAAAAAAATTATTTATAATACAAATTCTTGTTGTAATGTGGTTAATATTGAGAAAATTCTTTTCAACTTTGCGTCTTGAAATAATACATTTACATTTTCCAAAATATATTTAAATAAATAAATTAATACTTAACAAATAGTAATTTCGTTTGAACACATTTTCAGATTCGATGATCCATTGCGCGATGCTATTCTCATGAATACACGCGGCACTTATGAGTTGATCAAAATCGCAGAAACTCTTAAGCATCTGAAGGTCTTTATGCACGTTTCCACCACTTACTGTTATCCAAATCGACGAGTTATTGAGGAACAGGTATGGCTTGTCTATTATTAATAGGAGCATAAAAGAAAAATCCGATGTGTTTCTAGTTTTACCCACCTTATGCAGATTGGCGCACAACTATTAAACTGGCCGAAACTTATGATACTGAATTGTTGAACGTTTTCAATCTAAAGTAAGTGATTCTAAGCTGTTTTATTATTCGAATAATGAATAGTTTTGTTGTTTTCGCACAATATCCAGATACGGCGACTTCCAGCCAAACACATACACATTTACGAAAAGTTTAGCCGAACAAATTATCAAGGAGTATAAAGACAAACTGCCTTTAATGATATTTCGACCTTCAATAGGTATAATAATAATATTAATTACATTGATTACATATTGGCTACATCTTAAATTTTTCGCAGTTATTTCATCGATTGAAGAACCTGTTCCTGGGTGGGTGGATAACTTTAACGGCCCCATTGGAATGCTAGTTGCTTGTGGCATTGGTATATTCCGTACTAGCTATGGTGAACCAAACATTATTTCCGACTTTGTACCAGTTGATGTAGTTGTGCGTGCCATGCTAATTGCTACGTATCGTAAGGGTACTGAGGATAGGTTAGTCAAGTATAATATTGTATTTCAGGGTATAAAAGATATTCTCTACTTGTATTCGATAATATTAGAGATAATGATGAACCGAAGCTGGAAGTAGTTAATGGTGCTGCTTCAAAAATTTGCCCCATAACAACTGGCGAAGTCATCGAAATCGGCAAAAAAGTTATAAAAGAAACTCCTTTTGAAAAGACATTGTGGGTACCAGATGGAAGCATAACGCGGTGCCCGGTGTGGAATATGATACGGGTATGTAGTAAAAAATATTTCTCTACAATATATATGGATTGTTGTTTGTAGAAAGGATAATTATGTCTTTTAATTGAAAAATGATGTATTTAAATTGATTTCAGTTCTTTACTCTACATATTTTGGTGGCAATATTTGCAGATTTTGCCTTGCGGTTTACTAATACAAAACCATTGTAAGTCAGTAGTAATGTTAAATTATTTATAAAAAACTGTATTTCGTACCTACCCCATTTTACAGCCTTTTAAAATTGCAACGACGTATTTATGCTGCCACATTAGCCTTGCATTACTTCGTAACCACTCAGTGGGACTTCAAGAACGACAATTTCTATGAATTGAATTCTTTTGTACCAGAGTCCGAAGTGTAAGTATTTGTTGTTTATATAACTTTCTGTGAACTTACTAATAACTACAAAATTTCTTTCTAATACTGAAGCGACAAATTTGGATTCTTACAATACAAAGATCTGGATTACGAACAATTTTTCCGCACGGGTATACGTGGCGCAAGGGTATTTTTGTTGAAAGAACCGGCAACATGTTCTCAAGGTGCATTAACACGCATGAAAATCTACAAAGTATTGCATTTTCTCATCAAGTTAATCGGAAGTGTGCTGATTTTACGCTTCGTAGCATACTTTATTTATGATAAATTTTATGCTACTTTCATATAATTCAAATATCTTACACTTTCGTCTATATAATTCATTTGGAATAAAACATTAACACATCATATCATGTATTTAATGCACCATCGTCTATCAAAAAAATCTAACCTTTTTTGAATTAGTCCAAATGGATTGTTTAGCGATTTCCTATGAAAATTCTATTTTACAGTAATAAAAAGATACATACTTTATTTTTATATATCTTGGTTTATTTTTGTTGACAAATTTATTACAATTATTCTCTTGCTCTTTGTTGTCCTATACTTGTAGTGGCAATTTAATGCGTTTTATCCATCCTTCGCAAACTAATCTTCTTTACATCAAATCTCAACCATATAGGTTGGAAAAATATACACATATGCAAAGTTGTGGAAACAAAAACCAAAATTCTTAATTTCCACGAGATGGTACATGGTCACAAGTTATGCATATGGTACATGTTTCTCAGACTGCACCTTACCATCTTAATAATGAAAAATTGGGCCAGATGGCAAAGTCTTTCTTGTTTAAGAAAATATTTCTTTTTTATTAATATTTTTGTTGTTCAAGTCTTTAGTAATTTTTTGTTTAATTAACATTTTAGCGTAAGAAAATCAATACGCATGTAATTAAAATCAAAATGAAATTAAAAATATTCATTACATTGTTTGCAAGTATAAAAATGGAAAGTTGCGTCATTTTGAAGCTACGAATTTTTGTACGCATGCGTAAGCTTCTATTTGAGCACTAACTTGGTGTTTATGAATTAGAACACAAAACGTCTTTTTATGCTTATGGTGCACATGAATACATATGTATGTATGCAAATTTAATGAAAACATTTTGTGAAATGTGTGTTTATGCATTAATGAAGATGTATCTAACTTCATATGGAACTTATTAATTTGTGTACGCTTGAATTTAGAAAACTTCCAAATAAAGAAAAAAATCGACATTTTAGATTTTTGGTTATAATGTCCCCCTCATGTCTCACTCGTACGTAGACGAATGGATGACAAGAAGAGTTTGCCAATCTTATTCTTTCCTCTCAAGTTTTTGTAACATTTTAAATAATTAGAAAATAATACATTTGAATGAAAACTTAAAAAAATGCTTTAAAATTCTAGAATTTTGTTTGGTTATGTTATGTAAAATACCATTAACCAATTTAGAAGCATTTCCTGTGCACAATTGATGGGCCGGATTCGTCGTATTCTTGTTTCGAGATCCACATCTGTTGGAAGGTAGACAAAGAAGCAAGGATAGAACCACCGATCCATACGGAGTATTTGCGTTCTGGTGGTGCAATGATCTTGATCTTCATTGTTGATGGAGCCAAAGCGGTGATTTCCTTTTGCATACGGTCAGCAATACCTGGGTACATGGTGGTACCACCAGAAAGCACAGTGTTGGCATACAGATCCTTACGGATGTCAACATCACACTTCATGATGGAGTTGTATGTGGTTTCGTGGATACCGGAGGCTTCCATACCCAAGAATGATGGTTGGAAGAGAGCTTCTGGGCAGCGGAAACGTTCATTGCCAATGGTGATCACTTGACCATCGGGCAATTCATATGATTTCTCCAATGACGAGCTGGATGCAGCGGTGGCCATTTCTTGTTCGAAGTCGAGTGCGACATAGCACAATTTTTCCTTAATATCACGAACAATTTCGCGTTCGGCAGTGGTTGTGAATGAGTAACCACGTTCAGTCAAGATCTTCATTAGGTAGTCGGTTAAATCGCGACCAGCCAAATCCAAACGAAGGATAGCATGTGGCAGGGCATAACCTTCATAGATGGGAACAGTGTGGGAGACACCATCACCAGAATCCAGCACAATACCAGTGGTACGACCAGAAGCATACAGGGAAAGTACGGCCTGAATGGCCACATACATGGCGGGTGTGTTGAAGGTTTCGAACATGATTTGTGTCATCTTCTCACGGTTAGCCTTTGGATTCAATGGAGCTTCAGTCAACAGGACTGGGTGTTCCTCGGGAGCGACACGCAGTTCATTGTAGAAGGTGTGATGCCAGATTTTTTCCATATCATCCCAGTTGGTTACAATACCGTGTTCAATGGGGTATTTCAGGGTTAAGATACCACGTTTGCTCTGTGCTTCATCACCGACATATGAGTCCTTTTGTCCCATACCAACCATCACACCTTGATGACGTGGGCGACCCACAATTGAAGGGAAAACAGCGCGGGGTGCATCATCACCAGCGAAACCGGCTTTGCACATACCGGAACCATTGTCAACAACCAAGGCAGCAACTTCTTCGTCACACATTTTGTTTTCTGAAAACAAAAACAAGAAATATTTTATTAGTACTGAAATACACGCATAAGTTTACAAAATCCAATTTGCTATATATTGATTGACTTTTTAATTTAAAGTGCCGCTTTTTAGACTCCTTTCCCTTATAAAAGTCACAACTAAGTTTAGACTTTTTATTGCCAATTTTAACGAAAAGTCTTTTTGGTACAATATATAATTTGGAAAAAGCGAATTTATTTACAAAACGATATTCAAGCAACCGCGCGAATGTAGAGGAAAACATGAAATTTCAATAAAATTCACTACAATTTCAGCATAAATGTGACAACCTTTGAAATATAAATCGAAGCAATCTAGTAATTTTAAAAATTAATAAAAAAAAAAAACAAAATCACTTTGGATAACACAAATATAATTGTTTATTATTATAATTTAAAATCTGCGCTAATTGTGCGAATGTTTAAAACTTCCATTCAAAAATGGTAAATTCAATGCAAGCATTTTGAAAGGGCAACGCCCGACTTAAAGAAATAGAAAAAATATTCAGCAAAAAAAAAAAACGGATAACTATCACAATCGTTTCCGAATGCCGGCCGGATCAATATGTACATACATAGTACACTTATATGTATGTACATAAGTGAAAAAAAAAAACTTATTACAAAACCGGTATGAATATATTCGCACAATATATCTCACCTTTTTGAAGTTTAATTTAAAACACAATCTAAATTCGTAAATCGACGCACTAGAAGCGTTGTTAAAATTTCACGGTTCTTTTAAGATGCTGACTTGGCAAACCAGAAAATCTCAGCTTGAAAATTGATTGGAGAAGTTCAACTAAGCACTTTGACAGTCCAACAACGAATGGGACGCCGTTAAGTAAAAAATGTCAGTTAAAATTTCTAGATATCAACGAGTGAACAAAACGAGTGGCGAGTGCACCTCTCCGCTTTTTCGAAAATAAACGAGGAGAGTGTCAGCGAAACAGAAATCTACACGACTCTTTCTTTCCGGCTGAACATCAGTTCGTTGTACAATAGAGTGACTGAGAGCGCAATAACTCCCAAGATATCAAACTACCTCGCTGAATCGTGTTTTCGATTAACCCTCACTTTTCGCTCTCTAATCTCACTAGCAGTTCGGAGCTCTAGTATAAGCGATACCATTTTCGTGACCATATATGGTCATGTTTGCTGTACTGCAGTGAAAAATCGTAAAGCGATTTCTCGAATTGCCCCTACTGGCAAAAAAGAAGTAACTTCATTTTTCTATTTATCATGTTTGTAGCGCGTGAACAACTAATTGGTGTGAGTGAGTTAGACTACTATAGGAGCACAAGTAGTGGAAGAAAGATTAAGTGGAGGGGACAGATGTTACCAGCCGATACCATAAAAGAGCTTCTTCGACAAAACCGGCATTTTGCTACAATTCTTTATGCATGTATGTAAATATAAGTGTGCATCTATGCATAGCTTGACTTTTTTTTTGCTTTGTAAAGGCAACTAACTGAAACGAATTAACGGTTAAAAACTTGGATTTCTTGAATTAAAGAGTGCAGAAAGGACAAGGGCGGAAGAGCAGAAAATGAGTCAAGTTCAAATGTAGGCAGCGTTGTCCACTCTATACATACATATGCTTTATGTATGTATGTATGTTGAATATATGTATATGTAGATATACAATATTGCATATGGTTATGTATATACATACTTATACATATGTATTATGACTGTCATTTAGGGTGCGGCAAATATAACCATGTTTAGAAACCAAGCTAGTTCCCCACCTACACAACCAATAGTTTTAATATTTAGCCATTGAGTTATTTACTTTAAACTTTTATAGTTTATGAATCGAAGTATCTAGTTATTTGGTGTATGTTCGAAAATTCAAGCGCTTAGTGCAATAATTTTCGATCTTTACATTTGCGCAAATGCACTCATATGGCTGTGTGTTTGTATATTTCTGTATGCGGGAAATATTAATGTCGAAGCCGGCTCACACCATTATGTGTTTCTCTCGTTCACAAAGAGACAGCTGTGTAATACAAAAAAAACTACTAAAACTGTAAATTGTGATGGCCGCCGACAGTCAACTTTCTTTTCTAATTGAATCTGCAAAAAGTGTGTGATTTTGCATTGTTATAAATAACTTTCAGTGAAAAGTTGTATTAAAATGAAAGTGAAATCGTTTTTAATTCAAAAACTACACTGCATACAAGAGTTTTCGTGTTTATGGCACAACTCCTCGAGTGAAACATGTTCAGGCGTGCTAACAATGAACAGTTAACGTGGGAGTTACTGGTAATGTAAAGACGACAAGGGCGTTGGCGAGGTCATTGTCTACTACTTTTACGGTGTCTCCAGCCTGACTCATGCTACTACATACAAAATGTATCTATGTATGTATTTATGTATATGTATGTATGTATACACATTCGTACCAATGTACATATGTATGTAATAAATCGGAAGTGCCGCACAATTGGATACTAAAATATATTCCGTTTCCGAACATGCAGGTAAGGTGCCACACCCGTTGAATATAATTTTTGCCATGTGATTCCATCTGATAGTAGATGTAGGTTTTTAAGTACCAATAGACAGTCTAACATAATCAAATGTGTTCACACAGGTGGGTAAACTGCAAATGTGATAAGGTGAAGCACTATCTTATCAAGTTCACACTTATTACGCTCAAGGTCCAGAATTTAATGGCATAACTTAAATTTATGATTTCTGCACATGACATTTTGCAAGTTTTAATCATTTCAGTTCTTTGATAATTTCACTTTATATAATAAATTTTTTTAGTTTCAGAGCATTCACTTCCTTAAAATTCATATACAATTTTTTGAAAATTTCTTTTAATCCAAACGTTTTCGTAAACCTCAGTTGTTAAAATCGTTAACAAATTTCACCGGTTAGTTTAGATATATGTATATACATACATTTGTATATTTTAAATCATTCCCACTTTTTCGATTGGCACTTTGAATTAAGTCTTAGAATTTTTCACAAATTTATGTATGTTTCGTTTCGACTTTTTAAAATACTTACTTTTTTAAGTTTTAAGTTTACTAAAATTAATTAATATTATTTGAAGTCTTTTGGACTTTGTGTTGAGTTGCTGCTGTGCCTTTCTGTATCGCACACACTACAAGAACGCAAAATGTAATGATAGCAAAACACGTTAACACGCTCTTATAAAGGCTCCAACTACGCCAGTGGCTCCTTATCAGTAGAGACTTTAACTTTTACCATATATGGATGTGGAATCGCCGGTCGTAGATACTAGAGAATTTCTCGCTTACCATTTTACCCAGCTTAAAAGGGTGTAAGTGTAAACAGTATAGCGATAGCGTATAGAGAGAGATGCACTGCATGGTTTGTCGAATGGTTGTTCGCACTCAAACTCTCTCTTTGCTCGAAAATTACGAATAATCAGTGTTGTTTCTGTGAGCCATGCACTCTCAATAATCAAATAGTATACGACTATCAACGCCTATGGGTAAATTGTAGGTAGTTTTATTCATATCTTATATATATTTTATGTTTTCTTATTTATTGCTTTTTATCAAATTTTCGTGATATCAACACAAATGTGATTTCTTCCTGAAGTAATAGGAAATTTGGCTTATTATAACAACAGAATGATCGGCGTTATTCTGTTATAGCCCATTGTGTAGATGTATATATATTTATATATGCTCTGATACTAATGTACATATCTAAAATAGTATGTTACAAGTTTATAATATCTCCTTTAATGTTGAAAAATAATAACTTCTGGTATTACTACATTACATACATATTCTAAAAAACTGAAAAATCGTATATCATATTTTATCCCTTTGCACTTCAGTATTGGAATATGCAACATTGAAATATATTTTGCAAGCTCTACTTTGCTCTCAACTTTTCCCCGTACAGACAAAAAAGGAGGCAATAAAGTAATGTTAAACGCGAGAGAGAGTTTAAAATTTTTTCTTGCTAAAGGCCGTCTTGAGAGGGGAAAGCCGGAAAGTGAATAAGAAATGTCGGCTTAAATTTTCGTTTATTTTGTTTGGGATTTAAAGTTGATTTTCGGTTACAAAATTAACGTTTCATATGTAGTTTTGACTAGAAGACAATAGTTTTGTAATTATACTCTGCTAGTTAAGAACGAAAATAATTGAATTAATGTTATTTTTAGTTAAAAATACAATAATGCGGTATTTAACATTATTTTATTCAAAGGCTTACAATGGATTACACATATGTACATACATATGTATATAATAAGTATGATTCTTTGCTTGCTCACGCACTTTTGCCTATACATACATATGTATGTATGTAGATGTATGTATGTACATACATATGTATCTATTAGCATGAGGGGCAATGCATACAAGTTTGGCTTAAATTTCATTGTGACTCACAACTAGATATGGAGGTAAATATTTTTGTTTAACGTCAATATATATGTACATATGTACATGCATGCATGTATATTTATAATTAAGTATGTACGTATCTGCAACAAATATCATATAGTATAAATATGTATATGTATATATGTACATATATACATTCATATGTAGGTATATAAGAATTTTTTTATATTTATGTCTTATATTCTATATACAACACAAATGTGTACTTGAATGTATGTACATATGTATGTATGTACGTAAATATCGCTTCTTGCAAGAAGCATAGTGTTATTTTTGAGCACCCTTGCACATTTGGTTTTAAAGATAAAGACCGTCTGGATACTTTTGTATTTACTTTCCATACACATGAATTTGCTATTTAATCGTGTGTAGCTTACTATACATATGCGTGCACGCGGAATTGCATATGGTTTTAAACGCCGAGTCGGTATCAAGGCGTTGCCGGTAACGAATGTGTGCAATGGTCACAGTTTTACCAGCTGACTAATTTACTTTCCTGTTTCTGAGAATATTTGTATAATCTTCTGTGCTACTGCCCGTGGTTATAGTCTTTTTAAAGTCGACTCCAAATAAGTTAGGGAAGTTAGGGAACTACTATCTACTTGTATATTTAAAGTAAACTTACATACTTACTTACGTATTTATTTATCGACATTATTATGGATATTGAATTATTATTATGAATGGTTAAGAGCCAAATATTAGGTGAGATCGATCAGACCTATTAGTTTTTCTTCTTCTTGGTTAAAAAATAATAATTTGGACAACGCGAAATATTTTTTTGGTTTAAAAATTTTACATTTACAAATTTGTTAGAAAATTTATTCATGGATTGGAAAAAATGTTTATTGGTTGATTGTTTTTATAAGTGTACAGCAGCTTTGGGTTTTTTTGGTAAAAAATTGTATGACTAAATTGATAATTTAAACTCCAAAATAGTAATTAAAAATTTTAAAATTGTGACAGTTTTTTTTAATACTATACAATTTTAGTAGAATGCTGCAGCTGTGAGTGCTATAAAATTTAATAAATACATACATTTCATATACAATTTGTTACGGGAGTTTGCTATACATATGTATTTATTTTCTTGCTTCCTTTGAACTTTATTACTTTTAACCAGTCTTCAGATAATCAAAAAATTCAGTTTGGGAATGAGCGTAGAGTCCACTCCAAGATATATAGTACTAAATCATTATAAACAGACAACTGTGTATGTTAATGCTTTATTTGTAGAAAATTTTCAGGCTGAAACATTTAGACAGCGCCTTAAAAGGCATTGTCAAGGTCATTGAATTTCAAGGCAAGAGTCATTTTCATACATACATACTTACATATGTATGTATGTATGTGAATAATTTTCAATTTCCAACAAATTAATCAAGTTTCTTCATTATTTTTTTTTACTGTGGCAACAATACATATGTACATACGCTTAGTTGATAGTTATGTAGGTAGTTTGTGTGCTAATGGCCTGAAAGATGCACTCGAAAGTAAATATGGTTTTAGAGGCAAATATCAGCAGCAAGTTGGATGAGGGTAATGAAACATTTCTCTTACATTCATACAAATATGTATTAAATGTATGTATGTACATATAACACATATGCATTTACATATGTATATACGAACACTTAAATGCAAGTTAATCACATTCCTGGCCAATTTCGAATATTTTGTTTCAATAACTTCAATGATATTTTAGTTATACTTATATTGTATATCAGGTTATTATCGGCTTTTAAACATGCTTCTTCCCTGCCTGACTCCAGTACTAAATTTGAGTTCTTTTAAATTAATTAATAACTAAATTATCGAACTTTATTCTTTAGCTTGTCCTTAGGATTCACAAGGTCAATTGTATGGGCATGGAAATGGTCCAATTTTCCCATTCTGCATTAAAAACCTTATGAGAGTGCCAAGAAACATGTATTCAATGTTTCATCAACATCTCTCGATTTGTACTGAATTTATAGCTTGCACGGCCAGACAGGCATACTGAAATCACTTCACTCATCATTCTGATAATTATACCCTGAACAGGGTATATTAAGTTTGTCACGAAGTTTATAACACCCAGAAGGAAGCCTCGGAGACCCTATAAAGTATATATACATATATAAATGATCAGTATGTTGAGCTGAGTCGATTTAGCCATGTCCGTCTGTCTGTATATATACGAACTAGTCTCTCAGATTTTGCCATACAAACTGAACGATCGAAGTCAAGTATGGAAAACTTTCATATTTCATAATGGATCTTTACAAAAGTTGGCACATGTTATTTTCTAAGATAATAATGTAATATACGAAGAAATTGTTCAGATCGGCTTACTATAGCATATATCTGCCATACAAACTGAACGATCGGAAAAAGGCTCTTGTATGGAACACCTTTGCATTTGGCAAGATATATTCACGAAATTTGGTATAGATTATTTTCTAAGACGACAATGTAATCTCCGAAGAAATTATTCAGATCGGTTAACTATAGCACATAGCTGCCATACAAACTGAGTGGTCGGAATCAAATACTTGCATGGGAAACTTTCTCATTTGACGATATACATATGTATGTATGTATGTATGTACATATCTTCACGAAATTTGGTATGAGTTATTGTTCATAGAAATAATGCAATTTTGAAAGAAGCATATAGCTGACATACAAACCGAACGATTGGAATGAAGGGCTTGTATGGAAAACTTTCGCATTTGACGTGGTATCTTCTCGAAGTTTGACATGGATTACTGCTTAAGGTAATAATATAATCTCCAGATCGGATTACTATAGCATATAGTTTCCGTATAAACTGAACACATAATTACAAAAAGAAATGTACCTGTGAAGGGTACATTAGCTTCGGTGCAGCCGAAGTTAACGTTTTTTATTGCTTTGATATATTTTTGTACATATAGAATCCTAGATCTATCCTAATTTGTCTCAACAGCTACAAATAACCGTAACTTGTACAAATCTATTCTCTGATGCAATATGTTGCTATAGTAGTAGTTATAAATATTTGAAAAATTAAGAAGAAAAAACTATTCCAATGTGTATGTAGTATGTAAGACACGTATAACCTTGGGAAGAAGAGGTTACTCGCGAAAACATGCATCCATGATAACAAGTGTCAATCATGAAAAGTTAGGCAATATCAACAGTGTCAACAAAAGCAGCCTCTTATTTGCAACCTCAACAAAAGCGTGATGAATGCGCGAGGAGTAGTACTCATGCATAGTACTTAGAAATTTGCGAAATGAGACATTTGAAATTTCTTTGTCTGCTTGTACGTTTTGTACATGGTTACATACATACATACATAGTATGTATTTGAATATGAACCTTGTTTATATTGTGCACTGTAAGTAGTTTTATTATAGCTATCTACTTATAGTGTTCAATTGAAGTTTTCTGGCTGAGCGTTTAAAGACTTTTGAAAATGTATAGTATGTATGTACAAGTATGTATAAAACGGTTAGATTTTTGTTTTCATTTACTGAAAGATTTTCAGACCGTATTTAAAAAATTAGAAAAAAATACAAACATTTTTTAGAAAAACTCTCAATATAAAATATTCGAAAACTTTTACAACTTGTTTTGTTTTTTACCTTTATGCGCAAAACATACATATCGTCACCTGAAAATCAAAATAACGTATCATCAAAAAATTCGAAATTGAGTGTCTTATTGATTACGATTCACTACTTCAAATTACATGTGTCCAACATTTTCAGGTTCTGCGCTTAGATATAAACTCGTTTTAACCAATATTAAAATTTTTTTCACTCATGTTCCATTTTATTTCGTGCTTCATTCATGCCACTGTAAATTTCCCTAAATGTTGTTACGTTATTTTGCATTTCAGGTGACGATATACATATGTATGTACTGTACTTCATTCAGCAACTCTTAATGAACAAATAAACAAATTTGATCATCGACGCAACGCTCAATGTCTGGGTCGATTGGAGCTTCTATTGTGTCTTGCATTGTTTGTTTTACCGTTAAGTGACAGCCTGCCAAATATTGAATGCCACTTAAGCCACCATTTTCATATCTAGTCTTTTACAATACAAGTGTGCATGTGTATGTATAGGTATATCCACACAACTCAGATTGGCACGTCAAAATAAAAAAATAAAATGTATTCATTGGTTTCGTTTAGCAGACTTCAAAACAAATTTCAGATTAGATTTTAATTGTTTTTACATACATATATACATAGATACATAGTTGTTAACTAGCTTCTTCATAATATTATTATCCAAAGCAGTGATAAAATTTCTGAATAAATTGTTCAGATCGTATTTTAACGGATTCATATGTAACAGCAACTGATCAATCAAAATCAAGATAAATTTCTTTTTTATATTCTTTAATACCTTTTATACCCTATAAGAAATTACACTTCACCTGTGAAGGGTATTACAGCTTCGGTGCAGCTGAAGTTAACGTGATTTTTTGCTTTTCTTTTCATCTTTGTTATATTCTCTACCCTTTCCATTGAGTTTCCTCTAACTATTTTTATACCCTGCACATTAGTCATCTCTGTCCTGCATATAAAGGAACTAATCTCTCAGTTTTTGAGATATTGTTTGACAAACAAAATGTCATCCCAAAATTGGAATAAAATTTTATTAATAATTTTTAATTTCAAATATCGGTTTGGAAAATAAGAAAAATGTGACATTTGGTTATACTATATTTTAAAAAAGGTTTGGCTAAATTTCAAAAATGTAAGCTTATTTTTAATAAATTATTCACATATATAGCTCTTCTTTGTTTTTTTTTTAATTACACGTTTAGTGTTTTAGTTAGAAATATGAAACTCTTTTATTTTTCTATCTCCTTCATTCCAGCTTTCAATTTACTTCAATGTTTAAATAAAAAAGCTTTTCTCAATTTGTAATTCAAGTTGTTTGGGATTACGAATTGATTAAAAAACTTTTTGCCTTGAAAATGTAGGTTTTAATTTTTAATCCCGAAATCTGAATTAGAAATTGTAATTTTTATTCTTATCACCTTGAAAACAATCTTGAAATTTTAATTATACCCTGAACAGGGTATTTTAAGTTTGTCACGAAGTTTGTAACACCCAGAAGGAATCGTCAGAGACCCTATAAAGTATATACATATATAAGTGATCAGTATGTTGAGCTGAGTCGATTTAGCCATGTCCGTCTGACCGTCTGTCCGTCCGTCTGTCTGTATATATACGAACTAGTCCTTCAGTTTTTAAGATATCGTTTTGAAATTTTGCAAACATCATTTTCTCTTCAAGAAGCTGTTCATTTGTCGGAACGGCCGATATCGGACCACTATAGCATATAGCTGCCATACAAACTGAACTATCGGAATCAAATGCTTGTATTGAAAACTTTCACATTTTACAAGATATATTCACGAAATTTGGTATATGTTATTTTCTAAGGCAACAATGTAATCTCCGAAGAAATTGTTCAGATCGGTTAACTATAGCATATAGCTGCCATATAAACTGAACGATCGGAATCAAGTTCTTGTATAGACAACTTTCACATTTGACAAGATATATTCACGAAATTTGGTATATGTTATTTTCTAAGGCAACAATGTAATCTCCGAAGAAATTGTTCAGATCGAATTACTATAGCATATAGCTTCCATACAAACTGAACACATAGTTACTAAAAGAAATGCACCTGTGAAAGGTATATTAGCTTCGGTGCAGCCGAAGTTAACGTTTTTTCTTGTTTTTATTCTCAAAATTGGAATTAAAACTTAAAAGTATAATTTCTAATCCCAGTGTTGGAATAAAAAATTGAAAATTTAATTTTTGATCCAAAATATTTTAATTATAAAAAATCACAATACTGCTTATCAGCAACAATCAGTCATATTTTTTATGAGTATTTCCGAAATATTGAAATTATATTTGCTAGTAGCATGTACGTACATACTATACATACCATAAGTATGAGTATATGAATAGGGCAATAACAAAAGTTGATTACTTGGCGCTCATTAAGTGCTAGTTTCATGGAAAATTAATTAAAATTAAATATCGAATCGTTTTTATAGTAAAACATCTCGACAAATTTGAGCATGCGAAAGTCATTTATATACAGCAAGTTAAATCATTTATATATAAATATGCACATATTTACATGCATGAAAATGTGTCTGACAGTAAGTCATTAGAAAAATCAAAATATAATAAAATCCAGTTACACCAGTTTTGTGTTGGTGGCAGCCAATGAACATGAATGGGTCGTTGAACAGCGTTTTACACTTGTAGCGTCGTATTAATACATTTAAGTACATATTTATGTATGTTTGTATATATCCAAATAAAGATACAGATAGCGCATGCAATAGTAGTAAAAGCTATTGCTTTTGAAACAAAATAAGCAAAAATTGAATTAAGCAGAACACACTTAAATACGATAGACAGTCCGCAAAAAGTTAAAACAACAAAAACTAACACTTGTTGTTACACACGTTTGTTGATAAGCATCGTATGGCCAAGTTCAAATCATTCCAACTACAATGAGTATTGCTGTCAAGTATGGCGCTTGGATAATTATCGTAAATGACATTTACTTTGCATATGTAACGTTATTTTCAAATTAAAATTACTCAGTTTTTGTTTGCGGTGTGTAAAAGGGCTATTTAATTTGCGTAAACATCTGTTTAAGGCTCATATACCAATTTACGTACATACATATGTATTTGTGTACATTTGCATATGTGTGTTACGTCATCAAATAAAGTTTTAAACGAAAATCGGTTGGATAGCTTAACAGCTTCAACTTTGTCGGAAACACAATTACTTCTCCATTTCTTGTCGTAACGTATTCCACATTATTCACTCTTTTCAAGTGATTCAAATGTTGATTATTGATTCATACACTTGAGTATTCGATGAATCACCTTGTTGCATACGTGTGTGTGCGTTTTAATTTTTTAATGTCTCGGATTTTATATTTATTTGTATTCCCCCCTTTGATGAGTCAACGCTCTTTGCAACTGCCTTACCAATAACTATTTGCGCCATAAATACTTAAACTTAACTATCAATTTGAAAGCTTTTATTTGTCAAATGTTATAATTTTTCGTTTTTTTACTAGAGCTTGAAATTCATGGTGGTTCTTTTTAAATTAGAATTACATCAATTTTATCTGCTAAAATTTTGGTTGGCGTTGTAGTCAACTAAACCTTTTTGGTCAAATTCACAATAAATTCACAAAATTAAGATTTCATTCCACTTTAGACATTCGAAATAATTTTCATAGCCACCAGAATGTTACATCTGACATTACATTTTATTGTGCAGGGGTGATTGAATTGTCCAGTATTTTTCTCTGCCATCTGTCAAAAGTCAGTTAAGTTCACTAATGAGCTTTGTGGCCTAACTGAAGGCCTTTTGAAGTGTAATATCTATGTAGCTTTTGAAATGAACTTCTTTAATGGTCATATTGACTTCATTAATAACTCTGTCATCACATCAAATTAACTGACAACAAAAAAAAAACACATGTACATATATATTTCATTACAAATCTTTTTTTCCGTTTAAGGGTCATACCTAATGTAACAGTCAAAAAAAACGTTGATTTTGGGAATTAAAAAAAATATTAAATCGATTGTTTTGAGATTTTTGGGGTATATTTTTAATTGTTTCAAGAATAAACAGTAAAAAAATTAAATATTTTTTGTTACACGAGCGCTTTCCGATAGCGCTAAGGTCCTACACTGCTGCAGTGATTCCGGGCTTCTCCATGAAACTTAAAAAAAATTCTAGTTAAACTAGAAGATATTCTTTGTACAAATCAAACCGGATCAAATAAAAATCAAGAATTGACTTCGTTTAAAAAAAGTTGAATTTTGCCACAAATTTTGGTCCTTTTTGGCATGCCAAATCGAATGATATATTTTGATCAGATCAGAACACCGATGGGTGCTCATATTTAGAATTCGAATTTCATAATGATCGGATCATTTGTCATCGAGTTATAACTACAACAATTTCGAAAAATGCTGTTTTGAAAAAAAAAAAACGTGTTTAAAGGCTAACTGCGGCTACTTTTTAAACATTCAGTTATGTACATTGTCATACATATCTTTTGAGACCTCTAGTCGACTTCGATTTTGTAATAGACTCAGGTCTTTTGATACGAATCGGACATTAACACCGTTCATATCCAAAATATTAATCCATAAGGGATGTTGAGATCCTATGCTATCGCTCTGACGCTAAAACGACGAAGATCAAGCACCATTTCTTTAACTTTTTCGATGTTTTCTTTAACGCATGTCAGTTAATGATGACTTCACAACCTTCACTGAAAGCTTTAGGCCACTCAAATACTCATGATAAAGTAACTTGCTCAAAAACCAAACCACTTCTGCTTGGTCACATTCGATCAGTAGTTATGTATATTTAAACAGCTGATTGATAAATATAGTGTCAGTCTTGGATAAAGGTTACTTCTTATCACATTGCAGGTTAGGAATTGTTTTTGTATTTTTTACAATAAAAAATCAAACATTAACAAAGACATTAATTTTTCCTAATTAATTTGTAAATTTTTTTCACACTACTACTTGAATAAAATACCTATCTATTTTTATGAGCCTGCATACTGACTGAATTAATTACGGTGAGACATTTATTAAAGTTCTGATACCATTTCATTTTGTTATAACAGTGTGTTATAGAAAAAATCAAGAAATAGTTGAGATTGCGGCAAATTTTGGTGCATGTATCCTTATCAATGGGAAAATACTAAACAACTTTCAAACAATAAAAAAAAAAATACAAAAAAAGTTAACTTCGATTGCACCGAAGTTTCTATGTAAGAAATTGATTTTGATCGTTCAGTTTGTATGACAGTTATATTTTATAATAAATTGTCAAATAAACAAGTAAGGAAGGGCTAAGTTCGGGTGTCACCGAACATTTTATACTCTCGCATGGTAAAGTGATAATCGAGATTTCATTATCCGTCATTTAAATATTTTTCAAATACCGTATTTTTGTAAAGTTTTATTCCGCTATCATCATTGGTTCCTAATGTTTATACTCGTATTATACAGAGAAGGCATCAGATGGAATTCAAAATAGCTTTATATTAGAAGAAGGCGTGGTTGTGAACCGATTTCACCCATATTTCGTACATGTCATCAGGGTGTTAAGAAAATATTATATACCGAATTTCATTGAAATCGGTCCAGTAGTTCCTGAGATATGGTTTTTGGTCCATATGTGGGCGGCGCCACGCCCATTTTCAATTTTTAAAAAAAGCCTGGATGCAGCTTCCTTCTGCCACTTCTTCCGTAAAATTTAGTGTTTCTGACGTTTTTTGTTAGTCGGTTAACGCACTTTTAGTGATTTTCAACATAACCTTTGTATGGGAGGTGGGCGTGGTTATTATCCGATTTCTTCCATTTTTGAACTGTATATGGAAATGCCTTAAAAAAACGGCTCTGTAGAGTTTGGTTGACATAGCTATAGTAGTTTCCGAGATATGTAACAAAAAAACTTAGTAGGGGCGGGGCCACGCCCACTTTCCAAAAAATTACGTCCAAATATGCCCCCTCCTAATGCGATCCTTTGTGCCAAATTTCACTTTAATATCTTTATTTATGGCTTAGTTATGACACTTTATAGGTTTTCGGTTTCCGCCATTTTGTGGGCGTGGCAGTAGGCCGATTTTGCCCATCTTCGAACTTAACCTTCTTATGGAGCCAAGGAATACGTGTACCAAGTTTCATCATGATATCTCAATTTTTACTCAAGTTACAGCTTGCACGGACGGACGGACAGACGGACGGACAGACGGACGAACGGACATACAGACATCCGGATTTCGACTCTACTCGTCGCCCTGATCACTTTGGTATATATAACCCTATATCTGACTCTTTTAGTTTTAGGACTTACAAACAACCGTTATGTGAACAAAACTATAATACTCTCGTTAGCAACATTGTTGCGAGAGTATAAAAAGTTTATATATATGTACATATACTTTCTGGGGTCTACGACATTTTCTTCTGGGTGTTACACACTTCATGGTAAAGTTAATATACCCTATTCGGGAACTACCGGAAAATATATATATGTATATGTATATGTATATATTCGGGCTTTAAAATCATTTTAACTTATAACACTTTGTTCCTTAACCGAGCAAAGGAACAAACATCATCGAAATAAACCCTAATTAGTATTGTAAACTTCTATCAGCATTGAAAAATGTAAAATTCTATCAATATTATATGCATATGTGAGTGTATATGTATGTGTGTACAATTTTTGTTTACCTTTAGTCATCTAGTGTTTCACTGTAATTTTCAGCATAACACCGAATTTCTCGTTTGTATGCGTGCCTACAAATTAGAAAATTTCACATTTAGATACATATATTGTACATATCTACATATGTATGTTTATACATCCAGTGCATAATCGTTATACAAGTAATAAGTGCATTAAATCCCGCACCTAAAAATTTGATAAATAACACATACCGACTAGTTGCATATACCCATACATACTTTTGAACGAAAGTGTTGCCATTTAAGGGCAAAAATCGTTAAATTAATTGGCAAACTGACTGACAAACATGTCACAAATATTTTTGTTTTCAAACACATACTTTGGTAGACATACATATGTACATATATTTTAATACACATACATACAAATGAGATCGCCGATCAAAGTTGATGAAATAAACAACAACAATGAAAACCAATTTAATACATCTCTGTACATTGTGTATACAGAAATACGATTAAGCCGGTTGGTGATCACTTCAAATGGGGAAATCTGTAGCGCGTTGCTGGCTTAATTTGGGCGAAAACTCAATGCCGATCGCTTGCTAAATGTATAGTAACGGCAGCTATAGCAATGACAACTACAAATTGACGCACAAAACAACAATGATTTTTACCGTAAAAGTGCAGAAAACATACGAGTATATAAAGCATTATTTATGTGCACAGAAATCCATACACAAATAACCAATGGACAGTAACGAACTTTGAAAGCCAGAAACTCCAAATATGTACACATAAATTGCATATAAAACGCTTTAAATCTTTGAAGTTATATTTTGGTAGTGGACATATCGACAAGTACAGATACAGACTATATTATATAAATATGCATATCCATTTCAAATCAGATTATATACACATGTACATACATACGTAAAAATTCTTACATATATTTCTAACTATATACTCCCATACATACCCCCATGATGTATGTATGTATGTATGTGTTTCTTGTTATGCTTTTTATTGTTGTGACGCATTGTTTAAGCTTTTTGTGTAAGAAAAAACTAAAAAAAATACATATTTCGTTTTAAATTAGGTAACGTCTTTTTTGCCAATACGTGCTTACTAAGCATTAAATAAAAATATGTACATCAAGATAGACATAAATATGTATGTATATGCATGAGTATGTGCGTGTATGTATGGTATGTTTGGTAAATACTGCGATACTTGAAAGCATATGTATATTAACGCTGACGTGGGTGCTTGATAATTGTTATCTTCAGCAACAAAAAAAAAAGAAAAACAAAAACGGCAACTTGTTGACTTTATATTTTTTATTAGCATTCCGCAAAACTTATGTCTACATATACATACATATATTTGTGTGTATTTTTGTTGTATGTGTCGTTTGCTTTTGATGGAACTCTTCGATGATGGAATTTCGTTTCTAAATTACTATGACTTCATCATCGAAAACTGTGAAGCGAGAATGAGAGCGAAATTGTTTATTTAACACACATATTTTTGAATATATCTCCATACTTACATATTTTATAAGTTTCTTAAGTCATATATGTTTGTTTGTTAGAATCGGTTTAAATAATTCCGTTTTTTCTTTTATATAGTATATTATTTTTGGGGCTGAGTTCACTGTTCGTTAAATTAATAGGAATGAATTGTTCTTTTTTTTATAGAGTTCTGTTCCGTTAGTATGTATATAATTACGTTTATTGATCCCTGAAAAACGTTATTTTCATAGTTTCGGTCAAAAACTGTAATTTCTTGATTCTTCTTAGAATATATTTATTACTATTTCTTAAAATCATAAATATACTAAAATTTTTAAAAACCCTTATTGCAAAGATATTTGATTTATTGAATTACCCATTGTGATTAAAATGTCATGACTCTGTCCTTAAAATTAGTAAAATAATGTAATTTATATAAGTGCTTTAAAAAAGTTTTGATGAGCTTTTAGATTGAACCTCTTACATAGGATAGTATTTTAAAACTCATAAAGCATCAATCTACGAGTATACTTCATTGCTTTTGACTGAGTAGCATTTTAATACAAGATTTAACAAGATTAATCAAGGCAGAAAACGGCTACTTTTAAAATTATGTAATACCAATTTGAAATCATAAACTGCTTTATCAACTGTATAAAAATTTTATTCTTATTTTTACATATTTTAGAATATATTATGTATGCTTTTATGAGCAAAAAATAGTAAGACATTGTTCATAATTTTAACGACGCCAGTAAGATCTCTGACTTTTAATCGGCGATTTCAAGCACCAATTCCCTTATTTTATTGATGCCTTCATCATTATTTGAAGTTGATGGCCGTTCTTGATATGGTACCCCCTTTGAATAACTTGTAACAATTTAAAACACTGACAGTGAAAAAAAAAATGGTTCGACGAACGATATTTAAATTGAAAAATCTTTCTACAGTAGCGTATAGTAAAATTCATGAAGATAAGAATTAAAATGAGCTACATGCAATCTCCAACGACGCTAAAAAAAGTTATCTACTAGAAGATATTGTCCATAATGTTGGACTTTTTAAAAGTTTCTGTTAGTTTTTGGCCTGTCAGAACGCGTCTAAAGACAAACTGAATAAAATTAAGGTCCCTAACGTTCAACGTCAAATAGATACAAAACGCTATGTTGACACCAACGAACATCATTTTTGATAAAAATACTTTGCTGATTACCTAATAGTAGGAATAGATAAAAAAAAAACAATTTTTTAAACAGTAAGAGCCTTCAATTTCAGATTATTGTTATTAATATTTGTGTCGATTTAGAACCTGAAATTATTGACGTACTTATCTAGTTTCCTCTCCTCCTCCTTGCTTTTACTAAGAATTTCTGTAAGTTCGCAATAAATATAAAATTTTCTTATATGACACACATTTAAAATTTTGACATCAATTCGATGATTGACTGAAGAGTGATCCGTCTACATACGAATTATATACATATGTATGTATGTATGTATGTATGTATGTATGAACATGTGCCAAAGAAAAAGTATCACATGTCTACGAAATTGCATAATTGCTTTCGGAATATTTTCATATAGTAAGACAAGCGATCAGATAATTTAAAAACAAACTCTCGTTAAGCAAGCATTGTGGTAATTGTTAGACAGCTGTGCATATGTACATACATATGTATGAAGTGGGCCTGTTATTCCCGCCCTAATTAACATGTATGCAAGTTTTTGTCTATACGTTCACATATACGCTACGTAGTATCTACCTAGCTGATCTTGCCGTGTGATACCATAGTTTCACAGCGCTCACTCTATTATTCACTCACGTGCCAATTTTATAAAAATTCATTCACAAAAATATGTAGAACTCAGTGGCAGTCTCATTAATGTGTTTAACACACGCCAACGGTTATTACTTAAGACAAACGGGTCGGAGCGACTGGAAAATTGTTGCAACAGTTATAAATATTTCAGGCTAGTGTTGCCATGGTTGAATACCGTTTTCATTTGAAATATTAATTAGCTCATCAAATGCTTTTTTAGAACAGAACTTTAAAAAAGCAATATAATATTTCGAAAATGTTAGGTTAGGTAGAAAATTGCATAAAATTGTAGATGTTTGAGCTAGTACATTGGATTTCAGAAAATTATCAAATCAAATTCAAAAAATTCGCTTCGGGACCGCGCTATGAGTTTTGGTTGTACTGATCTAGTACAAAACTTTGATCCATTGGGTTTGTGGGCCCAGTTGATACATATGTCCGAGTTCAATTTAATTTTGAGTATATTCAAGGATTAATTATACCTACATACCATAATACATACATTAAGCAATGAGTCAATTACTATTTTTTTGAATTCAGCCAAGATGGCAACACCTTTTGTTTGTAAATGTGTAAAGAGCGAGAAAACAAGTTTTCCCATAATGACACAATTTTGTTCTTAGCTTTGGATACATTAGTTAAAAATAACAATAGAATGACGTGTATAGGGCGATAAGCAGTTGATTATCTCATAATTTGTATTAAACTAAGCAATTTATAAAAACCAATAAATAATATAAACAGTGTATGATAAATATAAAGATCATTTAACAAATAACTATGAAATAAATTACAAGCTTTCCATGGGCAATATGTGTACCTAGTTTCTTTAAAGTCATTATAGGAAATATCCTTATTTGAATCACTTTAAAGTTAACTGGACATACAAAAAGCTTCGCCTATCACAGTATGATACGCGATATAATCTAATTATAATCTTGTAACCAGATGTACTATATAATAGTTCACGTAACGGTTGTACGTATTACCTAAAACTAAGCGAAATAGATATAGGGTTATATATATATATAAGATCAGGATGACGAGAAAAGTTGAAATCCGGGTATCTCGATGAAACTTGGTATGCGGGTTCCTTAGTGCAAAAACAATTACACGTTCGTAAACGGGCGTAATCGGACCACTGCCACGCCCACAAAACGACATTAACCGAGAACTTAGAAAGTGCCATAACTAAGCACTAAATTATGATATGTATATATATTTAGTAATATGCCAGAGACATTGAATTTTACACCCGAGCTGATATGAGAGGTACACAAATCAGGAAGAAATTGATATAACGGGACAAAAATTTGCACTAATATTTCCTTTAAAGTATGCCACTTTATGACCAAAAATTGTCCAAATCCACCCAAAACCATTCAATCCCCTACATAGGTACGGAATATGTGCATTCCAGTACGTATAATTGACTTTTTATCGAAAATATTGGTCAATGTTGAGATATATAATTAAAATTCATAGAGTATCCTTTCCTGTTAATAGTATGTCTATTTGTCAAAAATGGATTGAATCGTGTTAATACTTCCCTCAGATTCCATACATCTAATAGAAAGATCAAACTTCTGGATGACTTTATAGCGCATATATCGGCCAACATGTCAAAGAAAGAGCGTGTTTACTAATAACAGTGAAAATAGATAGAATTGGGTGAAAATATAACTAATATAAGGATTTTCGAACATCTGGCTGACTTCACTCCATATGATTAGTTATTGCATGTAAGGTACTTTGATGAAACCTTGGGAACATTTTTATTAGTCTGTGGTATATTAATTGTACCTCCAATATATGTCAAGAAAATATAAAATTTAATTGTATTTTATTCACGATTTCATCGAATAATATATACGTACATATAATAATTCTTTTGCAACATATTTTGGTACAAAATTTTTCCAGCACCTCATGAAATTTCCCTGGTTTTGACCTTTGTAAATTTCAAGAGTATAAAATGTTCGGTCACAGCCGAACTTAGTCTTTCCTTATTTTTTTATTTAAAAAGTAATTTTTTAGTAGCTTTAAGCAGATTGAACTGCAATCTTTTAGGCGAGCTCAGTTGAGATAATTGTTGAAATAGTTTACAAAATATTCCCATTAAGCCTATTAAATTGCTAATTTGCGGCAACTTGTCTGCTAATGTCTATAAAATAAGTAAATTGTTTGCATAATTTATATGTGAGACAAAAAATTATGCATATATAATATAATATATGTACATATATCCTTTTTATTTTAAGGTGGCTAGACTATCATAATCGTTTGCAATATCTTGCGGCAGTTTCATAATAAAGATTGGAAAATTGAAAATTGGTTTCTTCAGCAAATAATCTATAGATATACGTATGTAAGTACATAAATAAATAAAATAGTTTTAAACAAAATGTAAAAAATAGCTACTGAATTTAAAAAAATATTTTCCCAATACACACTACGCTTAAATATTCTGAATTCTTTATATTATTATATTCGTTATAAGTTATTATACTTCGAACAGGGTATATTAAGTTTGTCACGAAGTTTGTAAAACCCTGAAGGAAACGTCGGAGACCCTATAAAATATTTGTCCTGTAAATTGGCATATGGGCATTTTCACGGTAACGGACGCGACATTCGTACGCTTTTAAGTGCGTCCAAAACAAAGAAGACAAAGGAAAAGTTTATATATATTGACATTGTTTTGAAGGGCTGACGCAGTACTAGATTTTAATATATACGGGAAGGTTCTACTACAAATAAGTACGTAGTTATAAGCAATTATAAAGTGATACGGACGCGACAAAAAATAGAAGTTTTTTTGAGGCGCATTCAGAAATATACAAAATTCAGCAAATTAAGGATTTATATATATATAAAAATATATATATTAATAAATGCGAACAGATGACTGTTATTCGTAGGTTTATGAAATATGTTAATTTTCCCTTAGTTTTTTTTAATTGAGTATAGAAGAAATACGGACGCGACATAACGGACGCGACAAAATCTTCCAAGAACAAAGAAATACAATTTTTTCATTATAACACTTCAATTTTATTGAAAATTAAGCAAAACAATAACGTAAATTAAAAATTCAAGTAACATTTTAGTAAAAATGACTTAAAAAATTAAGAAGAAAGTTATTAGTTTTTAGTATGGTCTATTTTAATTATTTTCTTTAATGAATAGGCGGTCCGAGCAACTTCAATAAATTTACTGTCGAAATATGAAAACCAATGCAAACTCTTAACTCCTTTGATATTTGGAATATTTTGCCATAACTCTGACAGTTGATTACAAAAACTATCAATTTGTGTTCCAGAGATATACAAAATGTTAACTCCATGAATGTTGTTCTTAGCACATTCATAGAAGCATGAAGCATCACCGAGAACAATATTTTTTGCTTTAACGATTTGCCAGACTTTTCGTTTAACTACGGCACCTATTCCGTCTACAGCACCTTTGCCATGTGAAGTGGCAAAAAAATTCCACTCTAAGATTCCGCAATTAAATTCAGCTGCAAGTCTTGGAATACTACATAGAAAGAATAAATTTATTTTTGAATTGGGAAGTGCTTCCATCAGAGAAAATATAAATGCTGGTAACTCCTTTGTACTGGTTTTGTAATATATTGATAATTTTGGAAATAAAGCAATAAACGTCGAATTTACTGTGGGTCAATCTATCACTGATAACAGAAAAAGACTTGGTTTCTATGGCTATTTTTCTATTCAGGTTTTTAGGTAGCGCAGCCTCAACTTTTTTAATTGCTTTTCCCATCGTTTGTTTACAGCTGTAAATTTCGCAATTCAAATTGTCAATATTATTTATGCTCTTTTTTTGCCGCAAAACTTGCTGTCTAACACGGTCCTTTTCTTTCTTCTTTTCTAATAAATTACTATCACTTTTCATTTTTTGCGATAATCTTTTTCGGTACTCTTGCTTTCGTTTTGCTTCTTTCTTCTTGTATTCCTGCCATTTCTCGACGTTTTCTTTCATTTTCTCTCTATACTTCATTGTTATTGCTTTTCTTGTTTCTTTTGCCGTTTTTGCCATCAATAAAATTTTAATTTTATGCAATTTCTACAACTTTATTTAATATTTAAGGTTTACGGTAACGGACGCGACGAATTTCAAACACCAATAAATTTTTTTAATCGTTTTTGCCGAGAGCCAATTATTACTTTTTTTAAGTGAAATGATGTATCTGCTTTTAGTCTGAAAGCAATTTACACTTCAACACTTTGTTCACTAATGAGAACAATAAATGATGTTTTTCGGTAACGGACGCGACATACGAATATAAGCAGAAGAAACACAAAAAACTACCGTTATTCGATCTCCACTCAGTCTGTCTGCTTGTTGAACATTATGTTACTATCAGCAGAAGATTTTTAAATTATAAAAACATCATAGTATTACTTTGAATTAGGGAATATAACAAGGAAAACCGTTGGTATATTTGGTCAAAAAAGTCAGATTTTTGTAAATTTTGTGTATTCGTTGTATATTTCGGCTCAAAATTAGAAGAAAATAAAAATTCCTTTATATTTATAAAATTAACACATTTGAGATTTATTATTCATCAACAGAAAGTTTTCAGGAACTGTTTGAATTTTGCACGCGTGGTGGACCTTTTTGTGAAAATGCCCATATGTATAACTGCCATGTCAAAAAATTAAAACTTCTTTATTTGAAGATATAGTTCAAATCGAACTTATAGGTTATAGTTGCCATACGAACTGACCGATCAAAATCAAGATCCATATATTTTTATACCCTTTTATGCTATAAGAAATGCTCCTGTGAAAGGTATTATATCTTCGGAGCAGTCGAAGTTAACGTTTTTTCTTATCTTCTTTATTTACTTCATTTAAAAGTAATAGGAAGCCGTTAGCCTTTTATAAAGCCCACTCGCTGTAGTCATAGTTACCCACATATTGTGATACAATTGTAAATATATATATGTATGTACATATATCGAAATATATTTTTTTTTTACTTGCTAATGTACATACATACATTTATGTATACATAAATTCATGTGCATTCTCATATATAATCATCACTTCTCTACTATGTGAATCTAACTGTCAATCACTCTGCTAGTGAATGGCAAGAGCTTACAGCTTACTTGTACATTTCATACTCTCCATCTTTCAACAATCTCCACAGTTGCTTGGTATGCATATCGAACTGTGAACAATGGAATAATGCAACATTGTATTTAAGTGTGTCTGTTCATCTTAACACACAATAAGTTTGTATATCTATCGTCTAGTCGCGAAAAGACTAATAAACACTAATATACATACACTCACTTATTTACGCTAACAGTGACTGCTACCGCCTCAGCGTATTGACGGAAGTGCTTCTAAGCTGCGCCCATATGAAAACCTCATAGGTGTAAATTCGAAGCCAAGATTAGAAAAGTAGCGAGTATTAAAATGCGGTAACGCCTGCTTTTAAACTATTTTCTTTATGGTCGAAATAATTTGGAGAAATGTAATAGGAATGATATCGACCTTCAATTCGCAGAGAAATTCTATCTTTGAACGTGATAAGTTTACTCTAAGGAAGCTTTAAGAAGGCTGTTTTTTACTGAATTTACTACTGAATCTTAAAAGCCAAGACTTAAAAGCTTAAGTAGAATTATCATTTGTAAAAACAATAATCATATAAAGCACAGGTTTTTTCCAAACAAGGCTGCACCGAACCTATAAAACCCTTCACAGGTACAATTTTATAGCATACAAGGGTAATAATCAAAATCTTATATTATTTATTCGTGGGAAAGCTATATCAGGTGCACCTAACATTAAATTTCCAAACCCACCACAATCCATGCATATTTTGAATTTGATCGGTTAGTATGTGTGGCAACTATATCCTATATTGGTCCGATCAGAACAATATGTTCGGAATTGTAGCCTTGTCTTGAACAATA
Organism: Bactrocera tryoni; assembly: GCF_016617805.1. NCBI lineage: Eukaryota > Metazoa > Arthropoda > Insecta > Diptera > Tephritidae > Bactrocera > Bactrocera tryoni. The sequence goes on from NC_052502.1 coordinate 27,709,209, forward strand.
TTTCATAATAATTTCGTGAAGATATCTTCTCAAATAATCAGATTTACAATAAAAGAACTTAATTTTGATCGATCAGCTTGTATGGCAGCTATATACATAGGTACATATATAACATACATATATGTTAAACTGAAACGATATCAGCGGTTTCGACAAATGAGCAGCTCCTTCGGGATAAAACGACGTGTGTAAAATTTCAAATCAATATCTCAAAAATTAAAGGACTAGTTTGCGTTTATGCAGATATGTATGTATGTATGTACATAGATAGACAGAGGGAAATGGCAAATTCGCTCAGCTCGTTCTCATTTACATATGTATATACTTTTTAGCGTTTCCGACGTTTCCTTTTTGGCGTTGCAAACGTCGTGGTAAACTTAATATACCCTGGTCAGAATATAAAAATATGATTTTTATTCCCAATCGTACTAATTCGAGAACGAAATTAATCAGACCCAAGTCTCTAAAGAGAAATAAAAATTAGTGATCTCAGTTTTAGCTCGGAACGTTTCTATTTTATATTCTATCACAAATTGCATTTGGAAATAAGACACACCGATTTACTTGGAAAGTGATTATAAGGGCTTTTGAGCGAGCTTCTAGCGATTTCTTCGGTAAAATAAACTTTTATTTCCGAAAAAGTAGCTATATTTTCAGAAAAGTTTTTAAAATCTCTTAACTCGTGTAAAATTTGAAAATGGCTTGCACAAGATTATTTTATGCGCGAAAAATTTAAAACCTAAATAAGTCAAGTCATGTCATGTATATTTCTTCTCGCAGAAATGATGACAGCGGTAAATTTAGCTTTTTGTGTACAAACAAACATATTTGTGTAGGTATATTTACATACTTACATATAACAAGCATTGTATAAACCGTAAAATCATACTTTCTTGGTTGTGTGTTATTAGCACATTCTGCTCAGTTGTTGCCACTTTTTACTACAAGTTTAATTCACAGCTTCTCTAACTATGGCATTTCAAGTCGTGCTGCTCTACAAATATACAAACATAACATACGTAGTAAATATGTATGTATGCACATGCATGTAAGCTTTTCCAACCAACCTCGCCATGGCCATTGCCATGGTCATCAGCTATGACACTCATAGTTTCATCTACGCTGCCTTGTACGTACATGTGTATGTATATATGTATATAAAACACCAATATATGTATATTAGTTCGTTTAGCTTGTTGCTTTGCAGCCAAATCAGACACTTCACCTTTCTCCTCATTATGAATACGGTGCAATGTTATCATTTCTCCGCCGCACAACCAGCCACATTCTTCACTGTACCGCAAAGCCGACTACACCTGTTACACCAGCTACTATACAAATACACACCTATATACATGTATATGTATTTTTGAATGTGTGCCTGTCGGCTGCTGCGAATATTTGATCTCCTTTTTCGTTTTTGTTGTACATATTTACAATGTTTCGACTTTTGCCGCTCACCTTATTTAAATGTTATTGACTCCGTTATTGTTGACGATTTTTTCGTTATTGTTCTTGTTTTTCGTTGAATGAGCACGTCGTATTGCATGTGTGTTTGTATTAATTGTAACTGACAATGGAACGCGCGTTCCCCTGCTGACCTGCATACACAAATATCGCTCGCCAAATGTGTTTTGTGTCTGAAACCAAAACTGGTTAAACTAACTGGCTAACTAACGAATTAACGTTTTACGCTCTAACTGTTTAGCGGCGGCCATACAAATATACGTTCGTATTCACATGCCTACATTTGTATGTCATATACATATGTATGTACACGTACATATTTACATACAAATATAAGAATGTTGTCGTCGATGACTGAAGAAAAAGTAGTGTGCAAAATTGTTTAGAGGTGTGTGATTTTTCGAAGATTTCTCACTACTTTCGCAAATGCAAATTTTTATTTTCATTTTGTTTATAGACCATAAAGACGCGATTTTGTACACACATAGATATACATGCAAGTATGTATGCATATAATACACGTTGCCACAAGCAAAGAGTATAAAGTGCGACAACGGGCATGCGTTGTGTACTACAGCTATAGGCGACATACTTATTGAACAGACACGAACACAAAATTACACATAGATATTATCATTGCTTGCAATGTATAAAATAAAAGACTTAAACAACGAACTTTAACATCCATTTCACATCAGCTCAACGCTGTGCTAACACTTTTGGGAAAGCTCTCAGCTCCTTGATCGCACATATGCATATACATGCATGGCAGATATAATGTTCACACACAAATCTTTAGTTTGTAAATTTTTAGTATTGGAACTTATATACACACATAACCTAAATGTATGATTGTATGAGGATTACAGTTATGTTTTCATTTAAATCCACACCAGACAATAGTATTGTAAGGGCTTTCTTCTTCTTTGCACATATTCACCACAGTGTGTATTTGTAAATATGTGCGCATGTAATTTTTTGTTAGCTTTGATTTATTTGTTATTTTTAAGTTTCACTTTCTATGACATTCTCATCACTGTTGTTTATACATAACTATATTAAAAAACAATTGTGACATCTACATACATAGTATACTATTGTGGAAGATTACTTTTACTTTCTTGAATAGTTATTACTAACCGCAGTCTTTTGTCAAATCTAACTATTTTACTTTGTTTTATATCTTTTATTTCAATAGAAAATATTTGAATTTATTAAAAAAATTTCAAAACCGTTACTCTTTTCGGAGAAAAGTAAGTGGAAGCTATGAATTACGTAAAATAATAAATATAAATATGCATTTCTTTGTACGCAATAATATTTTAAATAGTTCTATTGCAAAATTTTCTCTTAGTAAGCTAAATGTGTGGTGTTATACCTCCCCACTGAATCTAGGTCCATCACAGAACAACAATTACAACTTTATTGTTTTTTCAGTGGGGGATACAAGAGAGGTTTTCAGGATTTAACACCCCTTGGGGCCGGTAATAAAAATTACAACTGTTTAATAAAAAATATTCCATATTTATCGGAGGTACGATAACCGCGTACTGAAGTCAGTTTTATTAATCCTTCATCCTTTTTAAATTTTGGAGACTTTTAAACAAATTTTTAAAGGATTTCATCGTCAGTTAAATTTATACTTTTATGAATGTTTAAGGAAGCAAGACCATTAAGACGCTCTTATCTTATCGTATTTCTAAGGTGACTATTGATTCTTCTCAAAGCTTTTTTTACGGGCAATACTACCAGAGCTCGTTAAATCTTATTTAAAATTTCAAATGTTTCTCCATTTATTACCAGAAATGATATTTATAGTCATAAATTACAGTTATTGATAACAAGTAATGAAGGGCTAAGTTCGGGTGCATCCGAACATTTTATACTCTTGCAACTTGCAAGAATCAAAGCCAAAGTTATGGGTAAAATACGTTCTCTCATTTTCATTGAGATTATTATATGGGGTTTGAAGTCACCTGGAAGTTCGATAATCTTTATTTTAGGTATATGGGGAATAACGGAAGTATTCACCCGATTCAATCCATTTTGACACACAGACCTACAATTACCAGGAAAGGATTATCCCTAAATTTCAATTATATACCTCACACATTGATCGACATTTTCGGTCAAAAATCAACTATAGCTAGTGGGGTCTACATATTCGGTACCTAGGAGCTTAAGCAGTTTTGGTTTGATTTTGACAATTTTTGCTTATAAAGTGGTATAATCTAAAGACTTTATTCGTATACAGTTTTATCCCATTATATTAATTGCTTCTTGATTTGTGTACTGGATAGTGAACGAATTAAATGGAATTTAAAATTATTATATATGTATGGTACATAAAATGAGATTCCGTAGAAATCTTATAGTAATGAGTCTCAACATTTTCTGTACAATGTCATAATATGCACAAATTGTAATGAACGACTCTCTTCCAACTATTTTAAATTTTGGCACATTCTTACTATAATAAATAAAGTCTAGTTTTTTCTTCAAGTTATCGTTAGTTAATACCTAAATTTATAAGAATAAGGGTATAAACTACCTAATATTAGGTCAAAACTAATTGCAATAAATCGCTTCATATTCTGAACTGTAAACTATAAGGTAGATTGATATTTCAATACTTTTTGAATGCAAATTCGACGGAAGAGTTTGGTAAGTTTTTAGAAATTGCCAATAATACCTAAATGGGTCGATCTGAACGGAATTGTCTGACTGATGACAAATTATTAAAGGACATTAAGATCCCACGGTTTGTTTCTCGAAAGTTATAGTTCTATTTTAATGAATTTCGAACAATCTTCTTTGTTTTTAAAGTCAATCCAAATACCAGTCTCAGATCAACATATGTATGTACATATGTGGCATGTCATTAAAAGCCTATACCTACAAAAAAAAGTGTTTAACTAATACCATATCTCACAGCTATTTACATCAACATCGGTTTGCTCTTATTGACTCCCCCTTTATATGTATATAAACATATGTATGTACATAAGTACATTTGTGCTTAATCAGTGAAAGCATTTGTTATTCCATTTGGTGGCTGACGTTTTAGACGTCTACAGCCGCAAATAATGCTCAACGTAATCCTGTATACCGATGACTATGTGCATTGTAGCCGTGAATTGGGTGCTTGTAAATTTATCAAGGCGTCACAGTTGTCGTTTTGTCAACTTCATTATCACCATTGTTGTCAGCGGTGCCTTCTTCGTCATCATTGACAATCGTCAAAGGGTGTGGCCCAAACACTTTGTGACGAATTTGTGCTGACCCACCAAATAAGCACAACTTTATTGTTTTTGTGGTATGCAAAACATACACAAAGCACACACATACTCTCACAGTAAGTAACTATTATTGTAAGTGAAGGCATATACATACGTCATCAGTAACTATGTGTGCGTGCTCATGATCATATATGGATATATTTTGATTTTTTAACAAAAGTTATAAAAACAATACAAAGTTAAGTGTAGAAAATGCGATGCAACGTCTCACGTGAGTGATTTCATACTTTATCACGCTCACAATCAGGGTGTGTAAACGGACGGGTATGCCTTGAACGAAACATCTAAACAAACGAATTAGGTTTATCCAACCATACTATTCGGTATCTTATGTATGTCTGCTTAGTTATATTAAATTTAACGGCATTAAATTTTAATTTACAGTTCTCACGTATACTCCAATTGTGTACACGTACATATATGTACATATGTAACTACACACAATACAAATGTTTACGATTTTTTTGCAATTTGTGAAGTTATGATTTTTTTAATAATAATTTATTTAGTTTTGCTATTTTGAAAACAAAATTTTTTGCCCACATACAGAAATTATGTGCACATACATGCATATGTTTATGCGTAGGTTATTGCCATTTAAATATTTATTAGCACATACTTAAATATGTATGTATGTGCGTGAAAAAGATAATTTGACTTAACTCTGACCATGATGTAGGTCTCTCTCTAGTATTATTTACAGTATAGTGAGCATTAAATTGTTATAACGTTTACACTTGTAAGTATTAAATACGTAAAAAGCCTAGTATTTCTTCTTCTTAATTGGCGTAGACACCGCTTACGCGATTATAGCCGAGTTAACAACTGCGCGCCAGTCGTTTCTTCTTTTCGCTACGTGGCGCCAATTGGATATTCCAAGCGAAGCCAGGTCCTTCTCCACTTGGTCCTTCCAACGGAGTGGAGGTCTTCCTCTTCCTCTGCTTCCCCCGGCGGGTATTGCGTCGAATACTTTCAGAGCTGGAGTGTTTTCATCCATCCGGACAACATGACCTAGCCAGCGTAGCCGCTGTCTTTTAATTCCCTGAACTATGTCAATGTCGTCGTATATCTCGTACAGCTCATCGTTCCATCGAATGCGATATTCGCCGTAGCCAATGCGCAAAGGACCATAAATCTTTCGCAGAATTTTTCTCTCGAAAACTCGTAACGTCGACTCATCGGTTGCTGTCATCGCCCAAGCCTCTGCACCATATAGCAGGACGGGAAATATGAGCGACTTATAGAGTTTAGCTTTTGTTCGTCGAGAGAGGACTTTACTTTTCAATTGCCTACTCAGTCCGAAGTAGCACCTGTTGGCAAGAGAAATCCTGCGTTGGATTTCCAGGCTGACATTGTTTGTGGTGTTTACGCTGGTTCCAAGATAGACGTAATTATCTACAAATTCAAAGTTATGACTGTCAACAGTGACGTGAGAGCCAAGTCGCGAGTGCGACGACTGTTTGTTTGATGACAGGAGATATTTCGCTTTGCCCTCGTTCACTGCCAGACCCATTTTCTGTGCTTCCTTGTCCAGCCTGGAGAAAGCAGAACGAACGGCGTGGGTGTTGAGGCCAATGGTATCAATATCATCGGCATACGCCAGCAGCTGTACACTCTTATAGAAGATGGTATTTAGTTCTGCAGCTCGAACTATTTTCTCCAGAAGCAGGTTGAAGAAGTCGCCTAGTACTTATGTACGTATTTATATTATGATTAAAGATCACACCAGGTGCGTCACCTTAAAAAGGATTTTTGGGAATAAAAAAAAATAATACTGTATCAGTTGTTTTACAAATTTGAGGGTTATTTATGCATAAATTAAGATTATAAAGTAAAAGTTTTGAAGAAAAAAGTATATTATTTTTGAGTTACACGCAATTTTTGACGGCTAAAACGGCTCCCTCTATGGATCAAACATACAACTCGATTTGATCAGAACAAAAAACTGTTGGGCAATTGTATGGAGTATTATATAATTTGAAAAATTGGAACTGGTTAAATCGGGTCAATGCTTAACTTAGCCACCATATACCTATTATACAAATTTCCGAACTTCCAGTGACTTTGTACCACATACAAGTATATCTGCCAATATGTGAGTTATCTCAAAAAAATTAGAGAGCGTGTTTTGCTTATGACAGTGCATATAAGTATGTGCCTAAATAGATAAATTTGAGCGAAAACTTGACCTAGCCCCTATATAACTAATATCAGGATTTTCGAACATCCGGCTTACTTTGCTATATACATATGATAGGTTTTATGTACTGCATATAATGATTTCCAACAAATTTTATGTGTATGTCAGAGTTATACAAGTATATAGTATATGTATATATACAATTGCTTGTATTTTTCCTCTGATTGGCGTTTTACACCTTAAAGTATTTCCTGAAAGTTGCAAGAGTATAAAATGTTCGGTTGAACCTGAACTAAGCCCTTCCTTACTTGTTACTTCTTGATTTGTGTACTAAAAAGTGAAACATTCAAATGGAATTTAAAATTGTATTATATGGGAAGTAGGCATGGTTGCAGCACGATTTCGTATGTTTGCCAGAATGTTCGTTCGGTCAGGTCCCAAGATATGTGATTTCACCAAAAAGGGGCGGTGCCACTTTCGTCGTCCAATTTCACACCTGTTCCCATAAAGCTCTCCTTTACCATCTCGGTGGTAATATTTTATGTCTCTGTCGTATTGAGTTATTGATATATTATGCTTTTAGTAGTTTTGACCCGGTAAATGGAGAGTGAGCAGGGTTATCTTCCGATTTCATCCATTTTCACACTTTTGGTGGGAGTTCTTATGTTATTTGCGCTAAGCTAATTTTGTAGCTTTAGTGGTTTATTAGTTATATACATTAAACTTTTTAGAGGACGGGACCACGCCCACTTTTTCAAAATTTTCCATAGTTGCCATAGTTGATCCTTCCTACTGCCACCCCCTGTACCAAATTATAGTTCTATATCTTAATTTTGCGCTAGTTATTTCACTTTATAGGTTTCCGGTTAATGGCGTTTTGTGGACGTGACAGTGGTCCGATTTCGCCCATCTACGAACTCGTTTTTTTTTACCAAGGAATGCGCGTACCAAATTTCATCAAGATCTCTCAATTTTTAGTCAGACAGTCACTCGGATTTCAACTTTTCTCGATATCTATCTCGATTACTTTAAGGTGATACGTACAACCGTTAGGTGAAGAAAACTATTATACTCTGCAGCAACATGTTGCAATAGTATAAAAATAGCTTTATAAAAAATTTAATACTACCTCTTCCCTTCAAAGTAATTATGGTACAGTATAGTTTAGAATATGTTCAAAGAAAGTTAAAGTGTTTTTCATAAGGAAATTATAAAAATGATTTTCTACATATCTGTGGTATAAATAGAGAATGTGGGTATTGAAAACACATTAGTTTAGCCAACCTCTACCGTAACTTTTATTACGAATGCGCTAGATCATGCTAGCTAGTAAATTTGCGTGATAATACTAATTGCAGCTGCGCAGTATTTATTAACACTATGATGTAGGCGCCTTCTTGCACGCATGGCCTACTATGGCAGACCATATAAAAATGTGAGTACAATTATTCCTAGAGAATAAAGTTAAAACTGAATAATCCTGAGAACTATTATTTTTAAATTCAAATAACTTCAGATGTATGGTATACAAACTTTCAGATAATTTTAATAAATCCCAATTTTTAAATATACATTTTTATAACAATACACAAACCGGCCTAATGAATAATGCAAGTCCATATCTAATACGTCTTGCAGTAACATTGATTTCGACATCTGATTTGAGATATTGGTGGTTATGTGCCTTCTAAATTTCCATGCTACTAATTCCGTAATTGTAATATCGGCGTTGTTCAAAGCTTCGGTAGCGACGCAAGTTCTCTTTCAAGGGGATCTTCGTCAAAGTTAGTGTTAATAGTAGTCCTTCGGACTTCTGTAGCCAAAGCTAGGAAAATTATTATTCAATTGACGTAATGCGAGGTGTTAAATTTTAAGTGTTTGCCGTAAAACCTCAAATGAACAAAAACTATTAATTTGGTCTGCAATAGTAGGTCGTGCGTGTAGTGTAGTGTTGATTTGTTTGCAAGCACGTGAACATTCGGCAGAGATAAACGAACTAAGGGTCTTCAGCAAATCACTTCACAAAAAAAAAGAAAAAATAGACGCGAATGAAATCATTTATCACCGACAGAGAGAAAATGCATATATCCCCTAAGCCCAGAAATGATTTTTCTCTTTGATTAATTGTAATTAATTTAACACTTAACAAAATCATAAATGCCTAAGTGGATAAATTGATGCACTTTCGATCGTACTTTACACACGAAGTGGGTGGCCGTGATGTGTTAAGTTGATGTATAGCAATTTTTTGTTGTGTTAAAAAATGCAAACAAGTAAAATAAGAAAGAAACAAGCAAATAGTTAATAAACTCGACTTTGAAAATGCCAAATATGTTGAAAGCAGCTGATGCAGCAAAACAATATCTACCTACTTAGTTATTTCGACGCAATGTCGGCAAGGAAGGCGGAGGGAGATAACGTGCAAATTGTGCAAAAAATGGTAAGAAAAATATTGTAAAACAATTAAAGTATAAATTTGGTTGAAGGTGCGTGCACTTTCATTGGACCAAACAGACCGTAAACAGAAACGTTCATCACGAGCTCTTTCATTAGGCTTGTGCGTACATTCATACATATGTACATTCATACCTGTGTGGCATATATGAATATGTAACTAAATACAATATACTTTGTCTGCAATTAATTTAAAAGTTTTAAAATGCGAAACGTTAACATTTCAATTGGCAATGAAATATTAAAGTACCTTCTTTTGTAAATTTATTGTTTTCTGCCACTTGAAATAATTATATTTTTTCTTTATGCTTTGTAGCAATTAACTAATTAGCTTTAGTTTTTTCGCAATTAAGTAAAAATCATATAAATAATGTAATTCATATTTTATATGATTATACAACAAAAAGTAACGTTTCAGCAAATTTTGTTATGACTGATTTTCTATTCTTTAAGACATTCCCTTAAAATTACTTTATAAAATAAATAAAAATACATAACCATTATCGTAAATGTTGTTGAACATTAGCAAACTATCATTTTATACAATTACTTATTATCGCCTTCAAAAACTCTTTTTGAGCCAGTACAAGCATGTCTTAATGCAATAATCAAGTTTTAAGCCACGGTCAGGATGGCCTTCAGTTGAGGTTTTTACGGTTTCGGTTCTTTTTGAAACGCCATTTGCTAGATTGTTTGACAGTTTAGACGTCACATTCATAAATCCAAGACTCATCGCCAGCAATGAGGCGTTTGATGGATGTAGGGTTCTCAATTGCGTTTTCATCTTTTTCGACATCTTCTCGGCGTAATTTTTGCAAAAGATTCAGGTATTTTGGTAAGACTCTAGCGTTGACATTCATAACAGATCATCAGCAATCTCTCTGATGCCAACATGGCGATTCTCATGCCCTCTTTCTTTAACTTATGTCGTTATTAACAGAGGTGTGTTGATGACTTTATGACCTTTGTGCCACTAAATACTTGTGTTCGTGATAAAGTACAGACTTCAAGACACCTCTGCTACATTTGCAACGATTTCTTAGATGTGGTTCCATTTGAAACACAAAGTTTTATAAAAGTTCAATAGTTTTTCCATGGTACATATCGAAAGACAAATTGTTCGCGTCGCTAACAAACTGCCGTCAAACACACACTAAATGATATAAATTGTGACAAAAAAGTACCCGGAAATTGGTTATAAAACGTAAAATATTTAATTATTCCTCCCAGATTTAATATATTTATGCCAGCGATTTTTCCAGTCCTCGAAGTCACTTTTTGGAATGGCCTTCGGCGAATTTTGTTATATCTCTTCGTTCGACTGAAAACGGGTTCCGTCTGTCCCTCTGATCAATGAATGAAACAATTTTTGGGCGACACTTTTGTGTTGTTTTGGTTTCGGCTCGTTTTTTCCTCCATTCCGATGATTGTTGACTTGTTTGCATGTCAAACTCAAAAACCCATGCCTCGTCGATAGTTATACTTGAAAGTAACTTGTTTACGGTACTCTTTTTGAAAAAAAATGAGCTTTATTGGGACGAGTCGATCATGAAAGGTTATGTATTCCAAAGGAAAAAATGTAGCTAGCTTGTACTGTTTATATCTTTAACCTTGCACATTTCATATGTTTTCGGACCATGACTGATGTTTCCATAGATTTTATCGTAATAATAAAATTTTCTAACTACTAGCTCAATTTTGTGGAAATTATTATGTTATTATGTGTAGTTATTATGTTAGAAATAATTGATGCTAGGAGAAAAATTATTATATATACATATAAATATTAAGGAAAATTCTCATGTCTCATAGCATAATTTCGATGCTTTTTATTTTTGCGTTGCATTTTCGTCGCAATAATAAGTTAACTGGATTAAATAAATTCTACAAATTCAAAATTACAGCAGAGTTATTGTATACAAGTATGTTATATTTAAAACAATTGTTCAATTTTAACGTTTATTAATGAACTAAAAAATACTAACTACTTGTAATAGTTATCTTAGCTTCCATATAAAACCCTTCAAATCAGGTTTGAAATGTACAACATAAACTCTTTTTTACGTGCATTTTCTAAACATTCTGTTTAAATTAAATAAACTATGTTCAATTGACAACAAAATAAAAATCTTTGTTAGTAACCCTCCCTGAAAAAAATTCAATTGTTCATAAGACAGGCGAATGACCTTTTTATTTTCCAGTAATTTCTCTATCGCGACATGTAAAAGTTAATAAGGTTTGGGGTAGGATTTAGCAAATAGTAGTTTTTGGTGAGGGTTGATTTTTTTTCATAGCGCCACCCTCATCAAATTGAGGGTGTTTTAAGTTTTACACCCGTACATTTACTTTGCATTGCCTAGTGTTCATGTATTTGGAAAACTGTAAGACAACTATTTTTATATAGAGTTGCCAATTTTAACTTTTGAATTGAATAATTTCATTTTATTTTTAATTAAATAACATGATTTTGTGAAAAAATTAACACAACATGGTGCATTATCACAAATATACAATTAAAAGTGTTTGGGAGTTGAAACAAGACCACAGAAGTTTTTAGATATAGAGTCCTGGCGACGTTACGCCCTTCCTTTTATTCCAAAACTTTGGCTTTTAGCTTTAAAACTTAAAATTACTATAAATGAATTCCGAAAAATGTCATTCGGAACTCGACCTATGTATTCCGGGTATATATAGCATAATAGAGTATATGTTACATATATTTCGGTGTATGGTAACTCTATGAATTTTAAATAAAACCGAAAGTAATAGAAAGTTGTAATATATTGTATTGTTGGATTAATTTTAGCCTAAAGATGTGTACTTTTATATATTTGTATGAATATATGTACATACATATGTATGTATTTATGTAGAATCCCATTGCACTATATGGTCCTGAAAAGGTCAACTGAGTGATGAATAATGAAAAAGAGCCTTGGTTAACATTTAATGCATAGAATGACAGCAAAGTAGGAATGACAACGAAATAGCCGACATGTGCAGTAAAATTAATGCATTATTAAATTGGGTGAGTTAAGAGAGTCAGTCCGTGTAGTATTTGGGTGTGATGGGTGTGTGACTTAGAACATTAAATAAAACATATACTCGTGCATACTATTTTATACAAAAATGCATCATCGTGAGATGGCTTTTGTTGAATTGCTGACATCCTTTAATTTTAGGGTCAGTTTTTGGGTTGCTTTATACATTTAAAATCTATAATAAGTCGTGGATAATATTTAAATGTTTTATGTGTGCTTCTATTTTGTAATTTTGATAATGCTTATGAGCGGATGCACACAAAACAAGTAAGGAAGGGCTAAGTTCGGGTGTCACCGAACATTTGATACTATTGCATGATAAAGTGATAATCGAGATTTCATTATCCGTCATTTATATATTTTTCAAATGCCGAAATTTGTGTAAAGTTTTATTCCGCTCTCATCATTGGTTCCTAATGTACTATATAGAAGGTATCAGATGGAATTCAAAATAGCGTTATATTGGAAGAAGGCATGGTTGTGAACCGATTTCACCCATATTTCGTACATGTCATCAGGGTGTTAAGAAAATATTATATACCGAATGTCATTGAAATCGGTCTAGTAGTTCCTGAGATATGGTTTTTGGTCCATAAGGGGGCGACGCCACGCCCATTTTAAATTTTTAAAAAAAGCCTGGGTGCAGCTTCCTTCTGCCATTTCTTCCGTAAAATTTAGTGTTTCTGACGTTTTTTGTTAGTCGGTTAACGCACTTTTAGTGATTTTCAACATAACCTTTGTATGGGAGGTGGGCGTGGTTATTTTCCGATTTCTTCCATTTTTGAACTGTATATGGAAATGCCTGAAGAAAACGACTCTGTAGAGTTTGGTTGACATAGCTATAGTAGTTTCCGAGATACGTACAAAAAACCTAGCAGGAGGCGGGTCCACGCCCACTTTTCCAAAAAAATTACGTCCAAATATGCCCCTCCCAAATGCGATCCCTTGTGTCAAATTTCACTTTAATATCTTTATTTATGGCTTAGTTATGACACTTTATAGGTTTTCGGTTTCCGCCATTTTGTGGGCGTGGCAGTGGGTCGATTTTGCCCATCTTCGAACTTAACCTCCTTATGGAGCCAATAAATACGTGTACCAAGTTTCATCACGATATCTCAATTTTTACTCAAGTTACAGCTTGCACGGACGGACGGACGGACAGACAGACATCCGGATTTCAACTCTACTCGTCACCCTGATCACTTTGGTATATATAATCCTATATCTGACTCTTTTAGTTTTAGGACTTACAAACAACCGTTATGTGAACAAAACTATAATACTCTCCTTAGCAACATTGTTGCGAGAGTATAGAAATTTCCAACGAAACAGCAAAATGTCTTTCATACGTTTTTCTTAGATAAGTGTATGTATTTATATAAATATGGGAAATTCTTATGTTTTGATAACTAAATGACATTGTTTATTTATTTTTAAATTTTTGTAACTTATGGCATGTCACTTTAAAGTCACTGAATTTATTTTAGTCAAACGATAAGTTCGGCAAACAAAAACATCCTTTGTATGTAGATAAATAAATAAGTACTGTACGAGTATGTATGTACTTGTATGTGCATATACGTATACATATATGCAATTGGGCAGCGAAATTTACATACATATGTATGTATGTATGTACATACATATATTCCAATATTTATACCAGGCGCGCAGTCATTTGTTTTCTTCGTGGGTTTTGCATTATACACTTTTTTAAAAGGTGTTTCCCTCTAGAATGCCTTAAACGACAAACAATCAGTTTTATTATATTTACTTAATTATTTTTTTATTTTTAATATAAAAACAGGAGTATTTTATGTAGTACGAAATCGTTTTTAGTTTAAATTAAAATGGTTTAAAGCTTTACGGAATAATAAAATAATTCATATTTTATTGAATAGCCGCGGTTTAGCACTTTATATTGGGTAGTCGAAAAAGTCTCTTCGTATTTGAAATCAAACTTCAACTTATTGGTTTTTATAATTATAATAATAAATACATAAACAAATATGTACCATTTTGATCGACCACTTTTTGCCATTTTTCCGCTAGAGACATTATTCCATCAGTGTATAATAAATCGAAATTTTCAGAACGGAAGCGAGCGAACCATTGTTGTGCTACACGAACTGACACAGCATCGTCTTCATAAACTTCATACATTTCATTGGGAGTTTGCGTGGCATTCTTCCCTTTTTTATATAAAAATTTCAAAATATTGGGAATTTCTATATTATTTTCACTCATTTTTGAACAGCTGTAACTTTTTTTCAACTTCTCCGAATTAAATTTTTTTCGGTTAAATGAAGCTTAAAATATCACCTAACACTATATATTATGACACAATGTGATTGGTTGCTCTGGTGATATACGACTGCATCTATTGACAAAATACGCACTTTCTGGTATGTTTAGGGTCATTATCTTAATGGGGTGTTGAAAACAATGGTATATTCAATGTAACATAAGTCACTTATTCCATGACGCCTATAATCAAATGAAATTTGGTCCAATTCCACGATGCCAAAGCGACCCCATACTACGATCTTCGGGCCAGCATACTTGATGATTTCTGTTGTAAATCGTGGATTATATTCCATAGTAGAGGACGCCGGACAAAGTTTCAAGAACTTGAAATAATTTACAATGTCTACAAATAAGACTTAAATTGGATATACATATGTGAATCTTCTCCAACTACCATCGTCGTCCAATTTAAAACATGAAAAATTAGTTAGGGCTAACACTGCAAAATCAGCAGACTTTTCTTTGTTTTACAGCATATCGTCCTGTCATCGGCTGAAATTTACATTATCAGTAGTTTCTATTTATATCGTATTTTCGTTTCCCATAAATTGATGAAAAGTGATCTTACGTCATTTTACATTTTAGGCGACGGTATGTAAGTGATTACAGGGAAACATATGAGGTAACCCATGGTATGGTAAAATATATTTAGAACTTACGACTCTCAAGTACATATGTACTATATGTATATACATTCGTGGCTACATACATGCATTACTTACTCACAGCAAAATTCGATAATCGAACGAAAGGCTGTCGCCTGATTTCTGCTTTTCAAAGAACTACATTCTTTTCGAGTTATCAACTGGAAGGCTTCTTATCAAAGAATGGTTTCACATTATATATGGTACATATCTACATATGTATATACATAAATGCATACATACATGATGCATATAGTGTAAAATGTGTGGATTTTCGTTTAAATTGAGGCAACGCCTTTACGTTCGCACAATTTGCTTTATTATCAAGAACATTTATGTTATGAAGTGTGAGTATAAATACTACTATGTGTATACATGTTTGTATATTGTATACATATGTATGTGTATGTGTGTATGCATATATGTATGTATGTACATACATTAAGCTCACGTATTGCGCATACTTACATACATGCTTGGTTAATTAGATGTTATTGTATGGCGTTGAACATTACCATAAAAGGAAATTTATTTTGGTTTACATAGTATTACTAATATGGGTATTAAAAACCAATTCTTATCGCGTTTTCAATGAGTTACGAAAAAACTGACTATGCTACATATATTCCTTCCTTGTGATAAAAGCAATATTTTAATCAACACGTCATAAAACTGAATATTTTATGTACCGGTCATTGTGGCAAGTCAAATAAATTTATTCGTTAGAATTTTGATTTGAAGTGCTAATACAACCTATCTTACACATACTATACATGCACTTTTTATTATTTTATTATTTTTATACCCTGATCAAGGTTAAGTTTAAGAAAAAATCGAAGACCCTATAAAATATATACACCCAACTCTTTTTTTACACGGTAGATACGTTCCTCAAGATATCCGTGTAAAAAAATAGGCGTTTCCTATAGTAAAATGGGGGATACGTTCCATGTCATCTGAAAACCGTGTAAGATGAAATAAAGAACTATATTTACTTCGAAAAACCGTGTAAAAAATGTTGAAAACTATAAAATTTCGCATATGCATACAAATTGTATGTTCATATGGCATTTTATTGAACATTAAAACTTAAAATACATAATTCATACAGGTGAAAAATTGGTAGAGCAAGCAAAAAACAAAAGAAATATGTTAATCTAGAAATAAGAACAGAAAAATTATAATACAAATAAAGAAAAAATACTGACAAAGCTACATAATTATTCGTCGCTACTTGATAATAAGCTTAATTGTTTACGACGAACTGGACTAAAGTCGGTATCATCACTAGAGATGTCCATCAAATTATCCAATGGTGACTTTCAACAGATTCCCGTATTTATTCTCATTTTTCTTAATGGTCCTGATAGTAGCTTCGTTTAAGCCAAAATCCTTGCCCGCAGATGTTGAACCTTCACCTCTTGCCAGACAGTTCAAGAATTTTAATTTTACTTCCAAAGAAATGGCTTGCCTTTTACGAATCTTTGAAATTTTGTCATTTTGTTAACTGCATTAAGAGTAAACATTTTATTTTTAAAGCTTAACTAAAAATTTATAGATAAAATATATTTTTTCACTTATTAAGGTCAGAAACGTTCAAATCTAATTGATAGCACGAACATTTGATAAAATATTGCGAGCTAATAAACTTTAAACACTTTAATTAAGCAATATTTTATATAAATATCATGCGAACAAAATGTGTAGGTAAGAGTTATCGAATAAGGGGATTTCCCAGTTACTACTATGTATGTATGTTCATTTCAGCAATGGTGCCAAGTGTGGTAAAAACAAACATAATTACAGGACAGTGAATTTGAAAACGTACCAGATTAAAATTTTTTTTACCAAATTTTATTTTTTTTAACCGTGTAATCTGTGTAAAAAGAAAACGTGTAAAAAAAAGTTGGGTGTACATACTTATGCGATCAGCGTTTCAAGCTGAGTCGATTTAGCTCCTCTGTATGTATGTTTGTATATAAGCGAACTTAGTGCCTAAGTTTTTGAGATATCTATCTGAATTGCATACGTCCTTTTCCACCCCAGAAGCTGATATTTGGGTAATACTGACGATATCGGAGTATTATAGTATATACATAGCTGTCATACAAACTGATATATCAAATCATGTTCTTTTCTATTTAACAAGATGTGTTCACAAAATTTAGCAAGAATTATTGTCCAGCGCAATGTTACGATCTCCGAATATATTGTTTAGATCGTGCCAATATAGCAAACCTATACCAGTCATTAAGAGTGACCGATAAAATCAAGTCCTTGTATGGAAATTTTTTTTATTTGTGAAGGGTATTATAACTTCGATGCAACCGAAGTTAACAGTTTTTCTTGTTTATTATTGTTATTGTTTTATTTTCTGGTATAAAATACTTTGTTACATTAAATTCTATCCCTTAGGAATGTGAAACTAATAACAAGTAAAGTGTTAAAAATTATCCACTCAAAATTAATTATACTCATACACACTTATAACGGCAATATGCACTTGAAAATGACTCATTCTTAAATTTTATTAGATTTCATTTAATTTTATTGCATTAGTATGCACATACTGTGAATGCATATATATTTATGTGTGTATAATTGTATTTACAAATGTGTGGCTTCCTTCCCTCATAATTTTACTTTGTCAAATACATAAAACGCTCCCGTTTTTACGACTTTCTTTCTTTGGCTGTCCATCAAAAGGGTGATAAAATGCATCTGGGGTTGGGGACTTGATGAATCATCTGTGCATCGAATGCTATATGGCTGCAAATGGTGTAGCTTATGAATTACGATTGACTTCCTTCGGAAGTGACAAATACATTATGCAAAGAAAATAAAATATTTATATTAAATATGTATATAAAATATTTATATACGTATGTATTATAAATATTTTTTCATATATTTAATATATTTATATAACTGCATTCCATTCCGTGACTTAATTATAGTTAAGTAAAAGCCGATAAGCCTTTTCTAATTAAATTCTGTTTAAGAATTAGATTTCGAATGTCAACTCAGTTTATTCTTGTACAGTGAATTCCCCAAATAGCGGATGTTTGATATTGTAAACCTCATTGTAATGAGTTTTGAGTTTTCAAACAAAATCTTTCGCGTTATAATTGTGGAAATTTCTACAAAGTTATAGAAATTGCCTTCGCTCTAACTGATTTTTTAAATATTGATACTTACATACCAACACCGCCTTAACATACCACACAATCTCAGATAAACTAGTCAAATTTTTAAATAGTTGTGGGATTTTTAAAAAAGAGTTTTCGACTGCCATAAATGGATTATAGGATCGTAAGAAGAAAGGAGCGGGATGAAATATTCAGTTCAATCTCTATGTAGCTTTGGCAAACATTGCTTTGATTTTGATTTGTGACATTCACTGTGTGACTTGAGGCGCCGTCCTGTTGGAAATACATATTGTCCAAGTCCAGTTCGAGATGCAATGGTGACTCATGGAGTACTGTGGATTGCTTATTGATGAAGCCATTCAGCTAGAAATGAGCCTCATCGTTGAAGATGATTTTTCGATGAAAATCCGGATAATTTTCAAGTTATTGCTCAGCTCAATTCACGAACATACGACAATTATGGTGGTCAGGCGGCTTCAGTTCTAGTAGGCCAAGGTTTTTTCGCCATAACGACGTAACAGAGATGTCCAACTCTTGAGAACGACGTGTGAGAGACTGATTTAGGTCTTCCTCAGATGGTCTTACGGGCACATCTTTGTCTCACTGGAACATTTGTACTGTGTCTATGGATTGAAATATTCCCGGTTATGACGGTCATAAATTGGAAGTAGCACTCTTAAAGTTGAGGCCACTGACTCCGAATTTCGGCAGTAAATTTTAATAATTTCGAATTTGTTGGGTCGTATAGTATATCTTTTCATGATGAAATGATAAACCTTATTGAAGAGAAATGTCAAAAGAGCGAGAAAAATATGGCGATGTTTCCTGTCCCTATCGGTCTAGTTTTGTAGCTCCCTATTGAAAAATCCTATATTTGTCGTTCAGATAAAATGTTATTATAATTTTTATTGATGTTGTCATGTAGCTTTTGAGTTAAATGTTTTGTTCATCCCTGCTTTATAAGATCTCCGACGTTTCCTTAGGGCATTACAAACTTTGTGGTAAACTTAATATACCCTGTTTATGGTATAAAAATAACTTAACCTGTATATTAATTTTCAAAAAATATTTTTAATACATCATTAGTTATTAAAAAATATAATTTTTTTCGAATTCACCTCATAAACTTTTTCTTTTTCCAATTTTTATTATTAAAAGTTGAAACACTAGCTTGTTCTGAATACTGAATCGGTCATTTTGAAATTAGTTATCGAAAACAAAGATAATTCTATTCGATTATTTCATAATTGTAATCCTGCTGTAAGAATTCTTAATTTCTTAATTAATTTTACTCCATTGACAACCAACGCACTCTACATAATCAGTTTTGAGATATTGGTATCAACCATTTCGTTCTTAATATATCAATAGAATTCTATTTACATATATTTTATAGAACAATTACTATAACTAGTAGAAAATCTAATATAGTGCACCGCTTAACTATTTTCAAGAAAAAATTATACAAGTAATTTTTGGACTTTGCTTGTTCTCCTTTCTAATCACAATCAATTGTTGGGGCTTACCCCTAACAATAGATAAAAAATTAAATTAAAAATTTATTTCCCTTATAACCAAGGTTGCTTAGAGTGAAATAGTTTTCATTATCTAACAGTTATTGCAACTGCAATGTTTCAAATCAAATAATAGATTAAGCGTGACTGTCTGCTCGACTGGATGATATATCTTTGTTATTAATATTGTAACATAGTTCGGGAGAATGTTGAGATATCTCATCAGAAATAAATGTGTTTGATAAAAATGGAGAATGAATTGGGAAATTCGGTTCACATCTTCCCCTAACACCATATACCAAATAAAATCAATTTGCACTCAGTTAAGCTAAGCTAATCCTTCAACTAATGTATGATATTTCTTTATAAAATACATGAGAATTTTATACTTATGAATTGGCTCATACAATCCCATAACAACTAATACACATACATATATATCATTTTAAATTATTTATTACTTATTATTGTGGTTTTGTCACCAGTTTAAATCCTTTCGAATAATAAGTCTATCCGCTGTTCTACAAAACCTTATAATAAATGCGAAGAAACATCCCGGCCTAAATATGTATTAATAATAATAACAGTAATTATTTTTTATCGATATAATTTTATTCTTCCGATAATAAGGTGTGCGTTGGAATAAGTTTCCAATTAAATTGTGTACTTAAGAGTTCGTTCACATGTGCGGATATCCATCTTTCGGAAGTTGGTTTTATGTACAATAAAATATACAATTGAAATATAATATTCTAAAAACTCGCAACCAAACTGTTGACCTTTAAAAACTACCTGTGCCAGCATTACTTATTAAGGATTTAAAAATAAACATGACAACGGATGTGCGTTATACATAAATTATTTATGCAAGGCACATGCAAGTTTTATAATTGAAATGTACGGAGTATGTGGGAAGAAAAGAAAAAGTAATGAATATGAAAAATTATACAAAATAATTGACTTTGTAAGTGCATACATATTTGTACATAGAAGTATGTACGATAACATACAGTTGCGTGTACAAAATAAGCAGTACTAAGTTATTTTTCAAACTTTAAGCGCCGTTTTCTCGAAGCCATATTTTTCAAATTAGAGTAAGGGATTACGGAAAAAGTGGAAAGCCGATTTTTTCGGATAATTTTTTTTTAAAGAGCATAAAATAGTCTAGATATATTATGATCATAAAAAAGTCTAGTACATAGTCTGAAAAGTTTAATGCCAAATTTTTGCACAACAAAAAAAAACATTTTTTTTTTGAAACGTAATTTTTGTGGTTAATATGAAAAATCTATCTAGGATAAGAAACTTTCCGGCAAAATTCCGATTTCTTTGGCGCAGCGATCTGAAGGTACCGTTGGAAAGAGAAAGTCCTCCCGCTTAAAGAAAAGGCACCGCAAACGCTTAGTATACGAGATATTCGACTTTAAAGTTCAAAAATTCTAACATTTTAACAAGCAATTTCACAACACAATTCACGCACATTTTTCGCAACGCGTCCAAATGCCATCAACGCAGAAAGGAGTACTACGCGAAAGTACTTCAGCCACACGGGTATTGGCTCGGCCATGGTTATTTTGTTAGAACGTCCCCGAAGAACGCCAACGCAGAAACCAGTACTAAAAAGTAAAAAAAAACGCTGTCGTTGAAAAATCCTTCATATTTGGTTTTCAAAATGTGGCAACCCTCATTTTGCTTATAATTGGAAACACCCCAACCTTTTTAGCTATGAGTGTGTTAGGTGATTTTTAAACTAATAAATTTAGCTAAAAAAACAAAATAAATGTGAACTTATTTCAATATTTAAAGTGTATTTTTCAATACACGAACTGAAAAATATGAAAAAACTTAGTTAAACATTGTGAAATACCATGTGTTATTTATAAAAATTTTTGAAGTTTTAAACGCGAATATTTTAAAAATTATAAGTGTTAGCAACGTTATTTTTACATATTCCTCCTCTGAGAAGCTTGATTTTATGATGTGAGCTAAAAATTATTAATTAAGGCTTTCTACACCATTTCCGATGTCACTACGACTTACAGTAACTACGAAAAGTCAATTAAATATTTATTGTGCTTTTTTTATTCTTTAACCATTTCCTTCAATATACATATGTACTTATTTAGGTACATGATGTCAAGAATACGCGCATCGTTTTCATTTCCCGAAAAAAATCGCGAAAAAGTACTTATTTCGACCTCTATGGGTACTTCCCCCTTAAGCTTATTATGTCAATGTGATAAAAACACAACTTTACTCAAAGATTGAATAAAATTCGTAATATTTCTAGTTGATATAAACCAGTAGCAAAGCAGTTAACGGACTAATCTGCTATGGTCTCATGGTCTCAGGGATTTCATATTCATATTAATTAAGGTTTAAAATAAAACTGCGTTTGCCATAGGGCCATGCAAAAGTCATGAGTAATAAAATCATATACAAGGTGCTTTCCAAAGTAAACAGGACTTCTTGAATCTATCGCTCCCTGGTGGCGCCATCTTTATCGATTGTACAGTGAATTTCACGACATTTCATCGATTGGAAGTGAAGTTATTGCGTTTTAAGTGTCAGTATGTTTGTGTTATCGGTGCGAAAATGAGCTTCGAACAAAGAACCAACACTAAATTTTGTTTTAAAATTGGTAAAACTTTTACCGAAACTTTTCAATTGATGAAACAAGTTTATGGCGATGATTGCCTATACCGTAGGAGATTGCACGAGTGGTTTCAACGTTTTCAAAGTGGTCTTGAGGACATAAATGACGATCAACATCTGGGCCAATCAAAATCCATAATCACCGAAAATTCCATCGAAACTGTGCGTGAATTCATCAAAAATCAGCCGAAATCATCATTGAAATTCATGGAAATGGAATTGAACATCTCCAAAACATCGATTTATCGCATTTTGACCGGACATTTGTGGTTGCGAAAGGTGTGTGCACGGTTTGTTCCGCACAAATTGACTGACGACCAAAAATTGCTCAGAATCCAACATTCGAAGGACGATTATTTGACCAAAAATCACATTTTAACCATTAACCACTCCCCGTACTCACCTGATATGGCACCGTGCGGCTTCTTCCTTTTCGGAAAAATGCATTTGCCATGAAAGGAAAGCGTTATGCAGACGTAGAGGCCATTAAAAAGGCTTGCACTGGAATACTGGCGGCCATACCGGCCAACGAGCTAAAACACTCGTTCGATATGCTTTTGGACCGTGCAAAAAGCTGTACTGAAGCAGAAGGAGACTATTTTGAATAAAATAAACTGATTTTGCCGAAAAAAACCATTTGTTCCGTTTTTTTTAAGTCCTGTTTACTTTGGAAGGCACCTTGTACAAGTATATGTGCATAAATAAAACTATTTCGATTTCTTGGGCTTTTTACATACATACACACATATATGTATATTTATACTATATACTTCTACTTATGGTATAGATGGATAATTTTTTGATTATCCATAAAAAGAAATATACTTACGATTTAATTTATTATGAACATATACACTATGTGTATGTATGTATGTATGTTTATATGCATATATGAAAAAGGCCAACGGCCGGCCAAAGGATGGTTCGCAATATTCGTACCTACTACTTATTCGATTATAACGTACAAAATCACATTTTATTTATTATTATTTTGCTACTAGTCTTATAATTGGGTGTGTATTCCAAACGAAACCTCCAACAGCGAGATACATAAATATGAATGGAAAACAAAGAAAATAAAGAGAGAAATCATTCAATGAGAATGCACACAGTTTTAGGCACATATAGTACATATGTATGTATGTAAGTATGTATGCCTATACATAAGTGAAACAGTGCATAGAGGAGAGGAAGTTCAAGTTCAAACTTATATTTGCACAAACTACAATATATCTGTGCGGCATTTAAACGTATAAGTATATACCTGTACATATATAGAGATATCTATACACACCTATAGGTATGTATGTATATAGTTTACAGTATAAAAACACATACATATAAGGATATCTAAAAACGCGCTATAACCGGGTACCTGCTGACTTTATACCTAGACTGCTTGTACATATGTATGTGCACTTTGATATTTATCTGTGTATGTACACTGTACTATATATACATTGTATGTTTCATCTATGTACCCCTGGTGAATAGTAATGGAGCCAAGACGTGTATGGTGCCATACATACATATGTTAACGCAGGAAATGAAGGCAAATAAATGCCAGAATATTAAAGACCGTGGCCGTCGTCGCAATCTCACCCGCAAAAATCATATAAACATACATATGTATGTATGTACATTCATGCAGCTTGGCTGCTCATACGTTTATTTATACATTTATTTGCATAAAATATTATAATGCCGCCACCGCAACACTTGAGACCAGTTTAGCTGCGAGCTATTTTTTTGTAAAGGCCATTGCCGGCGCTGCCTGCCTACTTCATAAAAAGTGAAAACTTGCAGGCGATGCGGTTTGTGCACTTTTATAAAGCGATGAGCAATGCCATTGCGCCTAAAACTGCACCAAATTGTTTGCTAAAGGGAAGAATAAAAATGTATATGCGGGCATATCTTTGTACGAGTATCAACACAGTTCACCAGCCTTTTTTTCTCTTGGTTGATTGCCTTTTGACTCACATTCTACGCTTGCACACAAGTTACAACCCCAATATACATACATATGTATTTGTTGTGTTCGAATCTTTTTGAATTTTCGTTTACACTTGCCAGCCATATGAAGTGTGGCAACATCGCATTGTGTTCTTTAGTTAGATGTCAATATGTATTTATGCATTTATATAGGTGTGTATATATGCATTAGTCTGCTAATTTGCATGTGTATGCGTTGGCAACGGCCGGGTTCGCTGATTTGGGCTGGGCCACATGGCGACCGGTGCGGTGCACTACACGCTGTATGTGCCGGGTTGGGCCGGCATATTGTGCGCATGCGTGGAAAAAATGTGCGCCGGTTTTCTTGTATATTTTTGCATTAAAAATAACTGACTCAATGCAATGCAGAGGGTTGTGTTTACTCATGTAATAATTTATGGTCATATGATTTCCCGGCTTTTTTTCAGTTTTTCAGCATCAATGACATTTTTTTTGGGAATGGATTCGCCGCTGTAGTTATTGATTTTTCGTAAACGAAAATTGGAAGTGTACAGAGAACTATTTGTAAATATGTATAATACAGACATATAAAATATGCAGGTATATATTGTACTATATATGCTTACAGTGTTTCGTTTTACTACACTTACGTATATGTATATTTTATTAGTTAAGGTCGGGAAGTGCTGTAACTAGAATACATACTTTTAAATATAAACAAAATACTAAAACAAACTACTTGGTATACCAAGATTAAATTTTAAGGTCTTATTTATATATATTTTATCCTTTAAAGAGCGTTTGATCGACTTCGAGAGAATAACTTGAAATTTTTCATTTCAAGGTTAGGTACGTATACGTAAGAGTTTAGAATCCACGACGCAATTTCGAATTATTAACTGAGGAGAAACGATTTCACTGCGTGTCGGAAAATACTGTATCCTTTCAGAGAGGAAAATTCAAAGCAGAATTGATTACATTACAGCAGAAAGACTCGAAAAAATCAAACCCTGCTTAGTAACTCAATGACGAAGCTTTTTTTCTTTGTGGCCTTAGGGAATCTTAATTTAGTACGGTGTGTCGTATTTCTATCGGAAAGTAAAATAGTCGTTATTGTCAAATAGAACTGCAAAATCGAGGAAGATGGAACGGCTGGTGCTTTACATAATTCAAGAGAAGCGGAATAGCCTTATTAATATTGTATACTTGTATATAGATCAAACGCGAGATACGATGAACTCATTGAACTTTATCAGTGCATATTTACATTAAAGCAATATATTTTTGAAATATTATCCATCCAAAAATATTAAAAACTACCATAAAAGAAGTAACCACAACCGTACTACCCATCTGAGGCGGATCCGTTCTCACGACAGTTGGAAGCAACCCAAACGGACCCGAATTTGCCTTGAAATTACTAAGGGAATGTTTTCTGATACTACAACAACAATGAACTTTGTGGGCCATTCCATTACTAATCAAACCTTTAAAAAAATATTTAAATTAGGAGAGCTCGACATAGTTCACAAAAAAATTCTTGTAAGAATATTGCAAGGAGTATGCTTATCATACTAGATAACCACTCCCTTTGGCCTCTTTCCTCCAGTTCGTGGTTAAAATTAGCATCGACACCATTTTCGATAACGGATGTCTTTGGTAAAGGGTTTTCTCCGAGATTGGCTTGTTGGAGCAATGGTGAACTAGTGGCACAAGTAAAACAGAAAAATAGTTTCTTAAATCTTTTTTCGAAGTTATTTATAAATAAACTTCCAAATTATTTATATTCCAAATTTATTAAATATGTTTATTTTTAATTTTTTGTTCATATTAAATATGTTTAGTTATTGCATTTTATACGATCACCTAATAAATAGGTTTTTTGCGTGTAAATGTAGCCTAACAATATATATGCTTTATTGTGAATTCTAATAGCTGCGTCCTATTGTGAACATGCAATCAGCTGTTTATAGTCCGTTATTGGAAAATCTTAGGTTGTGTTATTCTTTTCCCGGATTGAAAAAATGGCATTAACTAATTTGTTAGTGAAAAGCAGCTTAACTACAGTTATACGAAACAACAATGTGCTGTTAATTTCAGCAAGATTAGGACATACCATACGCGGCAAACGGCCAGGTGTTGCAAAATCATTAGAACAACGTTTGCAGGGTGGGTGATCATAACGGCGTGCTAGTACCGTATTATTGGAAAATGTTACGTATTATCATGATTAATGAATGGTAATTTTTTGTATATTTTAGAAGAAAATGTCAAAGATCCAGAATTAACAGCACGTGTAAACATTGGTTTCCCACATTTAAAATCATCGCGTTCGGAGCAGTTGAAGCAGCGACTAGCGCACTTGAAAGCCCAACGATCTAGTGAAGAAGTGGAAAAATTAGCTCGAGCTAATAAATGTAATAATATTTTCAACCCATATCGTAATTTTTAACAATGAATTATTTATTTCAGTATTAATTGATTTGGATGAAGTGGACCGGGAGTATCGAGCCACCACCGGTCAATATGATATGCGTGTAATTGCTGACCATTATGGCATTTTTGATGATCTATTTGGTTTAGCATATTTTGTACCTCGAGTGGCACTGAATATTCAGGTATTTGGTATAACATAGAATATAATTTCGTTGGTAAATTATTTTGCTTTTATAGTATCCACTTGACGGCGGTAATTTAAGCTGTGTTTTTAATGGAAACGTCATAAAACCTGCGGAAGCGGCAAATGCACCAGAGGTCAGTTTTGATGGCACGATCGATCCTATAACTGGGAAGGTATGAATTTTATTTAGTGACAACACATTTTCTTGCATTTATTTTATTGCTGCTGAAGTAACACAAGGTATTTTATATTGCAGAAATCTACAAAAGATAGTTTTTGGACGCTAGTAGCTACGAATCCTGATGCGCATTTTACGGATAGTTCTTCTGAATATGTGCATTGGTTTATGTAAGCTTTCGATCATCCTTTTTCACCTTTATTAGCATAATAATTATATTTACTTATTCTGTACATAGCTCAAATATTCCCAACGGTGATGTTAAGAAGGGCGAAGTGTTGGTCGAATATTTACCACCTTTTCCACCAAAAGGTGTTGGCTATCAACGCATGGTCTTTGTTTTATACAAACAAAATGGCAAAATGGATTTCAGTCAATATAAGCTCTCACAGAATGAGACGAATAATCTAGAGAAGCGTACATTCAAAACACTGGATTTCTATCGCGATCAACAGGATCATATAACCCCAGCGGGGCTTGCATTTTTCCAAAGCGATTGGGATAGTTCAATTACGAACTTCTATCACAATGTGTTAAGTATGTTTGAATAAAACTTCAATAATAAAATTATAAATTAAAAAATATATAATTTTTTCAACAGATATTAAGGAACCAGTTTTCGAATATGACTTCCCCAAACCATATATAGCTGATCAGAAATTCTTCCCGCTGAAGCAGGCGTTCAATTTGTATTTGGATCGTTATCGTGATCCTAAAGAGATCAATCAAGAATTCCTGGAACGCAAATTGGCTACGACGCATCCATTTGAAGGTCCTGAAGAGCCTCTGCGCTTCCCAAATGCGCATCCAATACGTGGTGTGCCGTCCTGGCTCAAGACAGAAATACGAAAGCGACGACTCGGAATTGGGCGCATTAACGACTATAATTAAGTGTATAAAATAAATTGTAAAAAGAAAATACATAATTCATGTGTAAACAATTACGAAAAATATAGTAAAAATTTTTTAATTTAATTTAAAACATCTATTTAATTCAAGTTAGTTGCCCAGACATTCGTTTTTTATTGAAATAACCGATTTTATCAATTTTGTTATTATTATCGGGAGAACACTGTACACGGTTTGATCTGCGAAATTTATAAGCAAATCCGAGCCAAAACACCAGGCGCCCATAACAGCACAGAAAGCAACCCACCGTCTCCGTTCATTCACAATAGAGAATTTAGGAGGTTAGGTAGTGTTCACACCAAGCACGTCTTATTTAATTAGTTTGAATTTAAAAACAAAAAAACAGTTATTGAGTACGATTAATTGATAGATTTACTATTTTATATAATAAAAATACTTAATAACATCTCAATAATTAAATTTTTTCTGCTTTTAAAATCAAACTAATTAAATAAGACGTGTTTGGTGTGAACACTACCTAACCTCCTCAATTATCTATTGTGAATGAGCGGAGACGGCGGGTTGCTTTCTGTGCTGTTCTGGGCGCCTGGTGTTTTAGCTCAGATTTACTTATAAATTTCGCAGATCAAACCGTGTACAGTGTTCTCCCGATAATAATAACAAAATTGATAAAATCGGTTATTTTAATAAAAACGAATGTCTGGCCAACTGACTTTAATTAAATAAATGTTTTAATTCAAATTTAAAAATTTTAAATTCTATATATATATAAGTACGTATGTATATATATATACATGTATACATATGTATATATATAAATTTGGATTTAATCGTGTACACTTGAAACAAATCAACTAAATGTTGCTGTTTAAAAAGTTTTTAGGATTATATACACATCCTGAATTAAGAAAAATTTAACATTCATATTAAACGTTATCAGTGAATTTTTATTGTGTGGTCATTATAAATACAAGTACTTCAACCAACTTAATATATTTTTGTTACATAAAAACTAAGCGGGGTTATATATCATACAACCGTTTTCCTTATAGCATGCGGCACAATTTCTTATGTAATTTTTATTAATAAATATTTATGAATTTTTTCAACGTTTGCATTACATTGTCAACAAATAAACTTCTTAAAATATACTTTGAACATTAATAGAAATTTGATAAAAACCGATTATCGCAACATACATTTTTTAGAGTTTGATGTGTATTTCTCGTTTCGTAACTTAAGCGCTTTCGTCACTATATTACTAATGTTAAAAAAGAGATAATGCATATTACATTCTCGATAATAAATATTTGGCACAATTGTTGTTTATAATAAATTCTTCCTTTTTATATGGGTGATAAAAGCGCAAAGAAATTTAATTGGCACAAAAAGGGTTTGCCCAAATATGTATATAACTTCAATTTTTTCACAACAAATTTACTTTATTATGTCTAAAAACTAGCAAAAAATAATAGACTCAAAACAAACTATTTTAATTTTTACATAATTATTTAGCACATTTCATTAAATTTTGTGTCGCTAGTGGAGAAATAAAATTAAGTACGGCTAGCAATAAGCATTATTCAGATTCTTAAATTTTTTACTGCTTTGTTCACTTAATAAAATATCATTGATAAGTGGACAATTAAGTAATAAACATTGTGTTGTTTTGTAAATTTTTCTTTTTTGAATATTTTTTCTTTCAGAAGAATTCAAATCAATAGTAAGGTTTTCAGCTAATATAAGCATTTATAATTGATTTTAGGATACTTTTTTATAAGCATTCAGTTCACGTTAACGCATCAGGACCTTAAAAAAATTTAAATTATTAGTTGAAATAGTAAAAGCACTTTTTAAAGACTTAGTCTTATAACTCTATTATAACCGCCATTTTTTTATTCTTCACTTAATGATGGTAAAATTTTGTTAAAATAAATACTCTTAAATTCCACGATGCAAATAAATTGCAAATTAAAATAATTTCAAACAGCTGATTGACGCGCCAAAAACTTACAGAAATATTAAGCTTGCCAGATTGGTGACGTGAAATATATCCTCTTATCGCTAACGAATAACGTAACGAATTAAAAAGCCGATGAGAATCCCACTACTTAAGACGATATTTTACAGTTTTTTATACTTTTGTCATAAAAATTATAGAAACCATATTAAAATAACTTTTAACGAACTTTCAAACAATACTTATCTCTGAGACAAAAAGTAGTAAGTTAAATGGTATACCCAATATGCTTTCATACCTATCAACTTAGCTTAAAACTAAATTATATTGAAAAATGTGCGTATTGTTATGAATTTTTATCATAATAATTTAACAATTAAATATATTTTTTCATTTGAGGCTCCTTTTCTTTTGATAAATTTTTATCACGTCTATCAAATTCTAACATATGAGGTTAATAAAGGCTCTTACTTAAATATGTGAATTCTAATATATATATGCTGATATTACAATTTGCTGCCTATTTTAGTGACTTTGATACTACTTTTTGCTTTCTCAAGTATTTAAAATGTTTTTTATGCGTTTAGGTCTCTGCCTTGCCGTAGGAACCAGCTGGTGGTCGATACATTGCTGGTAATGAAAAAACCTGTGGCAGATTGAACGCATATTTGCGCTTATCAATATTTTTAAAGACATTATCCATACGTGTTCCATCGCTACGTAAAATAAAAAACATTGAAATATGCCTATTTATTCAATAAAACGAAATTAGAAAAATAGTTTATATTTACCTGCGCATAGTGCTTAGAACATAGGGAACACTTTTGGCTGGCAAATTAAACTCTTGCACGAGCACTCGACACTGTTCCAGTGTCACCGACATGCCAGTACGGTCTTTGGCACTTTTACATGAGGTAAAACGCAAGCCAGACATTAGACGACACGCATCTTCGGCTAAATGCAAAATTTTCACATTCTTTGATACATTTGAACGCAACTGATCCTCCATAAAATTGAGTATGTTAGTGAGTGCTTGCGTTGCCGGGGGATGGGCTTCATGCTTGCTTGGCGTATCTGGCGTAACGAGTTGCAACTTCCGGTAACGACTATAATACTGTTTTAGACGCACAAAATTGTCCCAATTCGAACGATGTTGTTCACGTGTTTGTCCCAATGTTTCGGCTAATGTTGCTTTTTCATTTATGCCGATATTGAAGAACACCGGTGTTAATTTGAAGGTGATCGTCTCTTGCGTTGGCATCACAGCATACACATGCTCTGGCACGGGTAGCAAAACATTCAATGATTGCCTCGAACCGGTGACTCGTGGCATCGGCATCGGCGAGTGCACATCGCTACCGAAAATAAGTAAATAAAAGTTAGTGATGAATTATCGCGTATATGAAAATCACATACCATTGTGTATTACTGCGCATTAGCGTAAAATTCACTGCAGAAAGATCCTCAATAGCGATGCACATATCGCCCCACATATCCGTTTCGTTGCCATACAACGAAAGCAAACCTTCGAAGTATGCTAGTGGTCCTAAATCCCTGAGTATCTTGATAAAGTTTTCGGTTATCTCAGTGCCCCATAGTTTGGCCATTAGTGCAGCGATGAGAGCTGTCAACTGCAATGTAAATAACAACTAAATTAACTTAACACTTTTTATTCGAAGGCAAAGAGTTTACCGCTTGTGAAAAACACACATCACGCCGATACATAATTTCTAAATTTATACTGTTGCGTTTCATATCCTGCTGTAGACGTTGCACGGAATGCATTAGACGAGCTGTTTTCAGCAAACCATCCATGGCATGTCGCAATTTTCGCATCGAGGGGCGCAACTCGGAAGCCCAATCTGTGGTAAGCGATAAGTCGAGGCCTGAATAATAATTAAAAAGTAAATTGTCAAACTAATTTTTTTTTGTTTTGGATTGATAAGACAATGTCTTATACTTTCAAGTATTGAATATGATCAGTACTCACCATCCGTGAATTTGTTTCCTTTTTTAGGTGGCGTGATACCTTCTATATTGGTCACAGATGGATGATCTTGTTCTTTGATTTGCTCCAGCGCTTCAACATTTTGTGTGAGGTCTAAATTCAGCCCATTACCACTGGTAACCCCCGCCTGCTCATCAGTAGCTTCTGAAACCATGCCAATATCTTCGATTTCTGCTATCTTATTTTGACTAGCTACAAGATCTGGCGGTGCGGGAGAGTGTTGGAATCCCGTTCGCTTCATATTAGGCTTTGGATGTCGCAGACGTATTGCTGGACTACCACAACGTCCACAGAGAAACTTAATTTTACTCACGAGACACATAACACTTGCCTCAATGTTTAATTGCGTTAAATCGAGTGGCTCGGGCTCTTCTGTGGGTCGATAGTAATTAGCAGATGGCGAAGAACTCATAATTTTTGTATCGAGAAAACTGCCATGTTGCTGTGCGGTAGCATTGTAATCTAAATCTAACTCAGAATCTATGTGCGTTGCGTATTGTGTATCGAAATTTCTTGGCACAGATGTATGCGAAGAGGGAATTTGACTTCCGTTATTCAACTGCCCCATATCAACCTCGTCCAGGTCAATTAATTGAAGCGTTGAAACATCATTGCCGATGTTCGCATTTATACCATCTGCAGTGCTAAAATGGCTTTCAGTAAATGTAATATCGGTTGTGGGGTCATTCAAATGTACTGGTAAAGATTGGAATGTAGCTTCCGCTTCTGCTTCGCTTTCAACACCAGTTGTAATGTTTTTGATTGCCGCCCGATTGCGTAATTGTTCGTTGTAACTTTTTACGGTGCGATGTAGTGCATGTATGGCATTTATGTCCATCGTCGAGGGTGACGGCCGTAGACAAAGGCTATTGGAGCGAACTAATGGGCGACCCGCACAGCCGGCGAAACCTGTGGGGGTCTTAGTGCGAGGCCAGAGGTCTGGTGGAGCGACAATAGGTGTCGCAAAATCTTCCAGTTCAGGAGATTTCAAGTCCAGAGCGCAGAGTTGTTGAGTGATTTTTCGAAATGGTGACATGGGCTAAGTAAGAATATAATTTTATTATTATTTTGTTATAAATAAAATTTCAGTGATCAAAGGTTAAAATTTACCATCAATACGTTGTCAGGTTCCTCAATGATGCGGTGCTGTTCAACAAATGCGAAAGCCTCCTCCACCAAGCTTGGTTCCCATATATTCAGTAAGGTTTTGGTTTTCGTAATCATCTCATTGCACAAAGGCATCATTCCTTTTGGGTTTTTACTCTTGGCAAGTGACAGTAGTTGTGACATTATTTCAACGATCTCCTTACGTAGCTGCTTTATAGCCTGTACGGCATCGTTGGCGGCTTGCACTTTGCATGCATTGCCTTGTTCGAATTTCGATGGTGAATCTTTGGTTTCTTGTAATAACCTTGGATATGAAATATTTTAAAAGTGAATGAGCATACTAAAATATTAATTGCTTAAAGTTTTAAAGTTTGTAAACCCGAAAATCAATTTGCTTCTTTTGTTTATAAGAAAAATTAAATATAACTTACTTTATAAGCCCTCCAGTACGACCTTTGCCAGCATGACGTGTAAATGCACCAACCGTTATAATGTCCAGAATACCAGACCGATTCAAGGTGTCATTCTGTGCCCACATTCGTTGCAAATGCAAATTGACTGGTATAAATTCAAGCGATTCATCAGTCTTTACGGAAGAACGTTTGAAATACGGACCTATGATATGGGAGAATTTTGTGAGATTTACAGCATTTTTTTTTTAACAATTTAAAAACCTGTTGTGTATGCTAACGTAAAAACTCGTAAAATTAAAAAAATAGTAACGAAAACATACATATCTAATATAAACTTAAAAAAAATTGGAACGAATTTTGATATATTGGAACAAATTTTGATTTTTTTTAATAGAGGTAAGAGCTGCCTTTACTTAGGTAGTGTATAAATCAGGTATTAATTACCAACATTTAATAATACCAATGATCAAATTTGTCCCGGACTGACCAAAAAAAAATAAATTTTCACGTATTTTAATAAAAATCTCGGCCTCAACTGGGATAGCCTTCGGTACCTTCCGCGAATTTTGTTTTCTTTTTCGCTTTAGGCTTATTTTTTGAAGCACCATTCGCTAGATTTTTGGAGAGTTTCCATGTCATATTCATAAACGTTCACCGGTAACTTTGCGTTTGATGAATATAGGGTTCTTCAGCTACGGTGTCAAGCATTTTTTTTTACGTTTTTCCAAAATATTCAGATCGCTTGATACGAGTCTACCATTGACACGCTTCATACCCAAAACATTAACCAAAATGTGTTGAGTCTGTACATAAGATATATCTTTCGATGGCAACACTACAATTTTCAAACAATGGTAAAATAGACTTCCCAAAGTTATTCTCAAACATGTTCAACGATTGCGTAACCGTGATTCCAAATCACGATCAAATTTCAAACGAACATGAAAAAGTTGTACCAATATAAGAGAAAAAATTAAAACCAATCCGGCTCAAATTTGATACACAAGTTAAATAACTCCAATTAGTCTAATATTACTTTAAGTACATAGTTAAATAACGAATTAGTTTAAATTACTACCGAATCGTCGGCGTTATTAACTCACCTTCCTCCTTGGTAATCTGCTGTAGATTTTGTTTCGCCTGCGAATAATCTTTCAGTAATTTTAGATGTTTATCAAGTAAATCCATTTGGCGTTGTCGCCATTCGCCACCTAATTCACCCATACCAGAGATTTCTTGTAACAATTCCTTTTCACGCAATATCCATATAGAGCTTCAAATGTGATGAAAACATTAATAACTTTACCAACGTAGTAAATTTATTGTTCTTACAGTAATTGTTGAGGTATTGTAAAGCTGTATTTGCTTTCGAGCAGTGTTTCGTGAACACTGATGTCGCCTCCCATACCTGAGTGTAAACGATATGTGTGAATCTGCAACAGAATATGAATGTAATTACATTATACGTATTCATAAAACTATAATAAAACTCACCAAAGGATTTGCGAATACTAATTGCAGAAGGCCTTGAAAAGGTACAAATAGTTTCACACCCAATTTAGGTGGCAGAGATTGCGAACGTCGATGGCCTAAGGAACAAATATTTAGTAAATATATGAATAAAATTGGAAATAAGTAAACACCGCTACATACCTTTCGTGTGCTCTTCAAACACCTGCGTAGTGGAACGGGGTGGCGATTGTCGATCTGTCTCCGGAGCCCATGAGGCGATCGTTATAAAGCCACCCTCACCGTCCAACGCACGCAGTGGAATACGGAAGCGAGTAGCATCCTTTTTAGCATGTAAATCAACAGTCATTATCAAAAAAAAAGGCAATTGAAAATGTGCAACTCACTTGTATGACACCTAAAGCCACTTCAGCGTAGGCAAGTGGCACAGCGGTGAGTGACAAGCGTTCGCGTACATCATAGACTGTAAAACGCAACAGTGTGTCTGCTGAGAAGCCATCACTTCGTTTAAATCGCATAGTGCACAAGAATTGCGGATTCGCAGAGCGTTCGACGACTTCGGTACGCGCAAAATCACGCCATGTATTACCAAGCGAAAGTAATGAACAGACGACGCGTGTATTCGGCCGTCGTCCGTGATCGCCACACGGCAGACTATCACAGGATAAGGCAGACTCACAAATTGGTATTTCGCTGAGGTCTAAAGGGGCACAAGCGAAGCGAAAATTGACGATTGGAGAAAGAATGACAGAAAATTAAGGTGTGTTAAAAAGTGTTAGGGTTATATATGATTCAGTTATTTATATTAATGAATGGAGAGAGGATATTAAGTAATGAAATTTAAATTATGAATTAGGATTTATAAACACGGTATTATTTTAAATAGATAAAGAATATTAATGCATTTTATCTGTGAACGTTTTAACTTTATTTCATTGAGTTCAAATATTATCATACATTTATGTACTAATAAAGAAATATTATATTTATGTAAATATACAAAAATGCAAACTTTGGTATCACATTAGTTGTTATGTAAGCTATTTACAAAAAAATATCTATGTATATAAAAATATACAATATTAATATTTAAACCATCCATAACCAATATAACAGAAATTTTAAAATTCCAAATGCCTAGAGATTTCACATGCACAAGTTGTCATAAAATTACGTCCCTGCATTCTCAAAAATTTGTCGATTTTTATAGAAGGTAATAGGAAAAACTTGTTTGAATCGACAAATATGTCACATTCGAATCTCAAGAAAAAACTATATTTGCCGAGTTAAGAGGAAAACTTTACAGCTTAAAACTGGGGGTTATAGAGATCATATCAGAGACTAAGTGCTAAAAACAATTTATTTTAACTACCGGAAAGGATTTACTACATATATGACGTTAAATAGCTCAGCAAATTAATTTAATAATAATTTCAAAAGTATTCAGAATTCACTAAAAAATTTGGCTTATGGTTAAATTGGTGAAATTTAATACAATTCACAAGAATAAACAATCGAATTGAATTGTCAAAATAAATTGAATTTGCTCTGTAAAAAAAAAATTAGCACTGCGTGCTTTTAAACAAAAACCCTTATTACAGTGGGGTTAATATTAAAATGTTGCTAAATAACTGTTAAATTAAAATTAACTCTACGTTATTAATCGTTAATTAAATTTATTAAATTTTTCTATGCAATCTAAGCTAAAAAAAAATTATTAAAAAAAAATATATATATGTATATATATGTATATCATATATATACATATGCTAGTTTTAAAAAATCTATGGCAATTTGAAACTTCTTAAAATTGTATAAGATCACCTTCTTCCACTTTGATCGATGCTGAACTCTTTGTTTTTGGCACTGCAGCACTGCCTCCACCATTGGTTGCTGCATTCAAAAGTAATGCATCGGTGGCTGATGTAAATGTACCCGCCGGTGACACACCACTCTCGATGCGATTGCCCATTTTATTAGTAATTTGATCTTGTAAATATTTAATTTGCCGATCTAAATAGGCATAGGAGGCTAACTGAATGCACTTCACCCACTCCAAGCGCTCTTTGGCCGTACGTGTTGAGATTCGTTGCGGCTGACTGCCTTCGAATTCTAAAACAATAAACAAATACAATTTCAGCGTATTTTTTTAGTTCTGATAAATGCTTACCTAAAATGAATGCGAAACCGTCAAATTCGCGCTCTTCATTTCGTATCAATGGTCGACAGTTTTCAAGCACGAGTAAACCAGCTGGTGGTGACTGAGCATCGTGATCCTTTAGGTAGAATAACAAATTACCTCGTAACTTACACCAACGCGGGTAATTTACTAAAAAACATGAATAAAAAAATATACCATCGAAAAGTTTACTTAAAAGTATCGGGTTGAAAGCAATTTAAAAATTTTTAAATTTGGATAGTGAAGTCGTATTGATTATTTATTGAAATTATACATTTTGAGGAGCCGAAACCAAATTTCCCATTAAAATGTGTGAAAGTGAAGTAAGTATTTTACAGAATGCAGTAGTACATAAATCGATTAAACTGTGCAGCGCTTGAATAAACATATTTATGAATATTATATGCCTTGCTACGGATTAGTATTGTGCTTTAGGAGTGATAAAAATAAATTCTTTACCTATCTTTACATTTGTTACAAAAGATATAACATGGTTTTGTGTAAAGGTATTCGTTTATGTATGGTATTTGGTATTACTCCTGTTAAATATGAGAAAAAACATGATATGGTTAAAGTAATGTGAAAAAATGATTTTCATACATATAAATGTATACCATATAATACAAAAGAAACATAATTTATATAATGAAAGCATTTTTTAAACTATTTTGAAGTGAAATAAAATCGGCAAATTTAGTTTATATTCTTTAGGAACTATTGTTTACACACAATACACACATTAATTGAATTTTTAGCCAATTATTGAGTATATAGTAAACATTCTTATGTATATTTAATCATCAAAAAAGAGCAAATTATATGTATATTAAATACATTTAAACGTAAATAGTTATATATATTTTTTATATACCATGCACTTTTATTATAAATAAATACATAATTAAGCCCCGCGATAAAAATTACATAGGTAATATTTGTTGCCTGCCCCTACTATAAAATAAATGGTGTATTTAGCGATTTTAAATTGGCATGATTTTTCACATAGTAATAATATGAATAATTGGCTAAAATTTCGCGCCACAATAATTAATTTTAAATATAGTCAATGGTTACAAAATGCATACTTATTACCCAATAGTTAATATATCCCAAACTTTTGATATACACTTTTTACAGAGGCAATAATTAAAAACCAAATATATGTATATATTTATATGTACATACATACATTTACATATGGTTATATAAACACCAGCATACGAAATTTTTTATCTTACCATCTGCACGACGAAAAAACCCCTCTTGACGTTCTGTTATTATCAAAAGTCCTTCCTTTTCAAATTTTACTGTAGGGTTTGTGGCTAATGTCGCTAAACCATGCTTATTGAAGCGCATATTTTCAGGTATCTCACGGTTTAGTCACCTTTTGCCTCCGTTATTTTGGAACTTTGGAGATTGCTATTATTTGTAATAGCTCGATGGCTAAAAAAAAAAAAAGAAAAAATGTTTAAAACAGAAAATATTTCTCTTAATTTAATAAAAAAATAAAACGCGTTTTATGTAGTTCTCATGGCACCTTAAAAATTTTTGATTGCATTGAATTATATGCAAGTACTATATGTAGGGTAAATGTGCTAGTGAGCAGAAATTTCATACAAATTTACTTCCATAACTAGAATTTTCTCTAACTCGAAGTTTTTTGTGGATTATGGTGTTTCGAGTTAGGGACGTTCAACTGTATTTTGAAAATAAATATAATAGAGCTCAAACACAAGTATAGTGAGACTAGGGAAAATAACAATACTGTTATGGTGTAATTTCTCACCATATTTGGTATGTTTTTTTGTAACCTTTCAGTGCAATAACTTTTCCCATTTTTGGACATATGTATGTATAAAGAAAATTTGGTCTCATCGCCCTTTAAGGGACAATATCCTCGGAGCCATTCACTTGGGAGAGGCCAGAAACGATTCTTTTACATGTGGCTTAAGCAGCTCACGACTTCCGGTCTTAAACCAAGTATCCACTGGGCAACCAAAAAACATCCGTTTGAAGCCGAGCTAAAGTGAGAAGACGAAACAACCCTCCCCGCCATGTAAAAACACCCCCAATAAAAAGAAGAAAACAGCCTCGTATAAGAGACCACCCTTTTGATGATGACCACTGAAGACGTATTAAAGATTTTGATTTTTGGCCATGCACATAGAATGTCCGGCCCCTTAATTGGGAAGGAATCACTGCCCAGCTGGTTGATGTCCTTGTAAGAGCAAAGGCTGACATCACCGTCGTCCAAGAAGTGCAATGGACGGGACAAGGACTAAGACGAGTAGGTCCTTGTGGCATTTACAACAGTGGCCATATAAAGAAGCGCAAATTCGATGTGGGATTCGTGGTGGAGGAGAGACTCCGTCGCCGAATACTGGAATTCACCCCGGTGGATGAACGTCTAGCCACAATCCGCATCAAAGCGAAGTTCTTCAACATATTGATGATTTGCGCCAACGTCCCGACGGAAGATAAAGACGAAGTGACCAAAGATGTCTTCTATGATCAAAGTGCTCATATGAAAGCTGCAATCGCCTCGATGTCAAAATCGTGCTTGGCGATTTTAACGCCAGGGTTGGCAAAAAAAGTATCTGATCGACATCGCAGGGGCCCGAAATATGGTTATCTGTAGTACTAGATTTCAGCATAGGAAAATTCATCCACCTACTTGGCTGTTTCTGGATCGAAAAGCCACCAACCAGATCGATCTTGTTGTGATAGACGGAAGACACGTCTCCAGTGTTATAGACGTACGTGCCTCTGCAGCAAAAAACGTAAGTCAACAAACACAAGGAAGGTTCGACGTCGAGAAGTTGCAATCACAACAGACTGCCGATCTATTTTTTATTCAACATGCACTCCTGCTCTCTGATTTTCGGAAAAGACAAAAGAACCTCGTAACGTTACAATTAACCACAACACGTCCGGGATGGGATAGATTCCGATAGTTGAAGAGGGAAGCGATACGCCATTTGCAGACTAAAAAGGAGATTCAAAAATCACTATGTCATTACCAAAAAAATACCTTTTTAACACTTCGTGATACTCGCAAAACTTAAATTTCTTTAATAAAGTCAGCGCTGCAATTATCATCAAATTATGTTTATCATACCGTTATAAATTGATGGCTGCTTAATTGAGTTTTTTTCTAAACGTGTCAGTTTTAACAGTTTTCTTAGTTTAACTACAAAATGTGCCCGATCACTGGGCGGTATCTGGTCACTTACTCTACTTATAAAACAATTCATCCAACAGAAACAGCAGATGTGCTAATCCATAGCGAAAAACTTGTATGTAATATGTAACCAATACAGATGTTTAAAGCTAGTTTATTACATGTTCAATATGTGAATTAATAGAAAATTAATGTGTTTCAATATATAAATCTTTGAACCGACAAAGATCATTACGACGTGACTTAATTGGATTGATCGTTTTCCACCGTGTGTATGTTTTCAACCTTTTAAATATTCAAAACAAATAATGCATATGAAATTAAGTATAAGTGGTTAATCTTTTTTAGTTCGAGTGTTATTACTCTTTCTTTGTGTTGTTTATATATTAGTAAATAAGTGATTATCAGTAGAATATACGAATGAGAGCACAATATATTCTGTTATCACATTTTACCTTTATTTTTATTTAGTTACATATATTATGGACACACACGAACATACAAACAAACTTTGTACCGGAAAATAACAGTACAAATATATACATATATACAATAACAAAAATAAATGTTGACTTGAACTTCAATTGTATTCAACTAATAATAATAAATGTTGTGTATACCAAACGATGAAAGCATAGAATATGAAAGACCAAAAGCTGTATTTCCAAAAAAGAGACATGTTATACGAAATCTATTGAAACTATGCGGCTACATAGAACCAATTTGATGGGAACAGACAACGAAATGTAATCACCGGTAAGTGATGTGGCACTGTTAGATTTAATGCCGTCTGACAAATACAAAAATGTTAATATGCCCATACAAACCACAAATAGTGGTGCAGTATGGAACATGCTTTAGCTGATGTTTATATAAAAAAGGTTGAGATGAAAGCTATATTAGTACAAGTATAAACATACATACATTTATGAAGTCTACATCACAAATTTGCCTCCTACTCGCAATAGCCTTGCAAATAATTGATTTATTAGGTAAGCACAATCGGAAACTCACCTGTAACTCGGATGTTACAACGTAAATTTGACAAAATATTTTGTATTATAAGGAATTTGCAAATTCGCCATAAATTATGTGAAGATATAACTCTTTAGTTAAATAAACAGATATTTCGGGGGAATTCAAATTATACAGATATACAATAATTCTTTATAACTTGGCTGCTATGAAACGTATGCAAATTATTTTTCACTTCTGAACGATTAATTTTCAACACACACTTTTACCCCGATAACTTTCAATTTCTAATTAACCTTTTTCCACAGCACACGGTTTGCTCTTCCGGATGTTTTTCCGTAGCTTTAATTGTGTCCAGCTGCAGCTATGCAGCTAAGGTAGTGTTTTTATTTATTCATCGACTTAGCAAATACCCGCATTAAATTATTATTACCGAATAACAACAAATTTCATAGACGACTGATAAAATTTTACAATGACAGTGATACTGACAGTACCACACCTGCCAGACTGATGGAATGTTAAAAATCACATTTACAATCAGCTGTTATGTTGTTATTAATTGTAATTTGCAACTGTCTTTACACAGATGCATACATATAAAAAAACTATTGTTACAGATATTAGATAAATAATATTAGTATCTAATATGAATATATTTCTTCATTGCGAATTCTTTCATAATTTTTCTAATAAGATTTATTTTTGAATGTATCTCATCTGGTATCACAATTCAAAACCACAGAGAGACAAATAGGAATAATTTTTGAATGTGTTATATACCAAGCAAGTTGTACACTACCCGAAACTTCAATCAGAGAACATAAAACATTTAAGTTCTCTGGTTAGAGTGGGTTCGACAGCTGTTAGTTTATGACGCGATTCTAACGATTTTTACCATGAGTATGGATCGACTAAACGCATTTTGGTTTTGTTTTGCATATGAAAAGTGTCATTGAAAGACTCTCACGAAACGATATGAATCTTTTGCAAAAAAAAAAAACGTAGAGCCTAAATTCATCAAACGCATCATCACTGAGGACGAGATGTGAGTTTTTGAATATGACGTCGAAACTGTCCAAAAATCTAGCGAATGTAAAGGCTATCCCAACTGGTCATAGCTTATTAAACGTTGGCATGGTTTAATTAGCTGAGGAGACTAAGTTGCAGATGAAGGCGATACTAAATATTTGTGTTAAAATATGTAAAATTGTAGTTTTTTTTTTAAAGGTTTACTATCTTCGAGTTTTATATACATAAGTACTACAAGGTTTGTTCGGAAAGTAATAGGACTTAGTCGATTTAAAAAAATGTATTGAACCTGTAACGATTGGTTCAATTCTTTAAAAACTTTCAAAATAGGCTTCTTCTGCGTCGATGCAGCGCTGACAGCCCGATTTCCTAGCATTGAAGGCGTCACGGAATGCATTCTCCGGAGTAGCATTGAGAGCCGAGGTATACGCTGCTTGGGTTCGCTCTGTCGTATCAAAATGCTTGCCTTTCAACGGCCTTTTCAGGCAAGGAAACAAAAAATGTCCGTTGGCCACATCTGGGCTGTAGGACTACTGCGGAAGCGTTAGGATGCCGGCCTTGATTAGAGAGCTGTTCACAAGAAAGGCAGTGTGAGCCGGGGCGTTGTCGAGGTGCAACTTCCAATCTGCTGCGATGTCTTGTCGGACCCGACTGACCCTTCGTTTGAGTCTCTTAAGAATCATCGTTTTCACTTTGTATTTGCCCATTCTTGGCTTTTTTGGGCGAGGGACGCCGGCGTGTGCAACTCGGATATTTGTCTCTTTGTCTCGGGATCATACTCAAAGATCCATGACTTGTCACCTGTGATTACGTTATTCGAAAAATGGGTGCCACTTTCACACATGTTCAAATTTTCTTGGCAAACTTCCACTCGCTTTCGGCTTGCACCACTCACAGGTGCTCGGAGACAACTAACGTGCGCGCACGCTCCGAAGTATTACTATTGAACTGAATTTGTTAAAAATATTCACGAATAGTTTTCAATTAATATTTTTATATCCTGAACAATGTTTACTTATGCGCATATAGTATGAAGTTTGTAACACCCGAAAGAAAACGTCGGAGATCGTATAATAGATATGTATGTACTTATATAAAAACGACCTGATCCGATCGACACGAAATTCTGCATGGATTATTGTCGAAAACAGTGCTGTAATCTGCGTACAATGAGACTTAGTTGACGTAAAATTTTAATTTAACTTCCTATCAACAATTCAGCGGCAGACAAATGATTAGACTGACGTCAGTAAGTGAAATTCTGCAAACAACTTATCAACGGAAATTTCGTCTCATGCTGAGCGTCCCGCCTCAATGATTTGACGCAATTCAATTCAAATTAATTCAACTGTATTAAGTTGAGACACACTTCTGTCAGCCACATTTCCATATACTCACTCTATTCTATATGTACTCACTCATACAGTGACACATGCGGAAAGAAACGTAAACGTAAGTGTGTATGAAAGCAATTCATTATCAATGCAGCGGCCACAGTGACGGATGCAGACGCAATGTCAATTGTAACAGCAACAAGTTGTCGCGTGGCAAGGTGGCAAGTTGGCTGGCTGGGAGAAAATACGCTAGGAGAAACAAAATCAAATAGAACAATATTGAAGTGAGCAGACGACAGCAAACGCAAGGTAGTTACGTATTTAAGTGTTTGCATAGACTCTTACAAATAAGATATGTATTTTTGCCGTTGGGAAGAAACGCGATTAAGTGCCGCGAACGCGTATAAGCAACATGAGTCAATTGGCTTCATGACATACCTACATATGCATTGCCGGCGAAACGTTTACCTAACATAGGCACATTTTTTTACGGCCATGTACATACTTGTACATACATACATATGTAGGTACAAATATGATTGCATACTATAAAATATAATACACGCTCAGGTTACATATGTAATCTAAATTGTAAAAGTTTTGAGTGTCGTATAGGGCGTACTTGAGTTTTACAGGACTTACTTAGGTAAGTACACTAACATAAGGACAAAATAATAGGTGTAAGCAGCTTTTACTTAATAACATGGAGATATTTGCATATTATGCTTAGCTTTACTTTATTAAACCTAATTATGTCGGAAATTTTTCATTCTGAATATTATAATTGAAAATTGTTGTTGGTGTTTATACTGGTTCCGAAATTATCTACGACTTCAAAGTTATGACTGTCAACAGTGACGTGTGTATCAAGTCGCGAATGCGATGACTGTTTTTTTAATGATCGTTTACAGCTAGACCCATACGCTTCACTTCCTTATCGAGTCTGGAAAAAGCAC
Source organism: Bactrocera tryoni (assembly GCF_016617805.1). Lineage (NCBI taxonomy): Eukaryota > Metazoa > Arthropoda > Insecta > Diptera > Tephritidae > Bactrocera > Bactrocera tryoni. The sequence continues at coordinate 27,754,115 of NC_052502.1, forward strand.
AATTAACGGCGCGGTTGTCTAGTCCAATGTCAGCTCCTTTTCGTGTTGTCAAAGGCGACATTAAAATTGACGAAGAAATCGTGTGAGTCGATCTTCTTTTCACACATCTTTTCCAAGACTTGGCGCATGGTGAAAATCTGGTCGATATTAGATTTTTTAATTAGATAAAACGTAATTATTGCGTCGCGCATGCTTTTATTCTACCATATCCTGAAATAAGCTGATGCATGCATCTTTTCAGTTCTTTGCCGAGGTATTTGATTGGCTCCAGCGGTAATCCATCGGCCCCTGTTTGCTGTTCTTCTGGCGGCTAATTGCTATTCGAACCTCTTCAAAGTCGTGCAATGGAACATCTATTTCATAGTCTTCGATTGGGGAATTAGGTTCCCATTTCTAGATATTACACTTTCACAGTGATCCCTTCATAACTTCAGCATGCTCTGGACATTAGTCAAGTTCTGAATATAACATCTTTCAAATGGCCTGACGACACGTTCATTATTGACTTTTAAAGCTTGAAAAGTTTCTGGTTAAGCAATAAACCAATCACATCTTATGGTGACAAATCACAACCAGACCATTCAATTTCACAATTCTTTGAAATAATCGAATCTCTCGCAATAATTCGGTTCTTCCTAGTGCTGTGTGGCACGTAGCCCCTTCTTGTTGAAACCAGATTTTCTTTACATCAGAATCGACAGTTTTGTTTATTTACCGCACCACTGAAAAAAATGAAAGTGAGCCTTTCAAGAAAATGTCCCTAAGATTATTTTCCGAGTTACAGCTCATTTTGTGACTCCGACTCCGACTGCGCGCGACTAGTTCTCAAACTTTAAACTCGTTTTTTCTCATAACTACTTTTCTAGAAACGGTGTACATGATATCTCAAGTTTTACTCAATCGATTCACATGAAATTTTACACAGAGCTTTCTTATACATTATAGTATCGCACTACGAAGAGCTTTCGAAAGAATTTGTTTTTTTTTTTTTAATTCTGAACCACAAAAAAACAAGGAAAATACGAAACTTTTTTTTCAAACCTCCACCATTTTGTAAATTTTTTTTTTCAAAAACGTTTCGCTGTGCAATAACTACTAACTTTTACTCTTCACGGATTTCGCATAAATTTTCATTTTGGGTCACGGAAAGGATTTATATCCTGCACACCAGGACAAGCCATTGTTTCATCAGTCTCTACTTCGCCGACCTCCAGTTTTTTAAATTTAATTTTTGTATTCTTAGCATATCAATAAAAAGCATGTAAGAAAATGGATAGTCAAAATAATTTTTGATTTTTTTTATCGCGTCAAAAAAAATACCTAAAATTCGGGCTTCTAACCAGCATACCCTCTTAAAAAATCGTTATCGTTTTCCATTTATTCCACGGCAAAATCAGCAAATTTTCGCCGTTTATGGTAGCCCAATGGCTTTAGTTATTGGAGACTTTAATACTTTCTCAAAATCCGCAAGGTTGTGTTTGAAACAGTCCCAATTCTTGAGAACGGCTTGGAATCGATAAATTGCGGTCTTCAGTAACACTTGCCTGAACGACAGCAATATTTTTATCACTTGGAGTGGTTCTTTGTTTTATTGGCATTTGAAGAGTATGTGAACAAAATGTACGTCCGAAATTTTCAACAATTGGACAAATAGCAAGTACAGTTCGACGATTATTACGATCTTAAAATGGCAAAAGCGTACGAAAAATTGCTATTGGAGAACGATTATTTCGTTAATAAAATTTAATAATTTGTAAACGTTGTTCTTAAGTATATCTACCCATGATGAATTTTGTAAACATTACTGAATACATTGAAAAAAATTTCAAAACATGACATATTAACAATGACTGAAACGATACTTAGAAATCATACCAATCCTATTGGAAAACCCGGAACATATATTTTTTTTAATATTTCAATATTCGAAACAACGCAGAAATGCGTCGTTACGTCTGTTGTTGACATTTATATAATATCTACTAACTTCAGTAACCTGCGTCAGACACTCTCTAATTCGCTGAGACTTGGTCTCTGTCAACTTCTGCGTTGAGCTTCTGCATATAAATCATATAAAATAAGTAGTGGAGCATACCAGACTACGTAAAGCACATAAAACGTGCGCACACACAGCAAGTATATTATAGTTGTATAATATATTATATAATATGATTGAATAAGTAATGCTTCATATTGATGTAATCGCACCTGATTTTGATCTGATTGATTGTTTTACATGCATAATAAACCCTGCTGTATTGTTATACCCTGAATTGGGTATATTAAATTTACCACAAGTTTGTAACAGCATGACGAGCTCAGTCGATTTAGCCATGTCCATCTGTCTGTCAGGCTATATATAATTTTCGAGGAAATTGTTCAAATTGCAATATTATAGCACATACGATGACATACAAATTATCGAATTAAATTGAAGTTTTTGAATGGAAAACTTTGTATTTGACAAGCTATCTTAAGGAAATTTGGCATATATAGATTATTGTCCAAGGCAATGTTGCAATCTCGGAACAGATTATTCAGATTGGATCACTATAGCAAATAACTGCCACACAAACTCACCGATGAGAATCAAGATAAGGATATTTTTTTACTCTTTTATATTATACAAGAAATGCACCTGTGAAGGATATTATAGCTTCGGTGCAGTCGAAGTTAACGGTTCGCCTTGGTATTCACAAGGAGTACAAGGAGCTTTCCAAAGTAAACAAGACTTTTTGAATCTAGCGCCCCCTGGTGGCCCCCATCTATGTATGTCAATTGGTGCGTTAGAATCTGTTATCTTTATTTCATGACATTTCATTAATAGGAAGTGAAGTTATTGTCTTTTAAGTGTCAGTATGTTTGTGTTATCGGTGCGAAAATTAGCTTCGAACAAAGAGCCAACATTAAATTTAGTTTTAAAATTGGTAAAACTTTTACCGAAACTTTTCAATTGATGAAACAAGTTTATGGCGATGATTGCCTATCCCGTAGCAGAGTGCACGAGTGGTTTCAAAGTTTTTAAAGTGGTCGTGAGGACATAAATGACGATCAACATGTGGGAAAATCAAAATCCGTTATCACCGGAAATTCCATCGAAACTGTGCGTAAATTCATCAAAAATCAGACAAAATCATAATTGAAATTCGTTGAAATGGTATTGAACATCTCCAAAACATCGATTTATCGCATTTTGACCGAACATTTGGGCTTACGAAAGGTGTGTAAACGGTTTGTTCCGAGAAGGCCATTCAAAAGGCTTGCACCGGCATACTGACGACCATACCGGCCAACGAGCTAAAAAACTCGTTCGACATGTTTTTGGGCCGGGAAAAAAGCTGTATTGAAGCAGAAGGAGACTATTTGGAATAAAATAGATGATTTTGCCGAAAACACCATTTTTTTTAAGTCCTATTTACTTTGGAACGTATCTTGTATAATAATTATTCTATGTGTGAAAATAAAAGAAATCGGAAGATAACCCCGCTCACTCCCCATATTACGGTACTGGTTAAAGCTACTTAAAGTGCTATAAATCGGCCAATATGTGAGTTATCTTAAATATCGAGAGCGTGTTGTCCTAATAACGGTGCATTTTTGGCTAAGAATGAATAAAATCGGATGAAAAATCGCCCCAAACTCCTCGACTTTAATCCTTGCGAATTGCAAGAGTATGAAATGTTATACCGGAACTTAGTGCTTCCTTACTTATTTTTTCTTTCAAGTAAGCTGATTATAATTCAATTCAGAGGTGATAGAAGGACATTTTGACGACCTGCCACAATCAGCAGGCACTGAATTGAATTACATATTTTGCTGTTGTCAAGTCTAGTCAAATCATTTATCTCTAAAAAAAAACAGCATTTAAAAAAAAGTACATAAAAACACTTCGGATGATATTTGAAAATACTCCAGTCGAAAAAAATAAGGACTTACTTCACAAAGAGGTTCCCTACAAAACTACGAAACTATCCACCAAATTTAAAACAAAACATATGTATGTACATACATATACCGTTTGACAATGTGAACCATTGTTGTGATTTTTTTAAATAACTATGCGAATTGAGAAAATCTCATATTACTCATACGTCATGTCATTAGCTACATATAAATTTTTGGTACAAAGAAATTTGTACTGTTTTAACCAAAATACCAATGCTTGGGTATTGTTTCGGCGTAATATAATCATTCTTATCTAATCATATGTTTTTATTTAGAATTTCACTCATTTTAGCTTACTTGAAGCATTTTTATAAAATTAATATAAATATTACGTATACGTACGGACATACAGCGTCACAATGTACAGTTAAGGACAATAAAATAGAACCATCCATAGTCATAATTTTCCGTTCAAAAAAAATATGAATTTGATTTAAATTCAACTAAAATATATTTTTATTATTTGCACCATGTCAAGTTTTATTGGTAACAGTAAAAATATTAAAAAAAAAAACAATTTATATACATATATTGCAAAAACAAATGAAAAATACAAATTGCACAAATTCGGAGGACAAAAAAGAGAATCAAAATAGCTTACATTAGAAAAAATTATTTTTATGAAAACTAATAGAAAAATCGTACGTGGTGTACCCTTTAATGTCACATACAGATGCACATCTTATAGGCATGGACTGAATTAGACTACGGCAAACGTTACGTGAAACAGAATACCAATCTTTTGAATCTTCTCTCAGAGTTTTTTCCTTAACGATTTTCATAAGTTTTCGATCGGATTTAGATCCGTTGTTTGCGCTGGCCAAACCTTAATATCAGCACCATGGTCTGAAACTATTTTTGGCAAGACTCGAAGTAAGTTTCGGGTCGCTGTCTTGTTGGTATTGCCAGATTGAAGACAAATTCCATTCAGCATATGGGAGTATGACTTTATCCACAATTTGAACGTAGTGTATATGGCGGTCCATGTTTTTCTATATCCAACCATTATATTGCCGCTACGGGATTTGAAGGACTTAATCGTGTAGCGGACGCAAATTTCTTTGTTTTTTGGATGTCGAACTCGCGTCCAAACTTCACGTCCAAGTTTTACACCTTTTTTCACAAAATTTAAGGTATTAAACGCAAATTTTTGGGAAATAGTCAATATGTTTGCAATTTCCCTTTGCGTGTTACCGTTTCCTTGCGCTTTTTTGGCGCACAATCTTTCTTCCTCTGATCAATGTTTTGTTCGACCCATTTATAACTACATAATTGATACAAATAATAATTGCAAAGATCTAATCAAGCTAATATAACTACTATTTTTCGTTTATGAAACTATTTTCAGATTGATTCTATTATTTTGTGACTATGCACAAGGCTTTTCAAATTACAGTTTTCAAGTTACAGTTAACTGTAAAACTCGACAAAGTTTCCTCTTTTCCAAAGTATGTACATATGATTGCATTTGTTATTGTACAAAAAAGTTACTACATACATATGTATATGACGAATTAAAAAAAAATGATACCATGGTTTCAAAACAAAACTTTTGATTCCATTTTATTGTCCGTAACTGTATGTATGAATGTACTTGGAAATTATATTTTGGCATATGTATCTAAGCAAATGGAAATATGACCAAATTAATTATACAAATAATAAATTTTTAAACAAAAAGTTGAAACTAATTTCTTTTAACTTTTTGATCCCAAAATCTCACACTCAAATGCATTGACATACATACATTTATTTGTGTGTGTATTTATTTTTTATAAGTTATATTTGTTTATATTCATATGAATAATTTTACATTCAATTTCATAAAGTTTATATATGTATGTACATATGTATGTAAATTCTCATTTCAATGTCGTTTACGATTTGTTTTTGTAGTTGACGAACACAATCTATTCTGTACAACGACACGATAAGCACGATGTACGCAACTGACCAAACCAAGAAACAGTGAATCTTTTTATACAGATACCATATATATACATACATACGCAGCTATACATATCAGCACATACATATGCACACCAACACATATTTGGTTGAGTTGTTCGCTGCAAATATAGCAAAGTAGCAAGCGAAGAAAAGTGCCGAATAGCGAGTTAGTCCGTTCATATGTTACGTGTGTAATGACAACGAAAGCAACGGGATTAACCACAAAATCAACAAGCGATAATTTCGAAGACGAAAGCATCTAGCGACAAAATAATAACAACAACAGGTATCTACGTCGTCGACGTAACCATGAGAACGCAATCGTCCAATACGCAATCTTATGTACTGTATGTACATACATACATGCACATATACATATGTAATTCCTGTGTAGGGTATGTAGTTGATATCATTACTCTCTAAAGAGAAAGTCGAGAGAGCATTCCTAACTGAATAGCAAATAACAACAAAAAAATTATCATAAACAAATACAAAGCAGCTGCTACGGAGTTACTGTGTTTAAAACTAAATTTAAAAGAAATTAATTTTTGTAAGATAGAAATAATTACAGGATTACTTCGAGCGGAACCGAATATTAAATGTTACTTATTAACATATTCATAATATTTTGTTTTTTGTTATATCTAGGGTGCAGCCGAAATTAACAGATTATTGGTTTATTATGTGTAAGTTTTTCCGATTTTGGCTTGAATACTAGAACGTACATATATATCTGTATATATATACTTACATATTATGTACATACACCCAGGACATATGTATGTATGTCGCTCAAAGGATTGAAATAACGAAGGTGCGAAATTTAATTATTAACTACGCCAGTACAGGTGTTATTGCTCTTTTCGTTTTTGTAATGTATTTTGCCGTTATCGTTTTTTATTTAATACGTACACTAAATTCTTTTACTGTAGTCATTTATTTAATTTCAATTCACGTGCCAACGTGTGTGACACTCGATTAGGTGCCTAGTCCAATAAAATGATAAAATTGCTCTTATTGTATAGGAATAATACAATACACATATGAACGTATATACTATACCTACATATGTATGTAAGTATATATAAGAAGGAACCAAAAATAATGCTCTTAACCGACTAAGCTTGTTGTGTTTTGCATTTGTTGTTGTAATTGTTGTTTCTCTTGCTCGTTCGTTCCGAACCATTGGTGTTGTTGTCGTCATTGCCGACGTAGCACAGTGTATTAGTGCTGAAGGCTTATTTGTTTAAACTAAATTAGTGGCAAAAATGTTATCAGCTATGTATATCGTCCATCCGAATGCAATGAATTGGTCAAATGTAGAGTATATTGTCTGTCGAATCTTACATATGGTTACAAAAAAACTCTTATCAGAACAGGGTATATTAAATTTGGGAAGAAATTTTTAACTCTCAGTAGGAAATGTCCGAGACCCTATAAAGTATACATGCATATGTGTATGTATGATTGATTAGTGATAAAATGAACGATATGCGAATTAGTCCCTAACTATTTGAGATATCGACTTGAAATTTTGCATACATCCTTTTCACCCTAAAAAGCTTCTCGCTTGTCGAAACCGCCGATCGGATTACTAAAAGATGTATCTGCCATACATACAGAACGATCTAACTCGAATCCTTGTATATAGCAATATCATATAGCTGTCATTCCAATTGATCGACCAAAATAAAGATAAATATCTTTTCATTCAATTTTAGGCTATGCACCTCTAAAGGTGCAGCATGGTTACTGTTTTTTCACACATCTTCGGTAGTATAACATATATATAAAAATATTGCCAGCATTTGGAATGAAAAATGTACTTACATATGTATGTATGTGTGCCTAAGAAGTAATTTCTTATAAAGTCGAAACACTGTAAACCATTGTCGTAGTTGCTGCGATAGCTGGCCGTATCTGTGTCGCTGTTGAATGCTTTCGTCAGTCACAGTCTTCGACGTAAGGCATTCGGAGCGAATGAGTGAGCGAGTGACGAGTGTGAAAAAGTACGCGGCGGCGGCCTTATTGTAGCTACACACAAGTATATAGTGTGGGCCAGCCTCTTAGAACGTGAAACGTGGAGGACGGGCCATTCCGAAAGCTACAGTATCGGTGACGGTGACAGTGGCGAAGACGACAATCCAAACGAAATCATATTTCGTGTGAGTGAGTTGTGGTGCAAAAACAAAATCAAAAAAAAAAAAATTAAAATAAAGCCAAGATACAAATGTATTTAGATACATATGTATGTATGTACATGCATATGTATTATATACATACAAATTACCATTCGAAAGATTAAAAATTCCCAAAATAACTTTTGAAAATTAGACAAAATGAAAAACTAAAATGCGAGCATTAAGCAGTAAGACTGAAGTCATAAAGAATTGGCAAAAATATACATACATATGTACATACATATATGTATGTATGTATGTATGTATGTATGAATATATGTACAGGGATTCCAGCTGATCGTAAAAAAATTTCTTCAAAATAGGAAAATTTTGTGTAAATAAACAGGAAAAGTTAGTATAATGCTATAAAAACTGAAATATTGTATGAGATGTATGTTTACGTCTAAGAAATGTAGCTATGTACATATATCTGAACATATGGATGTTTGGCCATATTAAAAGTTGGAGTGTCATAGACCCTCATACATATCTTCATACTTATGCACATATATATGTATGTATTTATGAATGTATGCAAAAATTATGCGAATATTAGTGCGGCCACAGATACGCGGCACTGATAGTACTGGCCCAGCACAGCCGCCACACCAGTCCCAGTCAATTCAGCAGCCAGTTAGATCTGATAAAAACAATTCGAACAAATGCAATCATACATACATATGTATGTAAATATTTAAATAGCAATAGCAATATAAGTATGTATGTTTGTAAATATGTACAATAATACATCATGTGTTAAAAAAAACGCGCTCACACAACAACTGCAAAATTAAATGTGTTTATGTGTGGGTGCTTATTTCAAAGCGGACGTCGTAACGAAGGTAGCGGAGCTAACTCATAATCAGCCACTTTTTCTAAACCAACAACACTAGTAGCAGAAGAAATTTTGACGTAATCACAGTAAAGGTTTTAGAATATTCATTTTATTTTCATAATAAACGCGAAGCTTTTCAATGAATTGTTTAATCATCACAATTAATTTGTTTTCGTCAGTTGTCAGTGTGATCTTCTGAGCTACACCAGTGTTTTGTAGTTTGAGTAGCTTTGGCCTAGTGTTCTAATGTGTTAGTTGTTTGGCCGGTGGTATGTTTTTGTTATTGTGTCTATTAGTACCTTATTCAACTAATTTATTCCTGAACATTAATACATGCATAAAAACAAATGATATGCATACGTACTTATGGTAAGAAAAAAAGTATGGATTTTGTTGTAGGACAAATTGTTGCTTTTACCGACTCTGTGTTATTGACTATTTGTTTTTGTTTGCGTTTCAAGTGCAAATTGCGTGAAAGAGGCAAACACCATTACCTCGTTTCATTGAATATTTCTTCATTTCTTCGTGGATGGCTATGCAAGTGCTTAGCATTATGTTCGTATGGGTATTTAGACATATTACATATAGCATACATAAGTATGTATGATTTCTTATGTGATTGATTAACCGCATTTCTTTTAATTTTTCTCTTACATTTATCACATGTAGAATAGACTTTTATATACATATGTACGTAACTGTTGAAATACACATAGTTGTTGGTACTCTTTCTCTATGATGTTACAAATGTCACTGCTGTTACTAGCATTGCTGCTGTCTTCGTTGACGCAGTCGTTGCTTTCGTAATCACATGCAGTTGCAGTATATGCAATTATACATATGTATGTACATGTATATATGCAATTACATATGTGTATTCCAATGTATAGGCGAAGGTTCATATTACGAGTGCAAATAGATTGTTTAGTCGGCGGTTTATTGTATTTCCCCTATGAAAATGCTAACCGTTAAAATCTATATATTTATGTACATATGTATGTACATACCTATAATATATCTAGAGCGTGCTCATCAACAATGTAACTGAGTTTTATTTATAGTCAAACACGTGTGAACAAATTAATTTTCAATTAAGTATGAATTAGTCATTGCATTTAAGAAGTTTATGGTACTAAGCTTAAGAAGTAGCAATTATCGGCCCGAATGAGATAATTAAGCTTTTTGCTTAAATTACATCTTACTATACATAGTATATATAGGGAGGATAGAGTCATGTGTAGATGATATTAATATCATCGGCCTCAAGACCTGCGCCGTTAGTTCTGCTTTCTCCAGACTGGACAAGGAAGCAAAGCAAATGGGTCTGGCAGTGAACGAGGACAAGACGAAATATCTCTTGTCATCAAACAAACAGTCGTCGCACTCCCGACGTGGCTCTCACGACACTGTTGACAGTCATAACTTTGAAGTCGTAGATAATTTCGTTTATTTTGGAACCAGTGTAAACACCACCAACAATGTCAGTCTGGAAATCCAGCAGAATAACTCTTGCCAACAGGTGCTACTTCGGACTGACTAGGCAATTGAGAAGTAAAGTCCTCTCTCGACGAAAAAAAAACCAAACTCTATAAATGACTCATTATTCCCGTCCTGTTATATGGTACAGAGGCATGGACGATGACAGCATCTGATGAGTTGACGTTTCGAGAGAAAGGTTCTGCGAAAGATGTATGGTCTTTTGCGAGCTGGCCACGGCGAATATCGCATTCGATGGAACGATGAGCTGTATGAGATATACGACGACATTGACATAGTTCAGCGAATTAAAAGATAGCGGCTACGCTGGCTAGATCATGTTGTCCGAATGGACGAAAACACTCCACTCTCGTTGTTTTCATTTTTGTACTCTGAATAGAGTATATACAGTTTGCCAAAACGAAAAGGTGGAGACCTCATAAATGTTTATACCATACATATAAATATGTACATATTATAATGTATAAATGATCAACGTGACGATTTAAGTCACTTAGTTTTTGAGGTATCGATCTGAAATTTGGCACACATCCCTTTATTCCTAATATGTTGTTTATTTATCGGGCCACTACGCATATACATACATATGTAGCTGCCATACAAACTGAACGATTAAAATCAAGGTCTTATTCTGATCAGACCACTGATATCTTCAAAATCAAGATAAAGATTATTATCCTTATTATAACATATAATACGACTTGAAGGTTGTTTACGTATGTACATACATATGTACATACATATATCAAACAACGTGGCTCGTAAGAGATAACAAAATGTTTTCCGTTGGAGCAAACCGTTAGCCAGTTTCGTTTTCAGTTTAGTTATATGTACATATGTATGTACGTACATCTGAAGTGTATTAAAGCTGCGGTGCAGCCGAAGTTAAAGTTCTTTGTATTTATATTTATTTTCAAGAGCAAATACGGTATTATTCAAATTGGCTGATATTGAGTTTGGACTTCAGTCAATGGGGTATGTTTCCCAATCCGACATTGACAACAAATACAGGTAAAAAGATATGATGTCAAAGTGACATTTTTATAGAATGAATTTTTGTACTTAAATACATTGTATGTATACAAGCAGATCTATTTACATATGCTGTTTATGCCTATTTGAATCATTCTCTCCTCCACTTAATTCATTTTAATAGTTTGTCCTTTGCTTAACTTCTACTTTTAATCATAAGTAATACCCAATTTATCTGCGAAAAAATACATACATACATACATACATACATAAATGAAAGGAAAAATGCGCGCGAAGTGTACAGAAGGCAACCAAACAATATGAGGCAAATACAGAGCACCTGCAACAGTTGGCTTAATGTAGATTGGAAAGACGCAAGAGCAGAATAAGAACAAGAGCTAACATCATAAGTTTCGATAAAAGAGTATGTTAACATTAATTTTGATAAGCAATGATATTTTCGGTTGCAAGCCGTATACATTTACCTCTAGGTAATCAGATAAATGCTTTAATAACTTTGGGTGTATTAGTGATAATATACTCGTAGTTAGTTTAGCATAGTTTAATATTAAAATAGATTTATATATGTACATACATATGTATGTATGTTTGGTACTGTCAGTTTTTTCACTTATGACGTCACATGTGCAAAAAAAAAATCACTCCATAATATAGTGATGCATGATGCATACAATACCAAAAAATATTTGTATGAAATATCAAAAACAAAATTGATTACATTTTATCAAATTTTCTCTTTTTCCAAGTATTAATTATAGTGGTTTTAATTACGTACAATATAAAAAAACAGCATTGTAATGAAATCGGCGTCTATCAATAACGCAGTGTGAAACAAAACAACTCTTTTCTAAATGAAAATTAATAATACCTTATAAAAGTTTAGGTTTTGAACCACATTTTACTCTTATGTCCATATGCAGCAGCATAAGAACGTTGTTCCAAAAACATTAGGGTTACGTTTTCTAAAATTATTTCAATTACAAAATGCAACACTAAGTTGGTATTTCTAACTCACCACGTGGTAATTAACTATTGAACTAACTTTATACGTTCACATATCACCATTTCTTTCATTTGCGACTATTATATGAGCGCGAGCGAAACAAACACGTATACAAATCAAATAAGAATATCATAAAAAGTGTACAATATGGAAAATAGTGTAGTACTCTCGGGCTTTTGAATTGACGTTGTGAATTTTCCAATTCGATTGCCGAAGTAAAAATCATTTATTGGGAAAAAGTCGTTTTTAACTTTTCGAAACCGGAATGCCTCTGGTGCAGTTGAAATGCAACAGCACCACAAGTTATTATCGAGTAAATTTAAAGCAAAATTTTAGGTAATCACTCGTATGCAAAATCAACGAAACAAAAACAAAAAGCAAAAATATACTATCCTATGTCATTTTTCGCCGAACAACATCGACCTAATAGAGCGAATGTGTCAACGCGAATGTGCAAACCCGATAAATATGGTTTATTCGTTCTTGCCTGTGGTAGATGAAGGCAGATTTTAGAGTTTGTTTACAATTTCGTGGGCACAGTGTAATTTGTACAACAACGATAACAAAAGCAAGAAAAAGCAGGCACATCACAAGCACCAATAACAATAAAGTAATTTTTTAGTGATGTCATCAGAAGTTTCGTTTCGTGGTTGCTGTCGTAGTTGTCGACGTAGTTTCAAAGTTTCTGTTGCTATTGGATTGTTGCCGATTTTTTTCTTCAGCTGAAATTTATTTGCTCTATCAAGTGCTGTTAGTGTTTTTCCTTTATCAAATATCCAAATTTTGATGTTTTAGTCTGAATGCTTAACTAGCTTAAGTTATATGTGTAGATAATGAAGTTTTAGTGGTTGTGCAGTTTACTACGATTTGTGATTTGTTAATCAAATTTTGATTATAGTTTTTGCAAAAATGCAGAAGTTGATGACGAAGTCAAAATATTTTGTAAAGTGTTTAACTCTCAAAATATTGTAAAAAAAAAATAGAATATAATCCATCTGCCAACATGTGCTTTTTAAATGGTATAATGTAATAAATTGTGGTGCTGATGTAGTGTGTTATTGTGCTTTATATTAGAGGGTATTTTCAATTAATTGAGATTACGTTATTATGCTATATTAAAGGTTTGTTTGGATTATGCAGAGGTTTTAAAATTACTAAAACTAGAAATTGTTAGCCACAACTGCGAATAGTAAAAATTATTATTAATTCTTGCAGAGTAAGTGAATACTTAGGGTGTACAAAAAAACCATTTGAGATCCTAAACATTTGTTTGCCCTTGACTTTTCCTCCCCTTCTAAGGGGATGAACAGTAGACAATTTCGAAGAATATCTCCGTCAAAACTATAACAAGAATATTAATAATAAAAAAATTGAAGTATATTAATTCATGATAAAATTTAGGCATTGATATTTCATATTTTTAATCCTATTTTTTTAGAAATAATCATTTAACATTGATGAATACTTATCGGGTACTAATAGCTAATTAAAAATGAAGGAATGTGAAACAACTCTACGCAAAGAAATACCACAAGTCAATTTATGTTTTGTGGTCTTTAATCTCACATACTCAAGATATGTACATATGTATATTAAAAAGCATTGTAAAAAAAAAACTGATTTAACATCTGGGTCACAAAGGTCCTACCCCATCGAAACAAATCGTTTCCTGGACCTGTTCGACGACCTTGACAACTAATTTACCTTTCGCTCCAAATAGGGCAGGGTAACCAGTACAAAAACAACAGCAACACATGCTAATAAAATAATACAAAATATAGGAAGGAGACCGATATGTACATAAGCCACAATTTTACAGAACTTTTTTTTTAATATCATCAACGGTGCGCCATGGATAGTTACTACATTATATTTAATTATAAGTCATCATAGAAATCGTGACAGATCTTAAATTAGTGGTATAATATATTTTATATTTACAGTCTGTATTCTATTGAGAATGTATGAATTCTGATGTTTAAAATATTAATATTCAATGTTTGTTATATGCTGTGTAGTGTGCCAATTACAAAGCATTCAATACAAAACATAAAATTACGTCACTCCTTCAACGTTTGGCATACATATTTACAAAGTTTTGCCAATTCGCGACAAACATACAAATTATTTCAAAATAGCGCCAAATATTGTATCGAAAATTTTGGAGTTAAAATACGATAATAGGGCAAATAGCACATCTTTTCAAACATATAACGCAACTTTATATTCGTTGTCGCGTAAGGAGTGACTAGCAATTACGATATGTAGTAAAATATATCAATACTTATGTACATACATATGTATGTATGTACATAGAGTTTGCATATTGTTAGAAAGAACACAGTATAAACAAGAGTAGATTTACTTCAGAACATAAGAAGTAGAAAAAGCCACCGCCGGCAACGTGAATTAATCACTTTTTGGTTGATTTACTTGTAGTATGACCATAATAATCCATATGCTTTGTCTGACGATTTCTCCTAACTATTTGCTGACATTAATGACGTCACCTCATAAAAATACATCATAGATTAAGGCACGTATAGCGAAAATACCAGATGAAGGCGCGTTCAACGACTGTCAATCTTTAGTAGTAATGCGGTTTTAGCTATATTTACATATTTTGTTTTACAAATTAGTAATATACAAAATATGAACATCTATGAAACATAAGGTACAACAATAAATAAATTCAAATACATATATGCACGTGGAATCACAATATATAGTGGTGTTTTTACGTACTATTTTTACAAGGAATAGTTAAACAAGAAAAAAACGTTAACTTCGGCTGCACCGAAGCTAATATCCCCTTCACAGCATTTTTTTAGTAACTATGTGTTCAGTTTGTCTGGAAACTATAGTAATCCGATCAGAACAATTTTTTTCGGAGATTATATTATTACCTTAAGCAGTAATCAGTTTTACCTTGATTCCGATAGTTCGGTTTTATGGCAGCTATATGCTATAGTGAGCCGATCTGAACAATTTTTTCCGATATTACATTATTATCTTAGATAATAACCTGTGCCAACTTTTGTGAAGATACATTGTCAAATGGGAAAATTTTCCATACAAGAACTTGATTCCGATCGTTCAGTTTATATGGCAGCTATATGTTATAGTGGTCCGATATGGGCAGTTCCGACAAATGAGCAGCTTCTTGAAAAGAAAATGACGTTTCCAAAATTTCAAAACGATACCTTAAAAACTGAGGGACTAGGTCATATACATGCATACATATGTACAGACAGACAGACGGACATGGCTAAATGGACTCAGCTCAACATACTGATCATTTATATGTATATACTTTATAGGGCCTCCGAAGTTTCCTTCTGGGTGCTACAAACTTCGTGGCAAACTTAATACACCCTATTCAGGGCATAAAAATACTTTAATTAAATATGTAAGTGGTTTGGAAGTATGTATATGGAAAAAATCCTTTTCCGCCCAGGACGTTTGCAAATATTTTGATATAATAAACTTGCTCATTTTCCAAGGCTTCCAGCGTCCGATATCGGGTCACCAATATACATACATATGTATGTACTACCTAAAACTAACCACTTCCTAAAATGATGCATTTGTGGTCAAAATTATATAGTGCTATGAACTGCGAAAAGCAGAAAAAATCCTTTTCATTTTAATCTTGACAAGGGAAAGCGTGATAAGTAACTGCGATTTCGGTTGGTGACGACATCTCTCAACAATTAGGTTTCAGACTTCGCAGCCTTTTTTTTATCAAGAATAAACATTCTTAACAATAAAATATACATTCTACATGTTTACACACCTTAAATGGCTACGCGACGTTTCATATTTCATTTTGCATTTGTGAGTTGTTCAAAATGTACATAGCATGTATGTATGTATAAACTTATGTATGTACATATGTGCAAGTTATAAACGAAATGTTGATGACGTGTCCGTGGTGATATAGTATAATGATATCAACAAAACGGGCAAATATGCATTACATACACATGTACTCGTAATATGCCTATATACATAAGTATATGTACATCGATTTAAGTATGTTAACGTTGGTGCGTGATCATGGTAGGCAATATACAACTTCCAGTTGGGTTCGTTGCATTTAGTTATTTTTTATTTTTTTAATACTTTGTGTGATGAAGTTTGGCGCTCTTTTTATACGTACGCATATCATTTGTACATATGTATATACATTGCGAATATTCATTCATACAAATACACTTTCAATAGTAGTATTCATCATCGCTGGTGCAATATGTTTTCATTCGATGATTAAAATCCGTTGAATTGCCTGTTCGTTGCTTCTCTGTTGTGATTACTGTCGGCGTTGATAGCCAACGACCAATTGGCAACACGATCAATTCTACGCATATGAATATTTGTTATATATGTATTCGAAGTCGTTCGGTCGCTTTTGCTGCTGACGCTTTGTCTCGCACCCAAAGCGTCTGCCGTTTATGACGCTGACTTAGACGTTTTGGTGAATGTGACGATGTGACTTGCTTGCTAGCTTCTGATCGGAGATATGGCGTGCTGCTGCTGCTAGTGACTCATATGATACAGTGGTATGTGAACATAATTGTACCACTGTAGTATCAATTTCGCATATAAAGGCAGCAGACGACAAAGCGGTTTTGTTTTCGTTTTTGTTTTGTTCATCTGTGGTCATTCTATTATCGTCAGTTTTACTCCCTTTAAATATTTTTTTATATTGATGATGTTGCCATTATTGCTAATGAAATTATCTTTATCAGGTGAAACACTTTGTTACTGCTTTTCATAGTTCAAATGGTGTAAGGTTTTGGTGAACACTTGCCTACATAGGCATTGCAATTCATTTAGTTGATTGAGTTTCGGAGGTTGACGGATTTCTAGGTAAATAGGAACAGTGCTTAAAAATCGGGGTATCAGAAATATCCCAGAGGATCTCAACTTCTGTTATGAATCGACTCAACATATTTTGGTTAATGTTTTTGGTATATAACGTATCAGTGCTTGGCCCGTACCAAAAGATCTGAATCTTATGCAAAAACGATGTCGAGAGGGGATTGCAAAAGAAATGCTTGACAAGTTGGCTAAGGACTCTATACTCATCAAATACACATTATTTGGTGATCAGACGTGAGTTTATGAATATGATACGCTCGAAAAATGGGCCGAAACCGAAAGAACCAAAATTCGCTGAAGACACTAAATGCCATCCCTGTCAAAGCTTTTAGGAAGTGCAAGGAAAATTAGGAGCTTTTTTGAAGACGATAATAAAAATATGTATTCAAATAAGTCAAAGTGTTGTTTTTTTTGTCAGTCCAGGTCAAATTTGATCAGATGGGTATACAGTTCTCCAAGATATACTTAAAAATCTTCGACATATTCAAATTTCGATTTAATTAATATTTTAAGAAAATAGAATTGAGTTAGAAAATACATTGATATACATATGTCAAATAAAAAATCCTTCGTGTGCTTTATAAATCTAACTAATAATTATTTTTTTGTTATGTTTTCAGCTCAAATCTTATTTTGAATGGAATAACAAAATATCATACATATTTCGATCGGCTTGCCGCTTGTGAAACCATAAAACTCTTACTAAGCTTTGAATATTAACAACAAACCAAAACAAAGAAACTTTAATTAGCACCAAAGGTCGATATTAGTCAGTAGCAACCAAAAATTATTTTGCTTTTCGTAGTAGCATATTGACTACGATTTTGCATCTTTCTGGGTTGCTCTTATAAAGAAAAAAATTGTCAAACTGAAGCAGTTGTCGCAAGACGTGACGGTGCTGTTAAAAATTAAAAAAATGGACAGCATCGGTGAGGAGAACGGCAACTCGAACAATATTGAGGAAGGTCACAATTTGACGACTACCTCAACGCACCAAAGTAATAACTCAACGGCCGGCAATAGTGTAGCAACATCAGCCGCCGGTAGTGGAGCTACTGTATTGACCACAACAGCGAGTGTACAATACCCCTTAGCAGCACCGGTGCACAGTTTACAGGTAATATATAATACCATATATTTTGCCATGCAAATAACTGTTATGTTTCTTTTGTATAATACTAATCCTTGTATTGCCTATTAATATAGCAAATGCAGTCTGTCATTCAGGCAGCCAATCAGTCGTCAGTCATTCAAACAGCCGCCACAAATGCTGTGACCGCGGCGACGGCAGGAACGATAGGTGTACCCAAGGGTGGGGTATTATATGTGAATAAGCCACCTAGTACAACGGTAATACACACAACATCAGGCAGTGGTGTACAGGTGAATTGATATTATATATTACACATTTTTCTTCAACATAAAAAATCGGCTAATAATAATGTTTCTGTTATCATTTTTACCTCAGCTCCCTCCACATTTTCAATGTAAAATCAAACCCGAACCAAATACACAACACCTCGACACTAATAGTGAAGATAGTCTCACTGACGAGGACTCACCGCAGCGACGAATAGAGCTCACAAGAAGGCCATCGTACAATAAAATTTTCACCGAAATTAGTGGACCTGATATAACAGGTAATTATAAAATATTGTTTTGAAAACACGTGCATTTTTGTAAATACGTGTATTTTTACACTAAATTTTTTATCTAATACAAATAATTTTAACCGGAAGCATTAGTTAGTGTTTTTATTTGTTACCATTTTATACATTGATATCTTAAGTTGCGTCTTCATAAAATTTTATTGTGTTCTGCACAATTGGCAAAAATACATTAAGACATTAAATAAAAATATCAAAAGCATATATACATACATTTGTATTTGTCATACATACATCCAAATAGTAAGAATAAGAAAAGGAAATTGTAATCATTAAAGATTACACGAATTCAGTATAAGTAAGAAAAAACGTTAACTTCGTTTGCACCTAATACCCTTCACAGCTGTATTAATTATAGCATAAAGGGGTATAAAAAGATATACATATATTTTGATTTTGATAGATTAGTTTTTATGGGATCCTGTATGAATATACAATTTGTTTCGGGTTTGTAGTGTTGCCTTAGACAATAATCTATGTCAAATTTCAAGAGGATACATTTGAGGATACAAAGGCTTGAGTTTGATGGGTCAGTTTCTATGGTATATAAGCTATAGGAATATTGAAACAACTGTTTAAAGATTGTTCGGCTGTCTGGGGTCTGAGGTTGGATCTGTGTCAAATTTCGTGAAGGCACTTTGTCAAATAAATAAGTTTTCCATACGCTGACTTAAGTTCCGACAAATGGACTTTGTCTTGGGAACAATAGAACGTTTGCCAAATTTGAGACCAATATTTTAAAAATGGACCGACTAGTTCGCGTACACACACAGACAAGGCTAAAGCGACTCAGCTCGTAACGAAGATCATTTATATTATATTGTATAAAAAAGCAATAAAACTGATAATATATTTTAAAAGTTGACGAATCTAAAAAACTGCTCTGAAATAGGTAAAACGTTCTGAATAATAATAATATACAGGATGCTTTATAGGGATATACGCCTTTTGAGAGATATAGCTGTCAAAGTAATCACACCGTTGTAACTTTTGAAAATTGTGGAAATTTATTCCAAAAACGCAAATTTCAGCGATGTGGTGCAATTCTGAGTTAACGGGTTTTTGGTAACTCTAATTAATTAATATTATATATAAATGAAAACAAAGCATTGTTTTTGAAAGACTTTTGTATGTATGTATGTATATCAACGAAATGTTTGTCTAATTTTTAGTCTACAACGTGCCTTGTATCATCGCTAAATTTTGACACTATTTTATCAACATAATCACCATCGCCAGAATCACTGCATGAATTTCGCGAAAAACACTTTCATGATCATATGCATTATCATGTAAGGAATGTAATGTAAATGTACTACATGCTCATCCCATCGTTATCGTAAAATCTTTTTCATAATATACATCTGTATGTAGGTATTGCTCAACACATTACTCTATTTGTCATTTCCATTATTATGACTTAGAATATGTTTTCTTTAAATATTTGTCTCCTCTGTTTATCTTGTAAAAAATTATTTTTGTTAATTACACATTGAAGTAAATAATGCATCCGTATCATAACTAGGTTGTCATCAAAGCTTTGCCGTTGTCTCACTCTGAGTGGTGGGTCACTCATATTTTTTTAAATTCTTTTAACGTTTGTTTTGTTTGTTCCTGTTTTAATTTTATGAACGTATCGAAGAGAGCTTATAGTAGTTAAAAACAAATACATGTTATACGACTATTGTCATTTTAATCCTGCTGCTACTACTGCTGACATTGCAAGGTCGTTCGTCTCTTTACAAGTAAACGAAGTTTTTAACAGACGCTGAAACTTTACGAAACTCACACACAACACAGACAAAGCATGTGGAAACGTCAATATATTTAACGAAATGCACTGTTTTATATCTCAATGGAACGTAGTGCAGTTATTAGCTATTGCATAAGGTCTAGTTGGCAGTAACTCCTTACTTAGCTTCTTTCGCATCTTCTTTTGAACTTTCCCCCAATAAGATTACCCGTTTTTTTTATAAATATCCAATTTAGAATATATACATAGATGCTTAAGTTGAGAAAAATACAGTTATTAACTTGAACTTTAACGTGGTTCTTCCACAGGTTAAAGAATAATGCTAGCGAAATATTATAGTTGAGAAATAACTTTTCAGGTTCGTTAACAATTTTTTCGATTTTTGTTAGGTAGTTATGTTACCTTACTATTAACAACAAATCAATTATTTTCTAAAACTTAGAACGTTAGGCATTGTCATTTTCCATTAATTTTGTGCTAATTTGATTAAAAAAAAAATTAGAGATTTTTTAAACTAACTATTTGTTCTAACAATGATAATTAAAAAAAGTTAATTATGAATAAATAATTAATAAAAAGAGTTTGAAAATCTTGTCACGTTGTTATCATTGTATGTATTATTGCATCTCTGTTTCGCCCATGCGCTCTCATTCGTTCTCTTTCTCTCTTTTTTTGATAAACACAGTTAATAACTGTTATATACTCACAGTCTGCTAATGTTGATCCATTTATCTTCCAATATTATTGAAGGAAGGAACACAGGACAATGTAAAACATTAACCCATGCGTGTTCTTTTTAAATTTATTCTGCGTATACTATATGTTCTATGTACATCTTACACCACTACGTCTTCACTCTTGTCTCCAGTCTCACTATTCTCTCTCTGTGACTTTTGCTTATCTACCACTCTCTTTATGTATCTATCTCTCTCTCTCTCTCTCTATCCGTCTCTGTCTCTGTCTGTCATGTTGTGTGTGTTTTTGCGGCGCTCTGTAAATTCTTTGTGATCTCAAATTTATCGCTTTTTGCTGAGCACACATAGATAAAATTACTGTCATCATCGCATCGAATGTTGCTATTCACTAAATATCGAAAAGCTCAACTCAACTTAGCTCAACAAGCCTATAATATCTGTAAACTTATAGGAAAGCACTAACATTAAATTTAAGGCTTCTTGATACATACTGCAGAATCCATAACTCATCATAAACGTACCTAAATCAAATGAATCAAATAAAAATCGTCATATGTAATGTGCAATAAATACATAATATTCATAAATGTGTGTATGTATATAGAGGTTTGCACTAAAAGTGTTTGAATCCATTTCTAATTGTCAATGAGTAAGCTAATGAATTGTTATTGATCTTATTTTCGACTTTTTCCAAAACAAAAACAAATCCTACTCCAATACTTCAACTTCGCCTCTTCTCAACTCTCGATGCAATCCAACCCTGTCACAATCAAATTCTGCAATCATAATTATGCGACATTATGTTGATAATTTTCAACGATCCCCCCACCAACACTTTGAATGGCAAACATACATGCAATAAATAATCCACAATAAAAAAAATAAAAAAAAAAAAAAACGAATGCAAATTTGAAATGCAACGAATTATGGTACTGGCGATGGTGATCTGAATCTGCAAAATTTGTCTATACACGTTGATCGATTGCAATGACAATGATTGATAATTTATCTGCACTGTGGTCTTGTGTAATAACGAATGAAAGGTGGAGCGACTTTGCAAATGTCAGAGACTGGTGGACTACACACGTTGTCGAGCACGGGGGGCGGTACAAGCGGCACCCTAATACAAATGCCGCCGGACAATGCGGCAGCATTTTACATACCTCATAGGATTCCATACAATACTAGTAAAGAACGTTTCCAATTATTATTTTTTTTATTATTAAATTATATTTTCGTATATATAGAGAAACTACTGATATCATATAATTCAGTTAGCGTGCGATTGCTGTACGCAATTTGGCATGTTTTTAAAACTTGTTATTTTGTTTATTTTACATAGATAATAGTGGCATAGCTGAGGATCAGACGCGCAAGCGCGAGATACGATTACAAAAAAATCGGGAGGCGGCACGTGAATGTCGGCGTAAAAAGAAGGAATATATAAAGTGCCTGGAAAATCGTGTGGCGGTGCTTGAGAATCAAAACAAAGCGCTCATTGAAGAATTGAAATCACTCAAGGAGCTCTATTGTCAAACAAAGATCGATTGAGACAGGCAGGATGATGACGACGATGCGGTTGGGACGGAAGTGGTGGCTACGGATAACTATGAAAACGATGGCGACAATGTCGTAGATACTGCAGTTGCAGATAATGCTGTCGTATCAAATGTAGATTTCGCCGCTACAAGTACAAATTGTGAAAATGCTGCTGCAAGTGTAGTTTTTAATAGCAATGCGTTAAGTGAAACGGATTCACTTACAGCTGATAACACATTACAACAACATGGTGATGATAGTGATAATGGCAACCGTTGTAAGGACGATCCTACGGTTGAATGTGTTGCAGCTGAGCCAAAGGATTTTCAAGTGAACAATCGCTTGCAAGTGTTACATGTAGGGAAAGCAGTGCCATCTGTAGCAGCAACAGCAGCAGCAACAACAACTACAACAACCATTGTGCGCCGCATTGTAGTTGCAAATATGAATGCTGTTGCCGCCGCTGCCGTCAAAGCCACCGCCGCTAACGTTGTTTTTGTGCCCGCCAGACCTCCCACAAATTGTTAACCTGATACGGCGAAGAATTAGTAGTACTCTGCACTAATTTTTCGACTCAACAAATTTTTTGAAGAAAAGCAAAAAAAAAAAAAAACACACCCACACACAACAAAACATATGCAAGGAAAGTGAGAAGAGAATAAAGAATTTTTTTGTAAAAATTTTTATCTTAATATTTAAAATGAGATGAGATATGTGAAATAAGTGATGCATTTTAATAGTGTAAATGCAATTCTATTATGTTATGATAACATAAAGCAATGGTAATTGTATGCCACAGTCAAAGTGCGACGATGACCTGATGACGGTAGACGGACCGACTAGAAGTTGGTTAATACATATATATTTTTTTAAATAATAATGCAGTAAGTGAATGCAAAATTAATTTGTAACAAATTTTAATTTTAACTACAATTTTAAATAGAAATGAAATTTGTTTCTAAGTTTGTATATGCTGATGTTTAACAAAAGTAAGTGAAATAACGAAGAATGCTTTTGATACCGTGGCTCTGTAGAAAATGTTAATGAAATGCAAATACTTTAATATAAAATTCATTAAAGAAAAACTAGCCCATTTAAACACAGAAGAAATTGTGAGGATAATATATAAAAAATAAAATGATTATTGAATAAAAGAATTGTAAATTATGTTTAAATTGTAATTAATTCATTGTATTGTGTATTTCTCTGTTATGTATATGTACTTGTGACAAATGAGTAAAGGTTAGAAGTAATTTGTATACAATGCAGGACAGTTTATTCGAGCCATCGCCAGCAGTCTTGGCAAAATCGTGGCAGCTAGTCGCCCGATTTTCCAACGTGTATGTGTTTTAGTTTAATTGAATTTGTTGCTTAAGTGGCACATATCATATTTTGTTGCCAACAAGATTTCTTATGCTTAATTGTATTTTAATTTTTTATTGTACATTATACTTAATTATGAAGCTCTTTGTTATTATCATCTTTGATTTAATTAATTTAAATAAAAAAGAAAACAATGTAAAAAAGGTTTAGAACGGAGTTAAATGAAAATTTAAACAAAAAACTACAAAATATGCATATGCTGGTTTGTTTGATTGTATATATGTATGTATGTATATGTATGCGTGCGACTGTGGATATATTTACAAACGATAAAATGAGGGGTCGAAATTAAGAGATTTTGAAATTACAAATGGTTGGCATTGAAAATAGAATCTCACTTGCATTTGAGCTATAATATTTGATTGTGCTCATATCAAATTAATTGTATAGTTAATGGCTAGCAATGTTTAACCTTTCTATTTTTTACATACATACATATGTTAGCAGATATTTTTTTTTTGCAAACGCCCTTGCAGTTACAGTTTTTGCCTTAAAAAGGATGTAACGTAAATAAAAGTTCTCTACTTTCAGTTTAAAACGTGGCTATATTACAAAACAAAACAAAATAGCACATCTTTAAGAAAACGAAATTCATTCCTTTTCAAGTTATGCACCAAATGTAATGTATGCATACAGCACACCATGCCGTATGAGCAACACAGCATACATAGATCACTTGCATCAAGTATTACTAAGAATACTTGATAAATAACTTTGAGGTAGTATAACTTTTAAAGTTTTCATTAGAACATCACTTTTTTGAAGTTTACTTTTTTTAATACAAAATATAAAAATCTCCCATGGTTTTTACATGGAAGATAAATATGATTTAGACGGGTTAATTGAAAATAAAGAGCTTTTTACATTGTATTCTTTCGTAAGAGCAATAACTTCAAGGGGGTTTGCAAAAAAATTATAAATTTGAAAATAACCGACACCCTAATATACAAAGATGAGTCATATTCCGATTCCCTTTTACTTTATATTACGCTTAGTTATTACAAATTTCGAATATTTAGCCCTTGGAAATCCGAAATATTCTTTGTATAAAATGATAACCTACCGTGGCTTTGTTATGGAGTATGACCATAAAAATATATAAAATATCTTTTTAATCCTATCTTAATTTACCTGATTTTTGCAATTCAATATACATTAATTTTGTAGATACGGTTGAAGTTTGCATATTTTTGAGATTCGAGTAATGAAAATGTAAGATTTTTGGAGTGCTGCTACAATTTCCAACAACATAAAAAGTGGTATTTACACTTAAATATCGGTTCACTTGTGAACTCTATTTCACTCTTAACGAATTTCTTTATTATAAATTTGATGTGCACATCTTTAGGCTAGATAAATGTGATTCAATTTACATAACTAAATTTTTTGGATGGAAATATAAAATTATAGTTTGGTGGGTTTGAAGTAATCACTATTTGGTAGAAAATGTGTTTAAGAAGCGTGGTGCGGCTGATATTTTAATTTAAGGCTTATGATTGCTACATACATTCATTAATGTATAATGAATATAGAAACATTTAAGGGAAGGAAAAATCTGAGCGAAGTGCAAGTATTAGCACTTAAATCTCATGTATATATTATAAGTACGTATGTATGTACATCTACACAAAAGTTATGCGCGATAAGCGTTAATCACAGGGCAAAGTAACTTTTTTGATTGCAATTAAGCAAAACAATTTACTCAATGAGTAACCTTTATAAGAATAACTCAACGCTTAATAAGCATGAATTCAAATTTAAAAACTTGGTAATTGTATTGCTAAAACTTAGTATAACCATAAAAAAAAAAAACAAATAACTACAAACATACATAAATTATTGGTAAATGAAATGCAATTACGGAGCTAAATTTTATGAAACAATACTAAAAGTAAAATTGTGCACATAGTTACAAATACTTAAATGTAAAATTCTTAATAATTAAAATTTGTACATTGAATGTTTTTTCTAAAAAAAAATTAAAAAAAAGAATCAATGAATAGTGATAAATATTTGAAATTCAAATTAAAAACTCTAAAATACATTTTAAACAAAAGCATTCTGGCATATTACGGTACACGTACACTTACATTTCTAAATATGTACATACATAAATATGCATGTAAGTATGTATATAAGCCTGTATACAAGTCCATACATACATGTATACTATACGTACATACATACATGTATACTATGCGTACATATACATTTTCAATTTAAATACAAAGTAATTTGCAGAAATAGTATGCAAAACTGGCGCAATAATATGCATAGTCGTGAATATTAAAACTCGAATAAAAAAAATGATTTTGGTTTATTCAAAACTTTCAACACAATTTCAAGTTGATTATTTTTAAGAAACTACAGCGGGACTAGTTATTTTCACAAAAATAAATGGTATGTGTTTCGCGGTAATATGCCGGGTTATCAATTAGAAGCAAAACAAAAAACAAAAAAAAAAAAATAGAAGGAATAAAAAAATTTACTGCAATGGTATATTAGACAATTACAACAACAAATACCCTATAATTCTGTACAGGTGTTTGAAAACTAATTTCAATTACGAAAACAACATGAAAAATTCAATCAAGCAACAATTTAAAAATAACAAAATAACAGGAATACTATATGAAAAATATTACAATTTACAGAAATACAAAAATGCATAAAATGAATATTTTTGATGTGAATTCAATACAAAACTGCTAGAGAATATATACAAATCACAAAAATCCATACATATGCTATGAAATAAATAAATAAATACACATGCATATGTCTGTGTACATATGTATGTAAGTATGTATGTATGCATATTAATAAAAATGAATTTCAAGAATTTAGCAAGACGAAAGTTTTCATTAAAATGGTGCCACTAAGCAAACGGGTCGATATTTAAACAACAACAATAAAAAATTGCAAATACAATTTTCTTCAAATTTCATTGTTAAAATCATGAATAAATGTGTGTACAACACAAATTTATTATTTATGAAAATAAATTTCAATTGCGAAAACAAGTTGAAATTTTTAGGTAAATTTGTAAAGAAATTGCATTGTTATAATTTGTCCTAACGATAGATATTGAAATAAAAAATATATTTTAAATGAAAAAGTTTAAAACATTCAAGATATGTGTAATAACAATGTCCATTGCAAAAAAAAAAAATGTTGGTGAGTATGAATGATGTATGTATGCGTCGAGGATCGAAGATCGATGATGATTCGATTCAGTTAAAATTGGACATACTGTACTCAAAACATATGTTAACCTAGCAGTGATGATAGAAGCTATTAGGGCGATATTTCCTTTGCTAAATAATAAGCTATTTATTAAAGAAGTTAAATAGAATGGAATTGTGCTGTAATAATAACATATAAAACTTTTAACTACATCAGCGGTGGAGTCGCAAGAA
Organism: Bactrocera tryoni; assembly: GCF_016617805.1. Classification (NCBI taxonomy): domain Eukaryota; kingdom Metazoa; phylum Arthropoda; class Insecta; order Diptera; family Tephritidae; genus Bactrocera; species Bactrocera tryoni. The sequence continues at coordinate 27,781,858 of NC_052502.1, forward strand.
TTTGTTCGAACCATTTATAGCAAAGAAAGCATATTTAACAGGAAAAACGTTAACTTCTGCTGCACTGAAGCTATATCCTTCACAAGACTTAGCATAAAAGGGTATATAAAGATACAAATCTTGGCTTTGGTAAGTCAATTTGTATAGCGCCTATACGCTTTAGTAAGTCCGATCTAAACATTTTTTCGGAGATTGGACCGTTGTCTTAAGCAATTTTCCGTGCAAAATTTCATTATGGTATCTCGTCAAATAAAAAAGTTGTCTATACAAGAGGTGGATTTTGATCGTTCAGTTATGGCAACTATATGCTATAGTGGACCGATAAATGAGCTGCTCCTTTGGAAGAAAAGTAGGCACGCAAAAATTAAAAATTGAGAGACTAATTTATTATATAGGCGTCTTTCTGTAAATTGACTCCACTCATCATGCTGATTATTTATATATATCTTATAGGAACGTTTCTACCACTTCATGGTAAGCTTAATATACCAGAGAACGTAAAACGTTGTTTATAACATTTTATGTTCATAAAACATTGTTTTATATATAAATTTAAGTTCTTATTAGATTTCTTTCTCTCCATTTGCGCCTAAATGTATGCAAAAAATTTGGTAATTTTCTGTAGTTAACCCCTCAGTGAAACATAAATGAACGCGCGACGTTTTCTCCTTGTTCTTTGACAACCTGAACTCATTCACGGTAAATTTAAGAACATTCACATTCAATTTGACAGTCATTTCTGGCGTTGAAACAAACAATTTGCGAAAAACTTATTTGTCCGACTAATGGAAAGATTATAAGTGTAATTACGTTAGCGATAAAATCATTTATTCAAGTTGATAAAGTAGTGTGAATTAAGTAAATCAGCTACTTTAGTATGTTAATATAGAGTAGAAATGCACATAGTTTTAAAGTTGTGAAAACAAAAAATATTTGGGGAATCAGTGGTTGTGTACAGATTCTGGATACCAAAATATTGAACTAAGCGGCAAGACATACAATGGCATTATCTACTGCAGGAGAAAATAGGCCACCTATTCTTCATATACTGGTTGTGGGATTCCACCACAAATTAGGCTGCCAGGTAGACTGAAGTAGAACATGAAAAATATATTGTAAAGCAGCTATTGTAAACATAATTTTTATAAATTTGAAATATTAGGTTGAGTTCTCATATCCACCGCTAATACCAGACACAACGGGTAAAAATGAATGTCCATCTGGTTGGAAATATTTGCCTACATTAGCACTGCCCGATGGTTCACATAACTTTGGAGAGGACACAGTTTTCTTTAATTTGCCTAGTCTGACCGAACCAACGGAGAGTGTGTATGGCGTATCGTGCTATAGACAAATACCAATTGAGGTAATTATTTGAAAGAGTATTATAATAGATCTCCTCCTATTTTTTTTTATTTTATAGAAATTAAAAATTCGCACAGCAGATATGACACGAAGTACAGTGCAAAAATCAATTGTAGTACTCGCTCGACTGCCTATATATGGTTATATAGAGGTTAAACTCTCGTTAATCGCGGATGCATTTTTTGAGAAAGGTGATTTTTCTTGCACGGAACTACTTATAAAAGCATACCAACAACTCAATGCCTGCTTATTGGATGATGAAACCCAACGACCACTACGTAATTTTTACGTTGGTTTATCGTTACGTGAAATCGTACTTCAATGGCGCCATAAGGTGCTCATTCTTTTCAAGTTGTTCCTATTGCAACGTCGAGTTGTGTGCTTTGGTTCACCGGTACGTGGTATGTGTGTGCTGGTGTTAGGCATCGCATCATTAATCCCACGTCTGCTGGAGAAAGGTTTTCAAGAGGTGGCTTGTGTGCGAACATCACGACCACTATCACCCATGCCGGATTTCACCGATTCTATACACCAGGAGACAGCAGAATTGAAGCAGGGTGAAGAATATTTAACTCCTTATGAGAAAAATGCTCAACAGCCAACAACAAAAATAGTGGAAGAAGTTTGTCAGAGTGAAGAAGATAACGGCGGTAGTGCCACCGGTGACACAGTAGATGATTGCACTTTGGTATCATCTGCTATATCAGCAGCGAGCCAAGCGGCTACTGATGACACATCAACTAATACATCATCGTCGCAGTCAACAAGAGAGCTCAACCGCCTTGATTCATTGGAGGGAGCCGGCGACATAGGAAACAAACGGTTTGCACGCAGCGATTCGCTAACTCGAGAAGGCAGTGTCGACACTTTGGCATGTAAGTGCGCAATATACAAAGCAAAAAAAATATATATGCATTTAGAAAAGTTGTGCGAGAGTAAAAACTCTATCGAAAACTAAGAAATAGCACATGTGTACATTTCACCAAACTATTATGGTTTTGAGTTCTATTATTGAGATTTGAGAGAAAGTTATTGAATGAATTTGTTTTTTTAAAACGCTGTTATACATATTTAGGAATATTGCTAAAATTATTTTTCTAATGATTATTTTTTACTTTTAGCAACGCTATGCACATTATGCTCCATAAACCCAGACGAATATCGCGCACCTATTTCAATTTTCGCCAGTGGTAATCTATTCTTGCCGTATCTTTCGTTGCCATATATGGATTTACTTAGTGATCCATCTGTACTGAGCTATGTCATTGGCACTTCGAATGTATTGTTCCAACAGAAACGTCAACTTGCTGACGTGTTGGTGGACGTAGAAAATGCCAATATAGATGCACTTGATGGAGAAGTACGACGACAACTGATTTTAAGTACTGAGGATTTACGATTCATGGACTATATGCTTAAACATGTGCAATCGCCAAAAGAGGACGCTGAGGGCAGCGAGCATTGGATACGTGATCAATTTCAAGGCTATATTCTAGCGTTGTTACGTACGGCGGTGTGCAGCGGTAGGCTGAATAAGGCTTACTAGTTTTTATGTTTAATTTCTAACTCCATTTGCATTAATGCCTTTTAGATGTTACTACCAAAGACAACGAACACTTCAATGCACTTTTTATGCAGGCATTTAAACGCACACAATGTTTTCAAGAATGGTACGATGTGCGACCTGAAGCTGATTTTTTCGACGCTTTGCCCGCCGGACATCCATTTGCGGGTACACTTTCTGTAGCCGATATGAAGCTAAAAATTGCACAGTAGGTCATAAGAGATTTTTGTTTAAATTAGTTCTAAATTTGATTACATTTTTGTTTCAAGAACAATGCAAAACAGTGAAAGTGGTCGCAAAATCAATCAAGCCGTAAACACAACCAGCCGTGTAGTTGGTAAGTACAAAACACAAAATATTTATGTATGAGGAGCAAGAGAAGTAACATTTCTCTATCAACACGTAGGAGTTGCACTCTCGCAGGCGAAGGGCACATTCTCTACCTGGTGGTCCTCCATCACTACACCTCCCACACAGGCTGCTGCCCCCGCCGAAGTTAGTGATGGAGAGAACAGCACAGCGGTATCTGCGAAACCGAGTATGGAACAACAATTGACGGAGCAGCCACAAGAAATCTCGATTACATTCCAAAAAAACATTGAAGATCCAGATCGCGTAAATATACATATTGAGGGCGAAAAGAAAATGACCTGCACTGGTAGTAATACCAGCAGTAGCGGCAGTGAGAAACTTATTGACAGTGCTGAAGAACTAGGCGAAGACGAAGTTGTTTTGGACAATAAGAATATAAGTGGAGAGGCTGATAGTCAAACAGATATTAGCGGAGAACAATTGCAACAAGGCATTGTCGAGATTGGGCGGGAAGCCGATGTGTTGAATAAACCTAAAGCCGCACCTCTGCAAACCCCAACTTGCGGCACAGATGTGGCAAATGAGACACCACGAGACAATGGTGATGTATTTATTGTATAAATTCGTTAAGAAAATATAAATTTTAATTTGTTAATTATTTTCTGAAATGTTTTCGTCGATATTTATTTATTAATTTGAACTTAATTTAAAAAATTTGAGTTCCCAAGCGGAAAATATTTTGTTTAAAATCTCTAATTTAAATTAATACGACCCGCATTAAACTCTACTTTATATGGTTTATATTATATTATATTATTATTAGTATAAAACAATATATATTTGTGCTAGTTGCCATAAGTTTGCGCCAAAGTACTTTCAAAGATTATTTTAAATGCGCTCAAGTCAAATTAATGAATTTCATACTCGTAAGAGGTTTACTTAATAATAAGTGTGATTTTGGAATCATTTTTCAGTGTGAGATTTAAGCCAAACGATTCATGAGTAGAAATTAAAAACGATTAAAGACAAAATGAATTTCTGAGCAAGAGATTTTGTTAATTTAAATTTTTGTATACTTTTCCATTTATGCTAAGCTCTAAATCGTCCTATTTTAGAAATGTATAAGTATATTAATCGGTAATTATTTGAAGCTGTTCCAAGTGCAATTTATATTTAACAAACGAATTAACAACCAATGACCTTTGAAATGAAGCTATAACAGAAATTAATTTGTAAACTGTGTGTGGCAATAAATAAACAATATATTGAACAGAAAATAAGAACTCAGTATATGACATATAAATATGATGGATTGTGCAATGAAGCTAAACTCTGTTGCTATATAAATGTGATTTCGTTAACATTACAAACTTTTATAATCCAAAAACTGAGAGATAATCATTATCATTAGCTCACAACTATTGATTTTGCTTTGCCAATAACAAAGCAGTGAGTTATACTATAAACTATATTTACAATCTACCGGGGAGGGTTGAAAAAGTGTTCAGCGAAATTACATTTTATAGCAATGTTTTCAATTTATAGTACTAAGCCCTAAAAAAAAAGTTTCAAATCATAACTATATAAAAAAAAAAAAATATTTAAAGGCAGAACATTGTACGTATTTGGACAAGTTATTGATAAAATATAGATATAGCAATTTAATTATATGATCATTATGTGTACTTGCATTTGTAATAAATTATTGTGTATTTAATATTGAGAGATAAAACAAAGATCATAAATTAAATTCCATTTCATTACTATATAATATAAAATGTATTTAATTAAGTTTTTACCTCCTCTTCCTCGATTCGTTTCAGCATTGTTTCGCGTTGCTCTATTTCTTCAACGAATTGCAATAATATCTGATTTGCTTGCTCAAGTTTCGTCTCATATTCATTAAGATATGCTTCGCGTTCATCGGCAACCGTTTTGTATTCCAATTCAGCGCGATTCATTAAATCTTCATTTTGTTTTTCTAATTTTTCTAATGCCATGTGTTTCTCATGCTTTGTATTCTTTAATGACTTGCAATCAGTTTGTAACTGTTGTATACGTTCCTCTAGTTTATGCAACTGTGCATCCAGAACGGTACATTGTGTTTGCATTTGTTTTGCAATTTCTTTACCGCCACGCTCTGCGTGTTTTATTGCCATCTCAAGCTCAGCACATTTTGGTTTTAAATTTGTATTTATATTGTGATTCAGTTGAAGTGCTTGCTTATCAAGTACCTGCTTTTGCTGTATCATCTGTTGTAGTTGGTTTTGGACACTCGCGTATGTTGCTTCCAACATTTTTATGCGTTCTTTAACATCCTCAAGCTGCGGATTGAGAGGCAACTGCAATACACTCTCATCACATTGTAGTTTGGTGCAACTTATATTGCGTATATGGTCGTTATATTTGACGATTTGATCGGTCAATTGTTTTTTGTGGCGTGATACTAAAACTTGTTGATGGTGTTGACTACCTTCCAGATCACGTAAAGTACGTTCCATTCGTTGTAACATGTACTTACGTTGTTCTAACTCCTCTATAAGGGCATCACGTCGGTCCACGCTAACCGTTTGTGTAGAAAGCATTTTTTGTATTTGTTCTACTTTTTTTTCTAGATGTGTGTGTTCGAATTTATATTCGTTTTTCTCCTCTTGTAATTCAGTTAATTTATTAGTTATTATTTCTAAACTTTCTTGTGCTGTCTGTATTTGTTCTTGTATTTCTTTAAGTTCAGTTTCTAAGCGATTACAACGTTCTTCCTCTTCTTCGCTTATTTTAGGTCGTTTTTTCTCTTCGTCACTAAGATCAGTTTTTAGTTCTTCTAACTGTGCATCTAGCGCTGTAATACCTTGTAGACCACAGCGCTTGTAAATTAGCACATCACACGTCTGCTGTTTCAGATTATGTAGATCATCATCTAATTGTTTATCCCAGAGCTTAAAACCTTCTTCGGAATTTTGTAAAACTAATGCTGTAAAATCTGCATCCGGCGATTCTTGCATAAGCGAACTTTGTGTTAGAGTTTCAGGATCCTCAAAATCAAATTCTATATCATTTATTTCATCCTCATCATGGGGTGGCACAAAATCCATGAAGAAGTCAAATAGTTGAATTACAAATCCAAATGAGTGTGTTGTATTTGGCGTCTTTAACCATGACTTATTTACTTGATGTGGATATTGTAGTTTTTGCATTATATTAATAATATCATCGATGTAATTATTGCCTACAGTGAATCGTGTACCCCAGATATAGTAAAGAAAATGATTGATTATTCCTATAAATTGTTTAGTTGACATTTGACGTAGACAACCACTACGCGCGAAGAATTCACACGGTAGTCCGTGTACGGCACCAGGCTTGGCTGTTTTTCTCAAATGTTCCGTAATCTGTTGGGCTCTTTCTTGTACCCATTTCTTGTCGTTATGAGCATTTCGCTGTTTTTCGGCTGTGAAGAGTACACGCGTTGCTGTTTTACTAATTGAAGTTGGAGTTTTTTGTGGTGTGGTGCGACTGCCGCGCAGCGCAGATCCAGGAATACCCAATGTTTGACGTTCCACTGAAGAAGGTCGCGCAATGCGGCTCGTTTTGGTGGTGTACTTATTTGCAGTACCAGGCGCTTCCGTAAAGCCATTGTTTTGCGCTTGCTTTTGGGGTGTGATTCTACTGCCACGATTTGCTGAGCTAGGCAGTCCCAAGGTTTGGCGATCTATTGAGTGTGGTCGTGCTATGCGACTTTGACGCATTTGAGTGCTCCTTAAATGTATTCGAGATTTTTAGAAAATAAAAAAATTATTTTAAGAATTTTAACTAACCGAGAGTTTCGTTTTGTTGCAGTACCAGGTTCATCTTGAAATTCTGAAGTACGTCGTGGATGCTGCATTGTGATGTTTTCAATTATACTTTCTTATTGGGCGCAAATGTTTTACTTAATATTTTTTGAGTAAATGAAATCCCTTGACAAATGGCGCATTAAAATATACGATTTGTTGCTTTAATATCTAATAATGTAAGTAAACTTGGTTGCTTAAATGGCAAATGTTGAATAGTTAAATGATATCAACAGTAAATTGATGATGTTTGTTGCAATATGTCTTTATATAAATTTAATTAAATTTGTCAAAAAACCTAATCGAATTGGACAAACGTTACTAGTATTTCGCGCACTTCACAATTGATATTGAACGAGTCTCGAATGAAATATCAAACTTGCCTGCGGTACAATACGAACGAAAAGCTATTTATTTGAATAACTACAGAGTGGTCCAGGTACATATTAAACAAAGCTTGGTTAGTAATTATTATTTATTATACAAATTATTTCAAAATTTTATAATTAAAATAGGTTAAAAATTAAAGGATTAAATTACATTATTGTCTTCTCGACAGAATTACAAATAATGCATTGAAAAAAAATTTAATTAACATTTGAATTAAAATTTGTATTTATTTCATAATTCCGAAAATTTTATATATATTATTATTATATATTTTTTAAATTTACCAATAATGGATTGAAACAAAATTAATACCGTAAAATAGTTCCTACAACCCCAAAATAATAACGAGCACCCATTCATTTTTAAACATTTTATTTCGCAATTTTACTTATACTTTTTTATTTGGTTGTTTACTTACAAATTATTTTTCTCGGTAATTCTTAAGTAACTAAAAATTATTACATAATATAACATAATTAAATAGTAGCATACACAATTTACAATTTCTATTTTAAAAATAATTATTTAATATCGATCACATTTCCCATAAAAACCCGCACGCGGCTGCATGTACACGTGACATGTAAATTTAACTCGAATGCCATTATAATTAAATAATCACTAAAAATATAAATTAAATTACTAAATAAAAATATGTTGAATTAAGTATGGGAACTTTTACTTTAAAATTCAAAAGTAAAAATTTAACAAAACTTTTTACAGATATTTAAATAAATTTTAAGCTTTTTAACTACATAACGGTAATAGTTTTGGAACATATTTAAATACTTGTTTACTTTTTATTTTTATCTACATTATAAGTTATTATCTAAAAAACTCCGTCGCACAATTAAAATCATAATCGTATGCATAAATTCTTAATACTTAAATGAGCATTCGAATTTGCATACATACCAACAAAATATTGTGTACAGATTTACAAAAATGAAATCTGTTTTTTTTTGGCAATATTGTTTTTTGAATATTTTTAATTAACTTAATATTAATATTTATATTTATTATTAATAAAATAATAACAAACATATGTAGCAATGAGAAAGTGGCATAATAAACATTTGATTTAACCGGTGGTTTAGGGCAAGGTGTGTAAGAATAGTTACAAATACTTGCAATGTGGACAGAAACGCAAAGGCAATATGAAAAAACTAAAAAATTATTAAAAAATATTTATACAAAAATACTAAAAAATAACAATAAAATATAATATAAAAAAAAATAAAATAAAAAAAAAATAAAATGGAATGTAAAAATAAATAAATTATAAAAATATTAAATATAAACATACTGAACTTAAAGCTTTTTAATCATGCCATCTGTTTTAGTTTCACGTACTTTACTTATTATGTAATAATTGAGTTGTTTTATGTATGTTTTTTTTCGTTTTGCATTTTAACAAGGTGTAATGAACTAAGTACTAATATTTTATATACTTTTTGACTTTATTGCATTATTTTAATTAAACAAACTCAAGCTAGTTTACGAATCAATATTAAAAAATCTCACTTGTCGTTAATAATTACACATATGTTGCATTAATATTATGCTTATTTTGTGAACAATTGGTTATTAATTTATTTTACTTTATTTCTGACACTTTTTCTGTACTAATTCTTTATTTACGCGTATAATTATTAACAATATTATTGTATTGATCTGCAACGCTACCGAGTAAACGAGTTTTTAATTGCATTTGTGGCATATACTTCACCGCCATACATATACACATACATACATTCTGGTGTTAGCATATACAAATATACATATATGTTTTTAATACTATCTGTATGCAAGTCTTTTCACAATTGAATACAATACATACATACATATGTAGGTGTATGATTTGGCTTGCGTTTTAGGCGTGACATTTTGAATACCAGCAAATTTCATAACTCTCATTTTTTTTTTTAATCTTTGCCATTAATATAAATTCGCGCATAATTCGTTTAACCTACTCGTATATACACACATACTTGCCTTGTTATTGTTTTGTTTTTCCTTTTGCTTATAAATCGTTTTCTTTACTACATAATTTTACAGTTACTATAAATAGTCGCACTTGCAATTCGTTTCATTTGTACCCCTTCGTTTTTATTTCTTTTACCCCAACATTCCACTTTTCGTTTTAAAATTAATAGTATTAAATAACTTTTTACATAAATACATATACTTATATTAAAATCATCGATTTTTAACGCTTTCATGTTATTTTATTTTTTTTTTTATATATTATTTTATAAGGTTATCATTTATGGCTTGGCTTAAAAAAATAAATTAATGCTCTTTAGGTACGTACTGAAGGTTGGTTGGTAAATGTATGCGTTTTGTTGTTGCTTTACCACGCTTCGGCTTGGGAAAATCGAGAACTTCTTCTTCTTTTAATAAATTTTCGTTTATCACTTTAAAGCCTTTCATTTAATTGTTGTATTTATTTGTTTTATCCTAAACGTTGAAGCCTCACACCCCTCTCTCCTTTATTATCATATATGTACATATATGTAATTTATTTGGGGCGCTCGTTTTTTCGCTCTCAGTTCGAGGCATTGAGTTCGTTCAGTTCAGTGCCGTATTCTTGATTAATCGAAAGCAGGAAGAGGAAAGCCAGCGCTAATAAACTTGAACCCAGCAAATCGCCCAGCGCAGTTAGATAAGGAATCGATGAGTTGTCGGGATCGATTTTCCATTTCCACATTGCATGCACAATAACGTGAGCAATATACAACAGTAACATAACCTAAAATCATAACAAAATATTAATAAAGTTAAACATTGCGAGGGAATTTGGTATAAGGATTTTAAAGTAATTACATAATATGATTAAAAATATTTTTGCTCATGTTAATTTGTTTGATTAAAAGAAAAATTAGAAATTTATGTAGGGATATAAAATTTCACGTTTCTTCCTTGCAGCTATTACTTTAATATTTTTTTGTTTTTTTGAAAATATTTTTTTTTTTCGTCGCAGAATCTACTTTTTTGTGCTTTGCTTTCTAGCTTTAGAACTGACACAAATATTTTGGTTAGGCTAAGTTAGGTGATCGAGTTAAACCTCGTACCAAAGGTAGCGTCGAATCTCACATGGACAGCTTTGCATCGGGGTCCTTTTTAAAACCCAAAATCTTCTAAAAATTAATCATCATATATCGACGAAGCATTTTGCCTCTACCACAAATTTTTTTAAAGAAGGTGTGCCTACCGAGTCATGTCAATCATAGTCTGGGTAATAGAGGAGAAAGTGTATAGATGGTTCCACTTCGCTTTCCTTCATAAACCTTTGGTAAAAAAACGTTTGCCGAAATGTTTACCTGCACCGCGTGTACAGGGCTGGTCCGGAAAGTAATAGGACTGAGTCGATTTAAAAAAAAAATATTGAATCAATCGTTTCAATTCTTTAACAACTTTCAAAATAGGCTCTTTCTGCGTCGATGCGCCGCGATTTGATTGACCCTTCGTTTGAGTCTCTTGAGGACTTCCACGTAAAATTTGGAGTTGACGGTTTGTTCAGGAGGAATACATTCGTGGTGGACGATGCCTTTGTTGTCAAAAAAGACAATAAGCATCACATTGGATTTGCTGATCCTTCCCTGTTTTGGGCGAGGAGACGCCGGCGTGTGCCAATCCGAAATTTGCCTCTTCTTTATCACCACTTCTTGCTAAAGAAACATCTGGGTAAGCCTGCTTGATCATATCCTATTGGAGAGAACATCTATAATTGCGGCGAGTTATATTTTGCTAAGACCAAGTTATTCAGGGGACCCTTGTTGACTCTGAAGCAAAAGGATCTCGCAGATGCACAAGTTTTGATTGTTGACAAGCGCTTGCCGACGTCACGATCCATAGATCCAGCGGTAGAGATCAAGAGGACAACGAAGTACCGACTCGTTTTCAATTTGATGAAATTGGGGTAAGGGTGCCATCTCTAACAAGCTCGTCGGCTTTGCAGTTTCCGTCGAAGAAAGTTGCAGTTTTCCGGGAATTTTTTGCTATTGTAAATGAAGTCTAAAACTCCTTGACTAGCTCTGAGCGCACAGTCAGCGACCGCAATTTGGTAGAAGCCTGGGATGATGGTCAAGGTATTCCATCACCTAAGTATGTGGGGCTGACACTTTGCAGAGATAACTGCCGTGTTAATAGCGAGACTGCATGTGTATATCCTATTAAAAACTGGACCCCAGAAAACTCGCTCACTTTGGCTTTTTAACAAAGATTTTAAGTTGGATAGAGGCTCTGAGTGGGGTTGGGTCGCAATATGAATAAGCACGTGATGGAAGTAAACAGAACTGACCTCGAAATCGGACAGGATAGCGGGTGAGTCATTTCTCTTGAAGTATTTTTGTGAATTTATAAATTTCAACTATAACGTAATAAGTAAGTATTAGCGAATGAGAGACCTTAAAACCACTTTCTTTCGTTATATTTGTGTCAAACGGTGTAACTTTGGGAGATACCGTTGTATGTTAGAATTTTTTACATAAACATCTTTGATTAATCCTTAGCCAGAATGAAGGTACATAGACAATAAGTTAACAATATAATTATATCAGTTTTAAATTTACAAAGCATCAAAACCCTGACCAAACAATTAAAGCCTGCAAAATTCCTAGTTTTTGCTGAGCAAACCAAACTTGATAATGCTTAAAAATTTATGTAAAAGATATAAACGATTATTTTTATACTAACCTGAATTAAACTCGCCGTCAGATAAGATAAAACGAAAGCAATAGTAACCGTGGACGTAGACATGTGTATGTAATCGGCAACAAACACGAACACAATATTACCGGGAATTGACATGCCAAGGAGTATGCGCGCCGTTTTAGCATATGGAACTGAAATGTGGGGCAACATGTTAGATATATGCATATACAAATATATTATAAATTTAAAGTACTATTTCTAAGGAATAAATGAAAATTATGATTTATAAAAAATAACATATGTTCGTTTTAAAAATACTAAAATTTATATAACATTTGCCAGAAAAATTTCTTGGTAATGAATAAAAGTCAGCTATAAAAACTGAAGGCAGTAGATAATTTCACTTTGCTTTGAGAAATATAAAAATATAATTGCAGACATTAAACATAGTATGATCGATATTTATCAAAACAAAAAAAAGTCACATTAATACATAAATACAACTCTTGTATTGAGGTTGTTAAATAACTCATTTGATAATTGTGAGTAACAACCCGAGAATTTTAACTGAATACAAAGAACAACATTTTCAACTTACCTCCTTTGAATAGCGCTTTCCATGGCCATTCGAAAATCTTCGTATGTGGTGGTATAATGCCAATAATAGAGCTCTGGTGAAGCATTGTTGAGATTTTACTCGCTTGCACCGACACCAAATTACCACCAATGCCGTTAATAATTGGTTGAAACAAGACGAATCCGCTGAATATTTCAACAGAGGCATCGAGCACAAGACCGCCGAAGCTGGAAAGGAAAATGCAAAATAAAATTATATAAAATATAAAAACCAAAATATTTACTTCAATTAAAGCAAAAAAATAATATAAAAACCAAAATATGTTTTTTACTAAAAGCAAAATAATAATAATAAATTATGAGAATTAAGAAGTTACGTATACGTCATGTAGGTTGACTTTTTTTGTAATCACTGATTTTCAAGAGTGCTTTCATTCTATTCTTAAATCTAATCTTCAGATCTATTACGCTTACGCAAATTTGCGCTTCACAAGTGGACACTTGTTGGCAAATTTCAGAGCAATGAGTTTATTTATAGCTATTTTTTGCTTTCATTTTAAAATTGCTACTACAAATGAGTTGCAGATTTTGTCAGTTTTTTACGAAATTCAAGCATACGTAAATATAATTGTAAGTGCCTGACGTCAATTCCAGTTACACATGCTGTTTGGCATGATTTTTTTTAATGTTTTTTTTCCCTCTTTCGATTTTTTTTCCGTGGCTCTGAGCAAAGTTCTACTTTAAATTTATGACCTGAAAGCTAAAAAGCTAAGTTGTTTTTAATTTTATATTTATTTCTTTTTATATTTCATTTGTTGTTTTTGGTGTTGTTTTGAATATTAGGCCCTTAGGCATGCGTTTAAGTTTGGAATAAATGTATTTAGAAAAGTTTGTTAACAGTTTTTGTTATAAATTAAAATTGATTTCTTAGTTTGTTACGTTTTGGTAGTGATTTCGAAATTATTTATGTTAGTTTTACTACTTTTTATTTTTTATAATTAAATTATTTTTATTTTTAATTTTTAAAGTAAAGTACACTGTGGCTAAAGTTTCACTTAAAAATTCATATTATACCATTTGATCAAATTTAAACCGGACTGACAGAAAAAAATACATTTTCACGTATTTTAATACGAATGTTTATTATCGCCTTGAAAAAACATTTCACAGCCCATAAAACATGCCAACGCATGATCTAATTTTCTATACACTTGTTTTAATCCTCGCCTAAGATGACCTTCAGTGCCTTCAGCGTTTTTTTTTATTGATTCGGTTTGCTCACGAAATTTAAATGAACCAGTCCGGGTCAAATTTGATCGAATATTTGTAAGTACTACAGGTGGTATACGTAACTTTTAAGCGAACTCTAATATTATTTATAATGCTAAATATTTACGAAAAAGTCTAAGGATACATTATTATTACGTTTATTATCTATAATTGTATTCGCTTTTCCTTAGAGGCAATATAAAACCTGGTTCTGTTGGTTTTTTATATTTATTTATTAATTAAAGTTTCTATATACATAATTGGAGTTTTCATAAGGAAACTACTCCGTGCAGAATTGGGTTTTAACTATATTATGCTTGTATATACAAAACACAAAAAGTATACACATATTTATATTTATTACTCACCCACTTATACACAACGCAGAGAGTACCGGCACCCAGCCACTCTTCAATACCGGACGAGTATATTTATTTTTGAGCACAATAGCAACCCACATGGGTAAAAGCACTAAATAACAAGCGACTATAACAAATGTGATCCATAAATGAGTTTCTATAGTAAATAACATAAATAAAAACAGTTTTTTTTTTAGTAAGGCAATATTATGAAAAATGTTTTTTTAGTAGTAAATTTTTTTGAGTAGTAAATTTTTACTCACTTATGTGATCGAATAGCAATGAAGCGATGAAGGAGAGCAAGCTTATTGAAACGACATCACCGATAGATGCCGCTAACGGTGTTGCTAAGTTATCAGGATTTAAATTGAATTTTTCAGACAATAATATCACAGCCACTAACACAAAATCTGTAAAAAAAATATTAATAATCATTAAAAACTTTTGTTGATACGAAAATGAAACAAAAGTGCTTAGAGAATATACATATGTACATATATGCATATGTAAGTAATATTCAAAAAAATAATTTAGAACATTTTCTGCAGGAACTCACCTAAAACAAAGCACGATGAGGTCGCCGTGAACATAGAGGACGCTATCAGCAGCATAACATGTTCAAAAAAGAATGTACCATCCATCGCCAAACCAACAACAATGGCAAACATAGCAACCAAAAAGGACGCAACCGTCGCCTGCACTTGAACCAATGCTATATTGCCGACAATCATACGAATGACTTCTTTACGTGACGTCATATTACCCAAATTGACCTGTGTGGAGAGACGTGATGCGAGGCACATATCGAGATTGCCCTTGAGGCCAAGCAGTGACGGAACGAGTATGAATAGTTCGGTGATCTCTTTGAAAACACGCCATTTCTACGCAGCATATGTGAGTGGCATAAGAAATTGTGAAAAAATACAAAAATTAATTTATTAGTAATCTATGTTTGCATATGTAAACATTCGTATATCTGCATAAATTTGTGATAGCAAGAAAGGAAGAAGGCAATTAAAACGTTGTAAGCAAAATAGTTGAAATGGAAACCACGTAAATGTGATACACTTGCTTATTAATCACACGTTAATATGCAGTGCGATCGAAACTAACAGTTTAATTTATAGGTTTTTATGTTGGCAATAATTAATTCTCTTTATTTTATTGCATCGGTATTTAAAAGATATAAATATATTTATATAAATCAATAAGCGACAATAAAGTTTTCTTATCAACAAAAACAAAATAAAACCAGTAAGGAAGGGCGAAGTTCGGGTGCAACTGAATAGTTTATACTCTTGCAACTTGCAAGAATTACAGCTAGTGAAATATCTTAAGGTGCAAAGCGTCAACCAGAGGATCGGAATCCACTGAGCGACATATTCGAAATTAGGTTTGTTCAAAAAACGAAAATCATTATATCTTCTTAATTGGCGTAGACACCGCTTACGCGATTATAGCCGAGGTAACAACAGCGCGCCAGTCGTTTCTTCTTTTTGCTACGTGGCGCCAATTGGATATTCCAAGCGAAGCCAGGTCCTTCTCCACTTGGTCCTTCCAACGGAGTGGAGGTCTTCCTCTTCCTCTGCTTCCCCGGCGGGTACTGCGTCGAATACCAATTATATACATATATGTAAAATATGTGAGTTGGGGTAGTACCGACCCGATTTCATTAATTTTTGCGAATTCTGCATACTATTAACATGCGTTTCCTGCGATTCATTAAGGTACCGCACATACCATTACCAGTTATATGAAGTAAAGTCACACGGACCTTATATCTTTGTTATATGGGGGCTAGGTCCATTAACCGCCCAACTTTATCCATTTTAGGCACAAAGATACACTGTTATGAGTAAATAACTCTCATTTCTATTGAGATAATTCACATGGTGGCCAATATACATATGCGGTATAAAGTCACCCGGAAGTTTAAGAACCTTTATGTTAGTTATATGGAAGCTCACACTGTCAGTAGGAATTCTTATAATATTTGCGCTAGCTGAGGTTGTTGTAGCTTAAGTGGTTTAAGAGATATGTACATTTAATTTATCAGAGGGTGGGGCACGTCCACTTTTTAAAAAGGTTTCTGCCCATAGATGGCCCTTGCTACTGCGATCCCCTGCTGCAAATTAGATTTTTATATCTTAATTTAGCATTTGTTTACAGCACTTTATAGGTTTTCGGTTAATGGGGCTTTGTGGGCGTGGTGGTGGTCTGATTACTCCCATCTACGAACTCGTCCTTTTTCTTGCCAGTGAATCGCATACCAAGTTCCATCAAGATATTTAAATTTTTACTCAAGGTCCAGCTTAAACTGGGTGACTAGTTCGTATATATGTATATAGACGGACGGACATGGCTAAATCGATTTATGTAATCACATTGATATATACTTTATAAGGTCTCCGACGTTTCTTTCTGTGGGTAAAAGCTACGTGGAAAATTTAATACACCCTGTTCAGGGTATCAAAAAAGTTATCTAAGCAAATAAATATAATTGATCATTTTATGTCATACTGTCTTTGTTTGGATTTATAATGCGTCAAAAGCTTTAATGTAGGAGATAAAATATGAGTATACAAAGAAAAAGAAGAAACGTGCTTTCAGCAGTATCAATTCCTTCGTTTGTATTAAGATAAAGTTCAAGTTTCTGCATGGCCACTTAATTCAAAATTTTGACATTATCAGCCACTTATACTTACTACTTAAGGATTTAAAAAACTAAAAAATATCAACATTTACGCGATAAGTTATATTCTAAAATTTAGTAAGTATTTAATTGTCTTTCGCAAATATCATGGAAATAAGGTGATGCTAAAAAGCTTTCACTTATATTATATACGTATATACATTAGAGCGGAAACACAGTTTTTAATGCTTGGTACTTTGAAAAATTAATTCTAAGACACCTCCACGAAAATCTCTCCAAGTATGAGCTGTCAATTGCAACAGGAAGATCATTCGCCTTATAGTTTTTTATGTATGTTATCAGGTAGAAGAATTCAAAACTCGCTTTCAACTACTTGCAAAATTCTCTCATTACATAGATTTTAGATATTACACGAAACCCTAATTTTGGACATTACATAAATTTGTTTTCCTGTCAGAAATGAAAAGGATATCATTTTCGCGATATCCAAGTATGTTAGCTCTAATAAAGGATCATCAGCTAAGTTATTATTAATTTAGCACTTTACTGATAGAAATTTTAGATTATGAGACAGCTAAGGAGGACCTTAGGTCTTTTACAACAAATGAACAAAACTTCTATAGTTCCTCCATACGCGTAATCGACATAATGTTCTAAAAGCTGGTATAAAATTTTGCAGTTTTTAATATATATGTAGTTTAAGATATCATAGATCATCTTTATAAAAAAAGAAACAATGAGAATATAGACAAAAGAAATAGGAAAGTAATAGCAGTAGAATCGCGGTGAGCCGGCACAATTAGTGACCAAGCTAGGATTGTCGGTCAAGAAGGTTTTGCCATGTATGTGGTGGGTTTCGTAGAGAATCTGTCCTGTATGGTTGCTCCTTAGCTAGTGAGTTTTGCAGTCACTACCTACTTAATATGGCCATTTCAATGGTAAAAACTCCTAAAATTGAGATTATTATGAGCTTAACTTTTTTTGAACATTCCCTTCGTGTATTCAATGGTCAGCTTTTATCTTAATCTTCTTAAGTGTGTCTATTTAAGTATAATTTTAATCTACACTATATGAAATTTTAAATTGCTTAGTGAAATGTATGGTAGTTTCTCAGCTCTCACACTACGAATTTTTAAAATATATTTTACCTAACTGAATCCACACATTCTTTATATTTGGGTCATACTAGGCGTATTAGTAATTTAGATTATTGCCTCGAATATTTCTTATTACTTTTGCGACATGTTAGTTTTGTTCACCTAACGGTTTCACGTATCCCCTAAAACTAATTGAGATTGGTATAGGGCTATATATATAAATGATGAGGATGACGAGACGAGATGAAATCCGGGTGACAGTCTCTCTGTTCGTCCGAGCGAGCTGTAACTTGAGTAAAAATTGAGATATCTTGATGAAATTTGGTATGCAGGTTCTTTAGTACAAAAAAAATACGTGTTCGTAGATGGGCGTAATAGGACCACTGACATGCCCATAAAACGCCATTAACCGAAAACCTATTGCTTTCGTAACTGAGGACCAAATTATGGTATGAAACTCTTATTTGTAGTTGTAGTTGACTTTTGACCGAAAATATCGGTCAATATGTGCGATATACAATTGAAATTCAGAGAGAATCCGTGCCTGATAGTAGTTTGTCTGTGTACCATAAATGGGTTGAATCGGGTCAATACTTCTCTTAGCCCCTATATACCTAACATAAAGACTTTCGAGCTTTCTGGTGATTTTACATCGCATATATTGACCAATATGTGAGTTATCTTAATAAAATTGAGAGGTCGTATTTTTTATATAACGGTGAATATTTGTGCTTAGAATGAATAAAATCGCATGAAAACTCGCCCAAGACCCCATATAACTAACAGGCCTTATGTAAGAGAGTATGAAATGGGTATACCCGAACTTAGCTCTTCCTTACTCCCTTACTTTATTTTTAGAAAAACCTATGTTTTTGTTTATAATTTCCACACATTTTGATCACTGTCTAATATTAGATGTCTTTAAATGTAAAATTTTGTTTTATGTACTCAATTAATTAAGTTTCAACCATTCAAAGTGACTCAAGTCTAAATTCGCACCTTCTATTGCAGTGAGTGCAAACTGATTTCAATTTCACGCCTACTGCATACAAATGCTAAGCCCAAATACAAATTTTGGAGCAATTGGTGACAATAAGTATTTTCTAAGAATGTATGGGATTACAATTTCTCTGAAGTGTTTAACACAAACAACAATATTTATCAGTTTTATACACCTAAATTCGTGGGAACGCTCTTTGTGCAAATGTTTTATAAATCCTTAACGGAATATTCCACTCGCAAATAAAGTGTGAGTACAAAGCTGTGTATAGATAATTATTTATTTAAGATTTTAACACGCCGTAATGAAAATGTCAATAAGCAAATTTATATTAACACACATAATTTGATGTGGCGCAATCTCTAACAAAAGCACAATCAGTTCTGACAATAAAGAGGAAAAGCTTGGAAATAGTCAAATAAAACTGAATCAGTGTGACGAGACTTAAAAAAAAGTATTTAGATATATGTACTAGTATATATACTTGTGCACTTGCATGTCTGTACATATTTGACGCCTATTGCAGTCATTAAATTAGTCTCAAACATGCAAAGGTGTTGTTTTTAGAGATAATATGCCGTCCCGTTGTCTAGATAGTATATAAATAAATATAGTTTAGGGTACATGTTTGTATCTAGACATGTGATTACGCCTGTGGCAAGAGAGTTTTAATTTCACAGCTGCTTTAATATTAATATATTATTATTTTCAGCATTAATTTTAATTACTGCAACAGAATTTAATGCATGTTCATTTTAAATTTTCGCAAATTATTCACATTTTTTGGGGATTTTTATTTTGATGCAACCTAGGTTTTGAAGTTTCTGTGTAGCTTTTGCTGATGGGGACTTACACGAGTTAAATAATAGGATAATATGTCAAATATGTCATAATAAAGTAATAATGCTAAGTATTTGCACATTTAGCTGTATGAATTTAAAAAATGAATACTTATTTATCTGGATACGGTTACCAAGTGGTATTAACTTGGATCAATATATATTGGGTAGTCGAAAAAGTCTTTTCGTATTTTGCTATCTATTACATTGTGTCATACCATATAGTGTTGGAAATGTGAGATTTTCAGCTTCATTTAACCAAAAATTAAATTCGGGGAAGTTGAAAAAAAGTTACAGCTGTTCAAAAATGAGTGAAATTAATGAAGAAATTCGCTATATTTTGAAATTTATGTACAAAAAAGGGAAGAATGCCACGCAAGCCACCAATGAAATTTGTGAAGTTTTCGGAGACGATGCTGTATCAGTTCGTGTAGCACAACAATGGTTCGCTCGCTTCCGTTCTGGAAATTTCGATGTGAAAGATGCACCTCGCTCTGGTCCTATCAATGAAATAATGGAAAAGATTGACCAGGACCGTCACATAAGCAGCCATGACATCGCTAAATAACTTAACATTCATCATCAAACGGTTTTGAACCATTTAAAAAAGGCTGGCTACAAAAAGAGGCTCGATGTTTGAATTGTCTGTGAGAAATTTAATGAACCGAATTAACATCTGCGCTTCTTTGCTCAAACGAAATCGAATCATTTCTGAAGCGAATGGTAACAGGAGACGAAAAGTGGATCAAATACGACAATAATGTGGGGAAAAGATCGTGGTCCAAGCGTGGTGAAGTTCAACAAATGATCGCAGAGCCAGGATTGGCGCCACGAAAGGTTATGCTGAGTGTTTGGTGGGGTTGGAAAGGAATCATCCACTATGAGCTGCTCCAGCCTGGTCGAACGATTGATTCTACATTTTACTGTCAACAACTGATGAGATGGAAGCAAGCAATCGAAAAAAACGTCCAGAACTGATCAACAGAAAGGGCTTAGTCTTCTATCTGGACGCTGGATCAGACACATCTTTGATGACTCGGCAAAAACTGGGAGAGCTTGGCTGGAAAGTTTTGATGCATTCACCATATTGCCCTGACCTTGCACCATCGGACTACCATTTGTTTCGGTCAATGAAGAACTCCTTTAATGGAGTAAAGTTGGCTCCAAGAGCAGCCTGTGAAAATTCCTTGTCGCAGTTTTTCGCCGAGATACCAGAAAAGTTTTACTGATGGCGGAAAAATGGCAAAAAGTGGTCGACCAAAATAGTACATATTTGGTTCATCAAAGTTCATTATAAATATAAAAAAAGAAATTGAAGTTCGATTATGAATACGAAAAGACTTTTTCGACAACCCAATAGATTTATAATAGATTTTCGTTAATGTTTCGGGTATGAAGCATGTCAATACTAGACTCCTACAAAAATAACTGAATTCTGCAAAAACGACGTTAAGTAGACGTAAAAGAGACAGGCATCAAAGGCATCATTATTGGTGACAAGATTTTTGTTTATGAATAAACGTCGAAACTGCCCAACAACCTGGCGCTCCAAAAATTAACCGAAATCAACAAAAATCAAAACTCGGTAAAGGCAATGAAGGCCATCCCAGCCGCGGCTTATAACAAGTGTATAGAAAATTGGATTAAGCACTGCCATCCTTGCATTCGGATTAGCTTAAATACATGTTTTTGTCAGTCCGGGTCAAATTTGATCAGTTGGTAATATACTTAACTATATGTGTATCTAAGTTAGTAGTAGTAGGCATTTGATGCTTGCTTAGTTCGAATTAGAAGATGGTATTTTAAGAGATATTTCAATTATACCATATTTATCATATTCAATACTTATAATTTGTTTAAAGGTGCTTTACGAGAATAATTTTGGATTTTCCTACTGCCGTTAAAGGAATATTAAATGGACGGCAGACTAATAATAAAGTAACGCAAAAATGTATAAACTTGAAAACGTGAAGGTATTTCTATACTTCAAACTTTTTTTTATAGGCATAGTAAATAAAAATTGCTGTTATTGGTTATTATCTGGTACCAAGTTGCTTGGATATGAATGACATGATGAAAGTAAGGGAAAGTACTGCCACCATTGGGCTATTGTGCCCTAAAAGGATAAGCGAATACAGATAAAATTTATATAATTACATATATACACCGTATTATCTGGTGTATATTTATTACTTCAAGAAAACTAGCAAAATCTACGCTAAAATTAATATGAATAGCAATGACTAATAAATTATTAAATAAGCTAAATTATCGTAGATATGACTCTAATTAAATGAACTATAAAAAATAAATAAGCCCTGACGCTTAAAGAAAATATAATGTCATAATTTTTCACAAAAATTTCCTCTTGCCTATTAATTGTATACATGAAGTTTACAAATACTTCATTTGTGGGAGAAAATTATCGCACATTTAAATATTGACATTTTTATTATACCTGTAATGTAGGGATAATTACATTATCTGTACAAGTGATTACAGAATTGTTATCGCATCTGTAATCATAATCAAAATGCACAAAATGACTGCGCATTTGAATTGAAATTTCGTAACACACGTGTGTTGTAAGATTTTAGCAATTAAAATATGCCAAAACAAAAAAAAAAAGAAAAACACAATTGAAATATACTTATCGTATCTATCACAGACATCTCTATGAAAAAGTAGTATATAATTAAAAAAATTGGATTTAGTTGACAATCGTGTGACAATACCAATTTTCCCATCATACACAAGCAATTAAAAATGACTTTTAGCATTTTACTTGCAATACCACATAGTTACACTAACTACAAATATCCTATGCGAAATTTCTTTTGACTCACCTCTACACGGCCGAGCACAATACCCGCACCGATTGTGCCCACACCGGCCAAAAAGAACGGTATCGACACTTGCAATAATATTGATGACCATTTCTCCTGCTTAATACCTGGTCGATTTAAGGCCAACTTCTCATCACTACTGCCAGGCACACCGGCAATACTGCTCGCATCTAAAGCGCCAATGCTGCTGCTGCCACCTCCACCACCACCGCCTCCGCTACCACGACCACCACCACCCGTGCCAGGATCTGGTTCTGAGGATGCTATGGACGTCGTGATGATTGAGCTTAGTGAACCAGTCGTCGATTGTGGGAGACCGGACAACTTGTCATTGTCGGTGTCTGTAAACGAGTAGTCGAAATAAGAAGAAATGTGGTGGGAGAGACAAAAAAAAGAACGAAAGACAATAAGTCAAAATTGCGAATATACATTTTTATCACGATAAGTGAACGTGTGCATAGGTAAAAGTAGTAATAAAAATAAATCTAAAAATATTAAATATATAATTTCACATTACTAAAGTGCATACTCATAAATATTGAAATCAATTTGAGGAGAAAAATTACAAAAATCGTGCATAGGTAAATAAGGCTCTACGAAAAGCGCAATTAAATTGTATTTTACTTAAAAATAACCCAAAGGCCTATGATTTCTCACACAGATGTTTATATGTACTATATACAAAATGTGTATATAAGTATTTGTGTGAGTGGTAGGCAAATAATTCGGTATTTTTTGTGTGTGCAAGTTTTTGAGTTCAAATACTTTATGTTCAAACAATTTCACTTCTTCACGTTTATCGATAAAATAAATGCATGGACTTTTGCGGAAGCTCTGAGTCACGCGAAACTTTAATTAGTTGTGCAAAATAATCGACTCACATGACAATAGTCACAATATAAAATATAAACAGTGGCATGAACTGAAATTCTAATTACATAAGTATGTAGATTACGGTACGAGAAGGCGACTTAGTTGCTAAAATAATTAATGGTTTTATAAATATACATATGATGTTTTATTATACCTTACCCTTATATGTAGATATACACAATTTATTTTAAATCACTCTTTAAATAAGAAAAACAAGAAAAAACGTTATCTTCGGCTACACCAAAATAGTTGCACTTCCTTTACTATAGTTTGAAAGTGCATACAGAGATATTAATCTTGATTTTGATCGATCAGTTTGAATGGCAGCTATAGTCTAGATTTAAACAATTTACTCTCGGCTATTGTAGCTCCGACTTGGACAATGAGCTGTGCCAAATTTCGTGAAGATATCTTTTCAAAGACAGAAATTTCCATACAAAACTCGATTTTGAGCGATCAGTTTGTATGGCAATAACACTGGGCTAAAAACACGTGTGCGAAGTTGATATCTCAAAACATTAAAAACTAGTTCGCGAATAAATTTTAATATAATTAATTAATTAAATTATCTAATTATAATCTTGCATTTACATGTAAACATGTATATAATATTGTAATTAAACTTTTTGCATTGACTTTATAAGATTTCGTGAACCACAAACATGACGCACATTAATTTAATTTCCTACCAATTACAGAAAAATGGATATCGACGAAAACTTATACTCGTACTTAGTCTTACCATAAATTCCGTTAGAAAGTTTACAATGCATACAACAAGGTTAGAGAAAAGTTCAGTTATTTTGTTATTTATTATTTAATAATTAGTTTATTGTTCGCTTTCGCTTATTAACAGTGGAGTTAAGAGCTAAAGAAAATCATATTGCGATGATTGCTTTACATAAGTGTGGTAAAAGCACAAGTGAAATTTATGAGCTTCTAAATAAACTTAATATTTCGAGAATGTTTATCCTACTATTGATCATTTTTCCACCAAAGTGGTAGTTCTCACGTAACAAAGTTCGAACCAAATCAGTCATAAAAACTTTTCGCGAACGCATTCGCAGACATCCCCTTAGAAAATAGAAATCTATGTATTGTATGTCAAGAGTAATGGATATATTGACCAGATCAATCTCAATACTTATTCGAGATGATTTCCATATCAAAGTCTATTATCGGTCCACTGGTCATCTTCTGACAATGTTATTGAAGCAAATTCGGTTCAACAGATACAGCGGCTTCTTCAGTGTGGTGCGGTCAACGGCCATGCAAGTATCTCTTTTATAGATGAAAAAATGTTCACCATTGAAAAAGTTTTTAATAAACAAAACGACAAAGTCCTCATCATGGGTTGAACGACGTCAACATCCAGCTGATATAATGGTGTGGTTGGGCGTCTCTTTCAAAGTCCTAAGACAAAGGAGTTAAAACTAGGGTAAAAGTGTACTGCTGGGGTATTCTACAAGGCGTGCTAAAGCAATTAAGTAGTACTCTCTTCGATGAAGAGAATTGGATCTTCCAACAAGATTCTACTCTCCTGCTTTCATAGTAGCCGATGATTGACCGTCTGGAAGTCAAGATTTGAAACCATTGAACTACAGTTTATGATCAAAGTTGGAAAACATGAATTGTCGTATACCGCACAAAATATTGGAGAGTATCAAAATATCTTTGTTTCGAGCAGTGTTGTCAATATCAATAGAACCTACTACTGATCAATCGCCAAATCGGTGGAGGGCTTGTGTAAAAACCAAAGTTGACAAATTTCAAATAAAATTTCGTACATCACGCACTTAGTATGTGCATTAATAAATAAAATTTATTGTAAAATATAACTGTAATGAAACTACATATAACTAACTATTTTTATAACAGCCTGAATGTCTAACAGAACTTATGGCAGCACCAAGTATACATATTCAATAATCTACTAAAAATATACTAAATACTTGGACTCCTAAACAAAATAAAATAATATTTCAATAAAGTATTCTTAAACGCTATAAAATATGATTTTGAAGCAAACAAGATGGGTAAAAACCGTTTCAGAACTTCTCAAAATCGAATTAAGCGCTATATACCATATACACAACCTTCAAATCAAAACACTGCATGCGAAGTATTGTAAAAAAGTTTAAAAATTTATTTAAATAAATAAGTTAGAGGTAATTCTCATTATTTGAGAAACTTTGAAAAATAGTGTGTGAGATGTCATAAAAATAATTAAATAATATGAGAGCGAAAAAAATTTGATACTTTGCAAATATAGTTGTTTCTTTGTGATGAAAGGCCTACTTAAAACATATGTACATAGATATAAAACAAAAAAATAAAAATAGTATACTATATCCATATGTATGTATGTATATTCACTTAGTTCCGAGTATTTTCGTTAAATTTTGAGTTTTTTATCTCATTATTTTATTATTAAAATATAAGTGTGATATATAAATGTACGGGTGCTTTTTATTCAGTTTTGGAATTATTTTGGGATGTGATTAGCAAGTGACTTTTTCGGTATATAATAATAAAAAAAGTATGGCTCACTTTACTACATAGTCTATTTGGGCACATTAACCATTAAGATAGTAAACTTTTGATACAAAGGAAAGTGAAGTAGAGAGTAAGAGTAAGAGTAAAGTTCACTAATAATAATAATAAGAAGAAGGTGGCAAAGAGGAAATAAAAATAATAGTTAAAATAGTATAGAGGAGGGCACAACATTTTTTAAGCGCATTACATACAAATGTAGATATATAGAAAAAGCAAAAAAATATATATATTAGTGGATAGCAAGACTTTTTTCATGTTTTCACATCATTTTGTTTTTGTGTTTTGTTATTGTTCATGTTAACATTTGTGTTTACACAACTCACCATTTCCATAAATTGTATATAATCTATATTTATCATCCTGTTGTTGAACTTTTTGTAATTGTTGCTCTTTTTGTTGTGCTATTGGTGGTGGCAAGGGTTGTGGCAATGGCGCTGTCAGTGACAATGGCAATGTATATCGATAGTGTCCATGTGGTACGCCATTGTTACTGGTGTAGTATGGTGTGTTGTCATTCTTATTGGTTTTGTTGCTGTTATTGTTGCTATTATTTCTTAAAACTAATTCATTAGTGTTATTGGTGTGTTTAGTGTTGACTGTATTTGGATTTGGTGTGGCGGAAATGAATTCCATGCTATCGCAGATATTTGTTGTTGCCGTTTGTGGTGTTGGCGGCGCTTGAAAAGCATCATTGCTGATACCGGCATCGGCTAATTTCATATAATCATCATCATTGCTGCTGGTCATTAAAGACAAATGCGGCTGAGCTTGCTTCTTGCTCGGCGACGGCATTTTCTGTTCGTTGTTTTTTTTATTTTTATTTATAATTATATATTATATTTCTTTTAAAAAGTTTATAATTGGAATTATTTTATTTACTTATCATTAAGTGCTACTAAAATCTGTGTGAATTTTTGGGGCAAGAATCGAAAGCTATGCACATTTTTGTGAGCTTAAAAAAGTTTGATTCTTGAAAATTAAATTTAATTAATATAATTAAATTAATTGCAATAATTTGTAAACTATTTAGAATGTTTTTCAACTGTAAGTCAGTTGAATGGAAGGGACTTTAAAATGTTTGCACTTATTTATTTATATATAACAAATTATTTTAACTACACTGCGGAGGCAAATATTTTTTTATAGAAATCAATTTTAATTTTGCTAAAAAATTATGCCGCTATGAAGTTTTGTATACAAATTATTTAAGCGTACAAATGAAACTTAAAGCGCCAATTATTGTAAACTATTTTGTTTTATAATAAAAAACTTACAAAAAATATCGTACGCTTTTTATGTGAATTAAATTTGTTACATACTTTTTGGCGCTTTGATTTCAATATTTATTGTTTACTTTTAAAAATTAATACTAAATTACAAATGAAAACAATAATATCACACACAGTTTGTTTTTTTTTTTAATTAACAAAATTTGTTAAAAATAATTTCAAATATGAAATCTAAATTATTTTGGAAATTTTATAAATTTTTATTAATTTATATGTTGTAGGTTTCGTGAGTACAGCAATTAGCTCTGCCAACGTTTGGTTTACATTTTCGTGACGATTTTGTGGGCGTGTCTCTTGCTGTAGGTCGTACGTCGATGAATCGGGCAGAGACACGTGTGGTTTGGAAGTAATTGCAGAAGATTGAATAGATCGTAGCGACGCCGTGCTTGTTGTAACGAATTGTAATGACTGCCTTCGTACGGTTTTACGAAGTCTATATTTCACTGTTGCTGTTGTTGGTGGTGTAAGGTTTTGAATTGTTTGTTAGTGTGTACGAAATAAGTAGTGGAAATAGCGAAAACTTGTTGAGTGAAAGAAGTGGTTCGAGAAAATAGCTTATAAGTTGTATGAATCAACGTTTGTGTTTTTATTTATTATTTTCGTTAGGATTTTCTGTTTTACTGGCTTCTTTTCTGTTCGCGAAACAGAAGTGCGCCTTCGGCTTTAGTCACCGGACCGTTGATATGGCTAAAAGAAATAGATCAGAAGCAGAAAAAAAGAAACGTTGGATTCAGGGGCGAAATTTCTGGTTGTTATATATTTTTTTTTACATCACCAAACTCATTATGGGAGTTTACGGAAATGTTTAAATAGGTAAAAAAAGTTTTGCATATTTTAGCGCTTCACAGGATTAAATTTATATGTAAAAAAGTTGCGATTAAAAATTGTTTTTCTTTTCGCGTTGTAAGAATGGCGTATTGAGTTGAAATAAAAAGAACTTAAAGTGTCGTACAGTATACATATACATATAAAAGAAAATAATTTAAAAGATAAATGCTGCATGTAATAAATGGGTTTCCTTATTGCATAATACTTAATTATTATTATTAATATGATTAAAATAATGCGGACTGTTGTTAGGAAATATGAAAAAACTAGATATTGAGTGAATATTTCTGAGCTTATTGGCTTATAATAACCCTAAATGTATACTTCTTAAAAACATTATATACGAAAATGTTTATTAATGGCTTAAACTTATTACCAGAGTAACTAGCTTTAATTACATATAACACTTTAACTAAAAGTAATAATTAAAAAAAATAATAATAATAAACGTAAAAATATTCACATTACAATGTAATTGAAAGAATAAAATAAAGTAAAAAAATTAAATTAAACAACATAATATAAGTATGATAAAATAAAGCTAATTAAAGTATAATGTATAATCTTAAGCGTTTTGATTGAAATAATTTCATTCTAAAATCTTATTGATTGAAAAAAAATTAAGTATTAATCTGTTATTATCGGTAAAACTAATTAGTAGCCGATAAATGCATATCGCTGTTGCTGTTGTTGTTGTTTCTAGACCATTTTTACACTCTTGCAACATGATCATGTCATGTTTCTTTTATAATATGACTGTCTACCACCTTAAAAAAATTCACCACACATTTTTAATCTAATTTAAGGTAGCTCTGCATCGTTGCTGTGAATACTCCTTCTTTCGTACTATGCGAGTGCTCGGTCAATATTTGATACTTGTTTTCATTTACGTACGTAGAGGTATCTTATAATCATTCGGCAATACTAAGAATTGAATAATAAATTTAGGTGAGCAAATTGCTTATAAAAAAGTTTATTTATATTTTTTATCAATGTAATGTGCTGATTTCTCCGAAAGATATACTAAATAGCCCCATAAAAAGTAACAAGCTCATATAATACAGATATTGTATCTGTATTATGTATTAAATTATTCGATATTACTGATTGTTTCATTCAGATTATGAATCTTAAAACAGGCATTAGAGGCACTCGCCTACCAGGTGACTGTTTGAGAGGAGTGACTAGTCTTGGAAGTTTTATAATATTTATAATATTTAAAGGGCAAAATATAAATAAACACATTTTGCGATTATTTGTTAATTAATGACAAATATTTTATCAAAAATTAAACTGCAGCCTTACAATTTGAATTATCATGCAAATTTGTGCAAAAATAATTTGCGAACAAAAATCAGGCACAAATTTCTTAGAATTCAATAAAAGCAATATTTAATTATTAATTCACACACATATTATGTAATTAAATTTTCCTTTTTGAGGATTTATTGGTG
This sequence comes from Bactrocera tryoni, assembly GCF_016617805.1. Taxonomy (NCBI): domain Eukaryota; kingdom Metazoa; phylum Arthropoda; class Insecta; order Diptera; family Tephritidae; genus Bactrocera; species Bactrocera tryoni. The sequence continues at coordinate 27,811,614 of NC_052502.1, forward strand.
AAAGCGAATATTCAAAAGGTAGAAGGTAGAACTTTCGACAAAGCTGAATTTATTAACGAAACGATTCGTAACTAACAGAGCGAGTGCAAAATAACTTTATTCAACGTGAAAATATTTCAGTATAAAAAACTAGTATATACATATATATGACTGAAGATGATACTAATTTAGAGAAAAATCTATTTAAGACAAATCGTGTATATATTTCTCAGACTCACATGCTTTAACAGCGCGTGTGGGTCAAAACGAAGAAGATGTCGAAGCTAAATAAACTGGTTTAAAATTTGCAATTCTTTCAAAATTAAAATGCCGCGATATTTACTATCGCCTACCCACATCTATAGATAGTTGCAGAGTGAAGTATAAATAACTATTGGAATCATCTTGAAATTTTCATTAATTTCTTAAGCGACCAAACGTGTTGGTTTGACGTTATTAACGAAGCAATCGAGAAACAAAGAATTTGCGACCAAAATTAAGAGTATGCTTGTTTTAGAAAGGTTGATATCAGAATTTCATTTATTATTTTTGAAAATTGAATTGTGTATGTTTATTTGTAGTTGCAAAGATTAATAACTGTTGAAGCTGATTGAACCGGGCGGCTACACTTTATAAGCCCATAACTCAAAAACTATTTGAGATGCCGATTTAAATTGATTAATTTTAAAAAGTATATCGAAATATAAAAAAAAAATAATTTCAAATTTTTTAATGTCCCTTAAGTTATACTCATAAATAATAATAAAACAGAAACTATTCTTACTTGATGTAGTTGTGGCAAGAATATTATGCCAATAATACTCATGTGTATTTATATATGTTGAGAAATGCTACTGCGGTTTCAGAAAGTTTATTTGTTTGTAAACACCGTTACATAAATCCATCTAGAGTGCCGAATGAATATATTATAACTGGAGTTTATAACAAACGAGTCAAGTATAAAACGACTATCACTTTCGAGATACTTAATATACACAAATATATTGCAATACTAATTATTCTAAATACAAATAAAAATATTGCAAAAACATATGACAAAAATATTACCGCGTTCAATTATACATACATTTATATAGCCTTTGGAAAAAAAGAGATTAATTGTCACTGTGTCTGCAGGTATTTTTATTTATTTTACTTTTATTTGCAATTTATCAAAATCACTTTTTCAAAAGTAACATTTGTGAAACTTGTTTGCAATTTTACTTGTGCATACCTGTTTCAAAATTCCAAGAAAACGATGCTCACTAAATTTCTATAGACATCATTGGCTTAATGCTTCATGAGTAAAACTTGTAAATATAATTGTAGAAGTATTTATATTTTTAATAATTAACAGCATACTAACTATTAAATTACAGTGTAAATTTTGAGTAACGAACGTAAGCCTGTGTAATTGTTATCAAAAATGATAACTACAACAACTCATAACACAGAGTGGCATAAAATTCGCCTCAAACTTCAATAACTCAAAACTGCGCTTTATGTACTAAGCTGGTTTTATTTGATAGTTGTAGTCTTAAACTTAAACTTTGTGTGTATTCCCACAGCCATTACGTGCTGTTCATCATACATACATTTTTTGTCTGTATATTTCTTTTAATTTACGCATTGTAGCAAATGGCATGAATTAATTATTTCAGACTATCTTAATTTAAGAAGAAATACTATAAAAGTAGTAGACACTTAACGACTGGTAAGCAAATAAAAATGATTAAAGAGAAAAACAGCTTAAGAGCAAAGGTGAAAAAATATTTTTTGCTTAAGCGATGTTTGATTTAAACAAATATAAAAGTGAATTAAATATCAATGTATCAGAGCTACGTGAGTAACTCTTAGTTTCCAAAACCCAACAATAACTATAAACAAATTCATTTTATGATAGTAAAATATCAATTAATAGCCAGAGTAAACGTCAAACTTGAGTCGCAATTGCGCACATACAAAAATAATCGAAAAAGCCATCAAAATATGAATAGAAATACATATATATGTGTACATAAGCAGCCAGACAGATGTAGGGATAATGATATTGATATTTCAAGAGTGTTAATATGCACAAAAAAATGATGATAATTTACGCAAATAGCTGATATCTTGAAAAACCAATAACAATGCACAGTAGATCAAAAGATTTTTATATTTATTTCAGTATAGCTAGAGTAAAAACATAGTTTATACGAACTAAGCAATAATAATTAAAAGGTTTGATGTGCCGTTAAGTACAACGACGACATAATGAACTCAAAGGGGACTGAAAATTGGAGGCAGTATGAGCATTTTTGTGCTTCAGCTGCAAAGAGCTGATAGAAAATTACAAAAATTAACTGAAATTTACTGTTATAACTGTGATTTACAATACAATAACAATAAACAAAACTTATATTGATTTGCGCAAATAAGCAGCTAAATGAAATTATGCCGCAATAAATGGCTCAACGGGGCGTATGAGTAACATTTTATTGCTTCCATTGCAGGTAGTATGACAAAAATGATGCAGTGTGTGTGAGTATATAACTATGAATCATATATATACAATAAAATGTTTACATATATCAATAATTTTTCTTCATAACATCACACTCATGTGCGTAAATTGTAATGTCATATAAGAATTTCTTACTTTGCATCAAATAAGCTGCTCTTTTGCGACAGAAAATCCAAAATATTAGACCACAATAAAGGTATTTAATAGTTTTAAGTTTTCAAGCACACACTAGGTACATATAACAACTAATAAAACATAAAGCACACCCGGTTATGGAATGATAATAGTTCTTAGTTGTCATTATAGCTAACAGTACATAGTTATGCATGCATGTATGTATATTATCAGTTGTATTGTAAATTATTATTTTATTATACAAATTGTCAATTGTTGATACATATGCTAATTACGCCAATGCAATTTAGTTTATCTCCCGCAGATAACCACAATACGCTGCGTTTATCAACTAAACAATAAAAGCATATGTAAGCACTTGGGCTGTTACGTTTATAATTATTTACTGTTGTTTTTTGAGAAAAAATGTATATGATTATATACATATTACATATATGTACTTTATATTCCTACATATATGTGTTATGTATACAGCTGATTATAGCATGCTAATTTGTGTGTTGAACCTCACTAATTCCAAATCGCGAATACCATAACAGTCTGCGCGTGGGAACACTGTAATAATTTTGGTCCTAACTTTTCGCGTGAATTCGGTAAATTGGGAAAATATATTAATTTACTGTCTTGTGCCTCTGTTAATCTTATCATATGATTTGTTGATGCATCAAATAAATAAATAATTAAGTTTTGTTTGTTTTCATTTTGGTTATTATCACTAAAATCATTGTCAGCTGTCAGCACCTATAGATCCTTCAAATGTTATTGCTATGTAGAATAATTTACTTATAGGTTGTTTTTGTTTGATACTTGATCAGAAGTGAAGCAGTGGCTTCCTTACATGTGCTTATATAAATTTTTGAGTTTATTTACTGTTGTTATTTGACTACTTATAAATCAACGCTTCCTATTACTTATAATTTTTACATTGTTTGTATGTAATAAATTAAAAAAAATATTTGATGAAAATATTCTATTTGAGTTTTAAAGCCCAAGTTTGTTATTTTTATTAAGTTTTGTTTGACATATACGCCGGACAGAATAGCCTAGCGCAACCTAACCTTATGTTACTTATGTACATCTTTTAGAAAAATAAACAAATTTCAATACCACAAGTTAACGACAAAGAAACTTTATCAAGTCATTTGACAAAATTTGATCAATGAAACTAAAATACTATAGATATGTAGTATATATCTTTAACCAATAATATTTTTGTTATCAAAGTTAAGTAATAGCATTGTACGACTCACAAGAAACACATATTAGGCAACAAGTTTCTAGGTTATAAAGTAGTTCCTCAATGAATTAAGCGCTAAATTAAGATTGCTTTCTTAATTTCTTTTATGGCACGGTAAATTAATTTATGGAACTAATATTATCTATTTCCTACTGTTTATAAGGTGACTTACAGAAACAAAATATTAAACCTTTTTAAGCGATAAGATAAATAAATTAATCAGAATTGTGCTTAGTAGCCAAAAAAAGTCCCGTTAGTGGTATGGTTTTTCTAGCTTCTTTATATTATATATACAAGTGAAGCATAGTATATATATTATAGAAGTATTGAGTGTTTTATCTTTCTCAGATTCAAATCATGCCTTATTTTAGCACAATATTTTATAAACTTCTAACGTATTTGAACAAAATGCTTTGATAATACACACGCTTAAGAACTTTAGTCGCAAAGTTTAATTGTTTAGCAACCACGTAAAGTACAATAAAACAAATTCGGCTCTTCTTTGATGGCGTTAACATTTTGCGTTGTGTTTTATAGTATATCCGTTCGTGTACTATATATAACGCAATCTAGTTTGTGCCAGATTTTAAGGCAATAAATTTCTTTCAAACTTTATTTTTCAGCAAGGTAGCTTCACTAGTAACCAAGTATAGTATATTGCGTATTCTTAACATTTTTTTTAAAATTTTTTAATGAGTTTAATTAACAAAACCATGTTAATTTTGGAAGTTATTTATAAGCACACGCTTGAAATAAATTAAAGAAATGGTAAAAAAGAAAGAAATATCTGAAGAATATGCATAAATATTGGGACTTATTTGAGTGTGCATAAATAATTAAGAATCTTTAAATAAAAGCAACATAGTAGAGAATATTTGTTATAAAAAGGAGTGGAGATTTAGTGTTAATGAATAAAAATATAACCGCGAATTTGCAATTATAGTCTATCGTTAAGGAAATATGCGGTTTTAAAGGTTTAACAAAGACACACTACAACACAACAACAACAACAAATTATCGGATAATGAGTAAAATTGATGAAAAATTTAATTAATTTTTTTTTATGTAAAAATTGCCAAAATAAAATTATTTTCTGAAATGGAGATAGGCTAGAAACTATGAATTTTATTTCAATTACTTGACTGAGTTCTATTTAGAAAATAGTTGTTTCATAATGACCCACCTACCGGAGGCCAATGGAAAGGGTTCAAAGGATCGCTGCGGAATGCATAACAGGAGCTTTAAGAACAACTCCAACGGGGGCTCTTGAACTCCTACTAAGCCTTTCAACTATAGACCTCTTCGCTGAAGTAAACACAGAAAAAGATGGCTATCGAAAAGGTATGTTAGCTACGCGCAACACTCTTAATATTTATACGGTTAGCTCGAAAATGGAAGATGGAGTTGCTGCGCTAAACAAACTTCTAAGTTGCCAGAACTCTGCATATACTGATCTTCAGGCTGAGGTCTTTGCTATTGCGAAAGCCGCGGTGTTGGCCTCTAATGCACCTGCATGCCAAGCAGCAATCAAGGCAGTAACCTCGTACCTCGAACCTCGAAATGTCTTGTGAAGCATGACAGCAATGGAAAGTGTTGTCAGAAGTACTTCACTTCTTCAGGTTGCCAGGCCACAAAACCATCGAGGTCAATAAAATAAAGGACGAGATTGCCAAGAATGGTGTACGACTAACGAAAATATGATCAACATTGGGAAACTCATGTTTTGTCTATACATCGATCTCGACAGAAACATGGTAAAGAAAATCAAATCCCGATGGAACAAGCTGCCTGAAAAAGTCATATGCAAAACGATAGATTGGAAGTACACAAAATTCTTTTTAGTACTCGATAGAAGAGACTGTAGAACATTATGGGAATACTAACTGTAATAACGGCATCAGGGAAACAATAGAGCATCACTTGTGCATTTGTCCCGCATTGGCAAGATTACGCTGGAAGCATCTGGGGTCCCCATGGTATGATACATGGGAGGACAGCATACACACTTTTACAGTGCTGGACATGAGTTTAGAACCAAATTATAATTTTGCGTTTTTTGGGATTTGATTTGATGGGAGGAGGTATCGACAGTGACGCCGCAGATTCTGTTAAATTCGCGTCAAGCGTGGAACTAAGCTTGGCTTATTGGCCTACCAGATTAACCTAAACAGGGTGAAAAAAATAAAGTCGTGCGGATTAAATAATTATTTTATTTATTATCCATCTATATATTTTTGTATGATTTGAATAAAAAATTGAGCCTAATTACTAATCCCATGCCCTAATTGGCGCAAAACCTCAAGTCAAGTTCACTGTCATTGGCAATAAGTTTAGTAATATGTAAATAAAGCACTTACACACTAAAAGAGTAGATAGAAAAAACACGTAAAAATAAAAAAAAACTCGATCAATTGCTAATTTTTTACTCGTGTATTGTACATCTTTCGTTTTGTCTACCTCAACTTTATTTTACACCCAATTAGGCCGCTTGTTTAGTTTTTATAATATGTATGTTTTTTCGAAAGTTATAGCATAACTAAGTGCAACAACAACAATTTTATTGTTTTTATTATTATGTTATGCACGTGCCGCTAACTTAAATCCATAGACAGAGCAAAAAAACAAAACAACAATATCCGACACAACGGCTGCGCGTCATTAACACCTTTAAGTTGCCGCATGCAGACTAGATCGCAGTCAATTTTTCCATTGATGCAATTGTACATGTATGTGTATGCACATATGTTGTGTAGCAGTTTTGAATAGTTTTAAGTGAGTTGAATCATTGCTGTAATGGTTTGTTGCTTTTAAAATGCGGAAGTTCATACTATTGGGTTTATACTGCTACATACTTTGCAGGTTTCAATAAAAACTAAATGAGCGCGTAATTATGCATGTATTTCTTTTACAAATATTCCAATATACTTTTTGTTTTTTTTTTTTGGCTAGCTGATTGACTTCAATTTATTATAATTATTGCAATGATTATGATTTAGTTTTTGTAATATGGCTTTGTGTGCAAAATTGCAACAATGTACACAGTGGTGGTCATGAATTAAATATGACCGAGCGTAAATATGTATAACAAATATGAAAAAGTACAAGTGTCAGTGTCATTTTATATAATTGGGTAATAAGTTCTAGAATTTAATTGAAATTAGTAAAAAATTGGCTTACATTATTTTTATGCCTTTGGTTTTTTGTAATGTATTTTTATAATTGTTATACGCTGAACAGGATCAATCATCCGTATGTTGAGCTATTTTTTCAGTTTTTGAGGTATCGATGTGAAATTTAGCAAACCTCCTGCTACTCATTTGTGGGAGACGCCGATATCAGACCCCTATAAGGTATTACTGCCATACAAACTGACCGATGGAAATTGAGTTTTTGTTAAAAAACGGGTACAACTTAAGTTCATCTTTTTCATCACAAATATTTTGAGATTTGAACCCATCACATTTAAAAGATTGACATAAAATACCAAAAAACGCAAAATTATAATTTGGTTCTAAACTCATGACCACCACTGTAAAAGTGTGTAGTGTGGCACAATATGTTCACACCATAACGGTTGTAAGCAAATCAGCCGACAAACAAACACTAAATTACACCTTTTCTTCTCTTTAATTTTACTACACGTCATGCAACTGCACAACAACAACAATAGATTTGGTAGTGCATTTTATAGCTGAATACTAAATAAACAACAATTTGTTTGTTGTAGAAAAATTGATTGATTTGGTGCATCCATACGAGATCGACACAAAAGCGGCATTATCATACACATCACTTGTTGTTGTTGCTTTTTTATATGTAGTCAAATAACTGTTTTATTTGTAAGGCATTGTTGAACGCAGTGAGTGGATTACTTAATTACAATTAAAAAGTTTGTAGTTTAAATTGTAAAGCGCTTATGTAAATGGACTAGGCATCAGCTGTATTGTAGCCACCGGTCAGTGATCGACACATTACGGAAGAGCTGGTATATATAATAATAGTACTGATAGTTGAAAAGGTATTCCATATGCACTTATATAAGGGAATTTAAAAATTAGCTTATTAATACCAATAAGTGCTTAAATGGAGCACTGAGCTCCTAATTAAGTATCGAAACAAAAAACTTTAAGTGCTTTGAAACTACTTTTTGTAAGGTTTACAACCTTAAGAAAAAAGTTGCGTTGTTTATTAAATTAGCTACTGAATTTCTGAGAACACCTATTATAAATTATCATTAATTGTGGTGTAAGTAGGTAAAATAAATACCAGCAAGTAAGTGCCTTAATAAGTTATCGTATAACTTGTATAAAATGCTTGTAAGTGGACAGCACAGTGGGACGCTTACGAATGAAACGGGATTATAAATAAATTGCGAAAAGCCATTTAAGTAACTGGTTGTTATTGATTAAATAAAGAATAACTGTCTATTAGTCCAGTAAGCAACAATAACGATGTATAAAATGCTAACACTAACTCCACTTAATTCTCGTAGATTTTTTTGTATTTATTTTTTTGTTTTTGACAAACACCTGATTCTAGATTGCCCAGCAATTTGTGGAAGCAGATTCAAGGCCTTTGGATTCATCTACGACATCAGGGATCACACCATCTCCATCGCGCTCAGCAATCTCTTGGAATTGTTCAGAGTGCTGAACTTTTGTGACCATATGTGATATAGAAGAAGGCACAATAGACCAGTGCAAAACGTCAATTATTGTCTATATAACATAAGATTTTACTCATTCTTTCAATACCTATATAATTTTTGTTTGTTTTGATTTATACTTCAATCAAGATTAAATTACATAAGATTATATCGATAAGCGAAAGATCAATTTGACAAAAGCGTTTTAACTCATAATGTCATAATCAGCTGCCTTGCTTAGGTTTTACGATTCAATAATTAGGGGGCTTGCAACATGTCATAAAATCATAAATTTTTACACTTGTTTAAGAAATTGTTGTTGGATTATCTACAAAAATAAAATTTAAAAAATTACAATTCTCAACTCAACGGTTCGTTATAACTTTATGAGACTATGTGGAACTTCCAAATATATTTTTCAAACATTTGAGTTAATGAAAATGTATTTCTTGGGTGAAAACTGAATACGAATAGATGGTAAATTACACAAAATCACCAAAATGTAAATAACAAGATCATGAGAAAAGCATAAAAAAATGTTATTTGACAGTATGGATTAAGAAAATTTAACGTAAGAAGAAGACTCCGAAGTAATACAACTATATAATTCTCTCATTGAATCATGATTTCAATCAACTTTCCAACATTATATATCAAATATCCAACATTATTTCTAGTTTATTTACCAAAAATTATAAAAATAGTTATAAAATCAGAACTGACTAAAATGATTTGAACTACTCACATATGTATGTATCTACCTATCTAGGCTAGAATAACTAATACTTTTTGAATTAAAAAAAAATTCAGCCGACCTTACTATTGAATTTGTAATCTTTTTATGTTTAGATAAAATATATTTCTTGGTAATTTTAAACAAAAAAATATGAGACTATTACTGTGGCTTATAATAATTTCAAACGAAAGTCATTGACAGGTTTTTAATCATTTGTCTACGATTTGTTGTAGAGATAAAAAAATATAATAAATACAAACTAACAAACAAATCATGCAGCTAGTTTAATTGTACTTTTTTAATTGAGTGAGTTTAGCACGTGATTGAACTAACTGGGGCTCAAGAAAAGGCTGTGTGATTTAAGACATTTGCATTGAGGGGAAAAGAGGCAGGAGATCTCAAGTTATCACAATAATCCAGTCATCCTGAATGGTATCAATGGTTTAATTCACTTTATTTTAGTGTCTGCAATTTGAAAGTTCAGCAGTCCATTAAGTTTTATTTTGTTGTAAAACGAAAACTCTTTATACATACTTATGCATATGTTTTGTTTATAATATGGACTAAACAATAATCCACTTTTGATTTGCTATGATACCGTTTATTTGTTCATAAACTTTTATAACATCGATTTCGATTGCTTGGGTGGAGATAACTATTGAAATGGCTACTAATTTATGAATTAATAACAATATGGCAAAAACAATAAAACACAATCAGATTTGAAAAAATCAACTGAACGTAAAATTAACAGCAAATAATCTCATTGAAATGATTTTCAACAAATCTTAATTGTTAGTAGGCAAGTGAGGTTTTTTTAGAATTTCAAAATTTATTAATAACATAGCTCATTTGTACCACATATTACTTACAGTATATATATAAATAAACATAAATTAGGCATCTAAATGAAAAACCGTGGGAAACGTATTATGCGTTTGGGTTAGCGACCTTCAGTAAAGACATGCTGATATTAGATGTTGATTGCCATTCTTGCACTTCCGGTCTAAAGAGACCTTCAGAGCATGGTTAGCATAATATGTAATTAATCACTAAAACTAATTATCAATTAGGAACAAGTGATCAACAACGCAGGTGCTTGTCATAAGTGCAAGTTGTAATACATATTGAAGTTCGTAGCTGATTACTCCAGTGACAGTGGTATGGAAGTGGTATAAATGAAAAATCTGTTCAAACTAGACACGGTAGCAAATTTCGTATTCGATAATCGTGTTAACAGAATTCAAATATAGAAAATACCAATACAAAGAATTTCAGAGTAAAACCAAAAGTGTCGTTAAAACAGCTGTGCTTTTTTATTGAAGAATTAAATATTTCATTTGGATTCTAATGCAGAAATTAATACAGACATGAATCAAGAATGAATATGGACTTAGGCACCAAACCGCAGAACGCTCGAAAAACCCCAGAACACATTTAAAATACTTAAATAAAATTGCTATTATTATTTTGCGCCTATAGCTACGAAATATATATGCCTTGTAGCAAAACGCTTTAAGAATTTTTAACTCTTTTATAAGTACATACATACATACACATGCACGTAAGTATTTCTATTTGCTAGCTTTTCACATAAGCGTGTTAACGTTTATTTATGCCTTACTTAAAATGGTTGCAAATATTAAATAGCTAAATTATTTGACGTCTACTAACTAAAAGGCGGTCTCATAAAAACAGAAATTCATTATAACGGATATATGTATGTATTAATATTAGCATTGCATGGGTGGGGTGAGTATCTGGCACACTTTGGTGTTAAAACGAACGGCTCATTAAGATGCCGAACGAGTCAGTGTAAATTCTTCCCAAGGGAATACCCACTGGTGCTGTTGAATGAATACTTGATTTTTGAACACGAAATAATATTTTTGGAAAAAATTTAGTGTTATTTGATATATACATATATGTATAATCGGTTGCAGAGTGGTACCACTGTTAAAAAAATGAACATCTAATTTATATTTTTTTTTATTTTTTTAATAATAATGTAACGTTTTTAACCCAATTTGTTTCTATGTACTTCATATTCATGTAATTTATTTGTTGAAATAAAATCATTAGTATTTTTTTTGTTATGTAATTATATAATATTAAGTACTCAATGTCAAAAATGCACAGTTATTTGCAATCTGTCATTTCATTGCAAATATTAAATATTTGTTTGGTAGGAATTTTTACGCCAAATTGAACCTATTGAAATAAGCTAAGTGCAGTTAGCATTTGCACAATACGTATTTATCAAAAGTTTATTATTTTGTCAAGTGACAAAGCAAATATACATAAACACAAGTGTCAACAGTGTAAAGTCTAACGATTGCGTTATGCATGATCACTTGTAAATAAAATCGGAAAAAATGAAAAAAGGTTTGATATGTTTGCATGCTTGGAAATGCGAGAGAATTTGATTTAATGTTTGTTAAAACGGTGAATAAAGAGAGATACATGTTTTTATATGAGCAGAAGAACGGAAAAAGACGGTTTTGCGAGCGATAGGCGACTGCCCGTGCTAGCGATCACTGCATCGAAGCTATACTACTCTTCATAAGTGCATTTCTTATAGCTTAAAATGGCATAAAAAGATCTTTATCTTGATTTTGATCAGTCAGTTTGTATGGCAGCTATATGTTATCGTGCTCCGATCTGAATAGTATGCCTGGAGATTAAAGCATTGCCTTGGACAATAATCTATACCAAATTTCGTAATGTTATCTTTTCAAATAAAAAAGTTGTCCTAACAAGGAATTGGTTTCGATCCATCAGTTTGTAGGACAGCTATATCCTATAGGGGTGCGATATTGGCGGTTCTTGGGGGGATAAATACATATGTATGCTTGACACTTGCTAGAAATGAATCTCCTAATCAATTGGGGTTTTTATATCTGCGTACTTTAGCCATTATACCTTTTTTGCATTAGACATAATTTCATCTACATATTTTAAGGAGGCTAATTTATGCTTGCAATTCATTAGGAATCCGATCACAATTTTATAAAATTTTCGGGGGATTCATAAAGTGATAAAATTGGGAACCAAAATTAGAAACTTGTTGTTTTAGTTATTGGCAAGCAATGTTTTTTATTTCTTTCGTTAGCCTTTCACTTTTTAGTGGAGTATTTGCATTTAAATCTTAATGATTCACAATATTATTACTTTTTTCAATTTATAAATAATTAATTTAATTCAATTAGACTTATTAATTGTTGTAAGTGGTTATGTGACAAAAAACCGAAACGTTAACGAACTTTTACAAAGCAGTTATTCATCTTTAATTATTGTTTACATAAAATTTAATAAAACTTTTCACAAATAAAGCAGAATAGAGAGTTCATTACATGCACATCATTTTTTGCTGAGCTGCCTAAGTTGATTTGAACTGTCAAAACTGATGACTGTTACTCCCAATATGCATAAATCTTTGTCACCAAGTGCTCATATCTACATGTATACAGAAAATATTGTTTGTACGATCAACGCATTCCGCCACACATTTATAATAACTTCCACCACCGAATTAAGGTGCAAATTAAATTGTGTACCGGTTGTTATTTGTCAAATCAGTTCGTTTATTTACATTTGAAGTGGACTTTCGTCACCCGCTGTTTAGCGCTTAGGAACTGCAAGTGATTGACAGCAACTGCACAGGAGTGCCACAGAAATGTTACGAAAATATGAACACAAAACAGTGACACAGTTGAGTAGTTAGATAAGTACTAGATGTTCATATTCTTTTTCACATATTAATATTCAAATTCATATAAGCAGTTGTCATGTTTTTGTTTTATTTTTATTTATTTTTGTATTTTTTTTTTCAATGATAACTTTTTATGGTTTAACGAATAGTCCGTATAGCCATAGCGGAGTTACTTAAGTGGGCGTTTGTGACGTAAAACCAATCTCTTTTTTAAGAGCATCATGCTCTTGAGTGTTCAATATTCCAAAAAATTGGCGATTGATTTACGCAAGCAGATGTCAACAGTTTGATTTTTTTTTAATTTGTTTAATTTTTGTTTATATTATATTTTTTGGGTAAAGGAATTTTTCTCTTAAATTTTAGGTTGTTAAATAAAATGTGTGATTAGAAATATAATTTAAAGTTTTTTCAACATTTATCAACCAAATTTTTGGGGCCAACAAAACTTATCACCAATCATATAATTCAAATAAATAGTTCATAGGTAATTTTATTTGAGTAATAATATGACTATAGCAACAAGAGCAAGAAAATTTTTATGTAGTAACTTAAGGGGTTACATGGGTTTACGGGTTTCAAAAATCGATCGCGGGCGCATCCTTTTTGCGCGGGATCACCGGAAATGGCGTCGCAATGACTGAGATTAAAATATTTTCTTCCGAAAATTTCAGAATTTTTTTGTTAATAGCGTATGTTTGTAACAATAAAAAACTCGAATAAAATATTTCTTTTTTTATACGAGAAAAAAATTGTTGAAAAAAGGCAGTTTTACCCGAGGAAACCCCTGTAATCCCTTAAAAAATACCAAAATTTTTTCCTGCCTAATTTGTATATAATTAATTTATGTTTTCTGCAAAATAATGTTACTGTTACTAATTTTTAGTTAGATCTCAGAACACTTCCTAGGAAATTTTTGCCGACTTCCGCAAAAAAAGAATTATATATTTATATACTATATGTACATATTATTCCTTTTGCATTGTCCACAAATTTCATTAAATCGCATAATCGCCGAACACGTTGAACCTTTTATCTTCATTCCACCGCTAAATAAAAGTGAAAAAACAGTTTATGTCGTCTAAACGTAACAATTTACACGTGCCGTACGTACAAATGGTCAGTTATAATATGACTACGATTTTATTTAATTCACGCGCTAATTAACGCCAGTGACGCCGATAAACTATGTAATTATCGTAATAACGATGACGATACAAGATAGTATTAGTTTAAAAAATAAATCAGTTTAAATGAATGGAAAAACTAGGCGGAAATTACGCTAGTTAATTATTTAGAAATTTCAGTTATGATATTCTACATTCCATACAATTATGTCATTAGTGTTTTGTTTTGATGATTTTTATATTTTACTACCAAAACAATTACTTTGGTGATGATTTCATTAATGGTTGTTAGGGCAAAAGGTTTTGTTATGATTTAGATATGATTGTAGCAATTACACGCTTACTAACAGTTTAAATATTATTAGCTCAGAGTTCATTATATCGCCATTAGTGTATATATTTTATTAATTGACTGCTAATTGATTAAATTAAGCGGCTGTCTGAAACGCGGACTATAACGGTGTATATTTGAGATTATTACTAAGCCAACAATTTTTATATTTACTTGAAAATGTTTTATTGGAAGAGTGCTAAAAATATTTGTACCCAATAAATCTTTGAGCTTTGTTATCAAAATAAATTTTTTGGTAAACAGATGATTAGAAGAGTTTATGTAGAATAATATAAGGTATTCTATTCACTAATTTATTGTTTATGTTGATTAAATTCTATTTATTCATATATATATTTGAAAATATTCTCCGATTCGATTTATTTTGGAAAAATGGTCGCTAAATTTGTGGAACTGTCTTTGTAGTAAGAAGAATATCACCAAACCGATGTTTTAGTGGGTTCAACTATTCCTGGAATTGCGAACTCAGCTTTAATGCTTAACTTGTAAGGCACATTTTTGCGAATATATATACGAGTATAAGAGCACTATATATGGTACATATATAGTACATATATCGTTCGTATATATATGTTTATAGTAAGTAGACACATCAATGACAAATTGATAGTAATGTTTGTTGAAAGTGTTTCGTAAAGAAGGAACTATAGAGACCTTGTCTTAACGGGTGTATCCTCTTGTGAATTTCAGAAAATCGATGCCCATTTTGCCTATATGTACATATGTATATTTGAAAATATTCTCCGAAGAGTTTAAGTTAATCCAGCAAAAAGTTTAGGAGATTTGCTCACATTTACAAAACAAATCTTAATTTTGTGCAATCGGCGCCCAAGAGAGTTTCAGAGTCTATGACGAAATTTATTTCGAAACGGCTGGATCGATCGACTTGAACTTACTACACTTTTTAAAAGTATTTATCAGGTAAAGGTCGAAGCAGTAAGAGTTTTGTTACTTATTTAGATTTTTTAAGCCACTAATTTTTTCACAAAAAAGGAGGTCGCCATTTTATCAAAAATCAAAATTTTGACTGGTTCTTCGATCAATAACTGTATTCATCTATTGCAATCATAATATTTATCGGTTTTTAGATGTCAGATCATTTTAAGCACATACATTTTTCTCACCGTCAAATATCTCTTTTCAGAGATCCCTCTGGAAATCGGCTACGAGATCGAGGTAAATCAATTAAAGTGCATTAAATTCTGCAAATTTACAGAATTCTGTGAATATTTATACATTTTTAAAACAAAATACCTCTTCAAACAAAAAATGCTCGAAAAACCGCGTTCAGGAAGTGTTTGTAGGAATTTTAGAGAAAGAAAGTAATTTTAACAAAATGTTGCTGAAGTTATGGAGTCAAGGAATCGACTACCTGACGGAAATCAAATGCAGAATTTCATAAAGTTTCAAAGTGTTTATATTTTACGTTTTTTTTTAACCAAATCAACATTCTAAGGGAGTACTCAATAAACATTTTTAATGCATGTAGTCAACTTCCGTCAAACGTTCAAAAATTGTTACCAGCAGATTTTGAGACATATGTACATATGTGTTTATATAAAATACGCGAATCATTAACAAACAGTTTACGTATGAACAAAACCCAGTAAGAAAAGCTTACATATGACATACATTTGAAAAAATTTAGTATTTGCTACTGAGAAATTTAAACGGTAAAAACTGATAAATTTGTTTATCAGTTTTCGACCAGTTATTTATTATGAGAAAAATTTCAATGTCGAAGTCGAATTCCGAGATTTATTATTGCCTGTTCGGACTTGCCTTGACCCGGTTGAGAACCAACGAAGCTGCAACGTATGTAAAGAGTTTGATCAAAATTATTTGAGACACCTATTTTCTTAATGGGTATGCACCGCAACCGACTGCACATGTTTTGTATATATGTTTGCGCATATATGTATGCAAATAAAAATATATAAATGTAATTGCGTTCATTCACGTGTTGACAATTCGACTGGCCGGCGGCTGTCTGCCAGCAACTCAGCAACATTGCCGGCACTAACAACAGCTACAGCAGCAGCAGCAGCAACGGTGTCAGGTGGCAATGCCCATTCACCGCCTACCGCCTATTTGCACTGGCGCAAATGCACACATCAACACTACTTGCGCATACACACACAATTATATGTACATAGATACAATATGTACGTGCATAAATAATCGCCAATGACAATAATGCTTATTTACTTATTTACGAGTACAATATTCTTATAAAAAAACAGCCTTTTGCATTTAATTACTCGATTTTTTTCGTTTCTTCTTCTTTTTTCCAAAGAATTCTACATTGCCTGCATGTGAATTTGCAGTAATCAAGCAGCAACGGCGGCAAATCAAGTAAGTAAGTAAGCAAAACAAAAACAATGCTCAGCAAGTTAACGTGAAAATGATGACGTCTGACGTTTTATGCATATAAATACAAACAAACATACATACACGTATGTATTTATATGTATATACATATATGTAGGTGCCGGCACGCACGCGCCGTTGTTTAGCTATTAATAATTATATGCACAATTAGCAGAAAATGAATATCACAGCAAATAATAAAAAAATAAATAAATAAAAGTAAAAACGGGGAAAAGGGGAAAAGGCGGCGCGGCTAGGTTGGCGCTTTTGTTAACGTCGACTAGAACGTCATGAGTGCAGAAAAGCGCACATATGTATGTACATAAATACAAATAGCAGTGGCTACATGCATTTTTTTGTACCGTGGCAACATAACGGTGTTTTGCATGAAGTTGTTGTTGATGTACGTACATACGTATACATACAAATATGTATCTATTAAAACTTGTATGTTATTGTCCACTGCATTAATTTTTTGTAACTATTTCAGCTATTATTCTTGCAATAATTTTAGTTTACACGCCTGTTGTGAGGGTGTTGTATGCTTTGACCTCCCCATGAATGTTGCTTGGATTGCATTGAACTCGTTTATTTGGATTTTTTATATTTAACACTATTTTTAAAGCTTTAATTTGCACGCAATCAATCAACACGCGATAGAATGCGATGAGCCAACGCTGGCACGCATGCTCGTAGCGCATTTGGCAAGCATGCTGGCCATAAAGGGTATAAATGCAATGCTAAAAATAATATAAATTGTTCTTTGCTTTTGTAAATTAAATTTTTAACTTTGTTTATTTTATTGTTTGTTGTCATAGCTTTTGCAACAATAACTTGCAGCCTTTGTTTTACGGCGCTAAATTTATATGCAGCTTATAATTATTAATTACGGAAAGGCAAGGTAATAATTCAAGCTTCGTGTGTTTATAAGCGTTTTAATTTAATTTATTGTTTTATTTTTTTTGTATTTGAATGATAAAACATCAAAGTGTCTGTTGACTAAATATTTTCTAGGGATGCTATAATTAATATTAAGATTTGACAATCATCGAAGGACAATTTAATCATTTATGTTTGGTGTGTTTAATGGACGTATTAATATTTATTTTAATTTTATTTTTATTTTTTTTATATTTTTATTATTATTATTTTGTTTTTTGGTTTTAATTTGTGTGCTTGTATTGTTTTGAGATTCTTTAATTAGTACAAATAGTTTGGAAAAGCAAAGTTCATTTAAATTGTGTATACATACATATGTATGTGTAGGTAAATACATATTTATATGCTTATATTTCGATTTTCTTTGCTCAAACGAGCTCATAACCACAGACACCATCGTTATTATGTTTTTAGTATTTGGAAATCTTCAAAATCAAAGAAAACAGTGGCCAAAAACTAAACTTGCTAGCTAGCTTCCTACTGTTCTAAAACACTGATAACAGTACAATTTCAGTACGGCTTATTTTAAATAAAGTTAAAAAAACTTTCACAAAATAATTTATCTTTCGCTATAAAGCGAAATTGATGTGTTGAAAGAGATTCGTGCGATTTTACATTTTTCGAACGTATGAAAAATTAGTTAAAAGCTATTTAAAAAGCACAATAAAAGTTTGTTGGATATTATTTATAGTTTCAACAGAAATTAAAGGAAAATTAGTGAAATTTAAGATTTTTTAAACAATAGCAAGTATTTTCGTGGCAAATTTTAGAAATATATTTTTCCAATTTTAATCTCATTTCTATTTTATATGAAAATTTTTCTCACTATGTGTTCTCTAAGTACAATTTTGTCACTATAGTTATTTTTATATATAAAATTTACGTGTCACGTTGTTTGTCCGCGATGGACTCCTAAACTACTGAACCGTTTTTAACAAAATTTAGCGCACTGTGTCCAGTTCAAACCAACTTAGAAGATAGGATAGTAAAAAAAAATTCATAAATAAAAAAATACAGTGAAAGCTTTATTAAATGGATGCTCTATTAAGCGGACATCTCCATTAACCATGCACATTGGCCGGTCCGACAATTTGTTGGTGTTTATTAAGTACAATCTATTAAGCGGACAACTCTATTAACTGGACAGAAAGGCCGGTAACCAGACATTGATAAAGCAGCCTTAAATTCGTTATTTTTTCCAATTAATTTTATTTGTATGAACATATTCAAAATTAAACCTTAAGTACAATTCCCTGGCTTCTAATATCGACAAAAATGTTTCGTCTTTGTTCGTAAATATAATTTTCACTGTATTGAATAATTTATTATATGAATAATAGTATAAAATGTATATGCTATATAAACAAAATATGAATATTTAAAAATATTAAAATTAAAAAAAATTTCAAAGCTTTACCTGCACAGCAAAGATGTTTTAAGTATTAATAAAATTAACTTATTAACTGTCATAATATGCAAAAAATATGTGAAAAACTAGATAATGGAAAAGGTGTATAAATATAAATTATTAAACACTAAGTAAATGTAGTCAAGCTTTAAAAATAGTAGCTTCCTAATTATAATACTGGTACTATTTGTTTTTGCTCAGGCGCTTAAAATTGTAAATTAATATTCTTCCAGTGTGTTACTTTGTTTATAACTTTTTTTAATATATCCACTAGTTCAAACTTAATTATTTTTATTTCTTAAAATGTGTGTTAAAGGTTAAACGTGTGGCCTTTGCGGTGTCAATCGTGGTTGGGTCGCAATGTTTTCAGCCAAGTTATGTGGTTGCGGCTTGGCTAGCCAGTTGGACTGGCCAAAATGGTCAAATGTGTCAACAGTGTCGTTGTGCGGTATGTTTGTATATTTTTTTAACTTCTTTTTAACTTTTTTTGACGCAAATTTATTTTTTTCTCATAGCACTTGTCATTTTAAGCGCTTAATTTATCTGACTGATTTAGTTTTATTACACTAGCAATTTGAATATCACAAATTTTACGCACATATCTGCAAGATTTTTCAACCAATAGACGCACACTTAACACAATACATTTTATTTCAACTCAGAAACGGGCCGATTTTTTAAAACCGAGAATTAGCGCCATTTCTTTCTGCGCTTTCTAACCAAAATATGCAAAACTTGAGCGCGTGGCATTAAATAAATTAATATAAAATAAAATATTTCAGCTTACATGCAACACAAACACGTTAGTTAATTTTAATTATTATATAATTTTTTTTGTTTTTTTTTTTTATTATTCAGAAAAACAAAAAATCATGCTTAAAACGTGTGAAAATATTTTGAGTTTTTACTTTTCACTATATTTTATTTATTTTAATTGTTTAGTGGCACAACAAATGCTGCGTTAGCAATAATTTATTATTATTGCAGGTCTTGTGCATTCAGAAAGTTTTGTTTTTTATACACATTCCGCACTACTTGTATCGAACGAAAGCAAAGAGCAAATAACTGGTCTAAACGGAACCGCTGTGATTTGGTCGAAATTCAAATTTGAAATATTCCAACCGTCTTAACCGTGCGCCGGAATATCGTACACTGAATGGTCGAAGACGGCATACGCTCGGTATTATAATAAAGCGCTAACAGCGATCAGCACTCACAGCAAGCTAGAGCTGCAACAATAAAAAACATCGACCAACAAACATATTCAATCAGCTAACAAATCAACGAGCTAGCCAGGCAGTCAGCCAGCATATTAACCACCAACTCTCCAGCTGTCGCTCAAAAGTATCACACGTACATACATACACACACACACGCTCTCAAACAGGCGGCAAGCGAAAAATTAAAGCTGCCAATAAAGCAAACAAACCAAAAATGAAAGACATCAGTTAAAACTTTATCAAATAATATGCATACACATGCAAACGATAAGAATCAACAAGCTTTTCGAACTTCGAAAAGCGCTTCGTTCGGCGCTTGCCATTTACGAGCGCAAGACGAACGCGCGCTCCATCGTCTGCTCGACAGCACGACTCGGCAGTTCATACACTCGTACACCTGCCGGGCAACAGGTTGTCTGCATGTGTCGAAGATATGTATACATATGTGTATGAGTGAGCTTTACCTCTCTCGTGTGTTGTTCCTCATGCGCATATGTATCGATATTTTGTTGTTGCTACTTTTCGGAAATCTCGATCTAATCAGTGACCATAGCTAGCCGCTGATAAAAATCATGAATGAATGTAAGTATGTATGTATATATGTATGAGTCATTTCAGGTTTTTCAGTTTACCAACAGAAGAAAAGCATCGTTAATGAACGGCAAAGTCATTGTCAGTGCCACAACTACAATAAAAAATAACGTATGTATTTATATAGATGTGTGAATGTGTGGGTGTTTGTATTAAAAATTAGCTTTGTAGTAACAGTTGTAGTGAGTTTAAATTATCGTTAACTGAGTGAAACACCTGTTAATCCCACCTTATACACGCACATACATGTAAATAATCGGTAAACTCTTCATTACTAAACCGCTTTTAGCATTTCTCTTTAACATGGTTAGTAACTCTCTACTCCTCTACTATATGAAGCGCTGGCCAACTATTTTGGTTTGTTTATGCTTTTTTCTTCTTTGATCGTTTTGAAAAATGCTTATCTTAAAGGCCAAGTGGTGTTATAGTGATCGAGCCCACAATTGTCATAAAAGAAGTTTATATCAAGACTAATCCATATAAACTGCGCATAAACAGAATCGATCAAAATTGTTTTTTTTAGATTGGTACAAGCTTTTTTCTGTTTGCATGAGGATTTGTCTCTACAAGTCTTTTTCCATCGTAAATAAAAACTTTGGCTGGGAAAAGTTTGTCTAGCGATTTTTACCATAGAAGAAATATTTAACGAGTTTATGTGAAATTTTGTGTATTCCACTAGAGTCATGACAACGAAATCGTTGAAAAGGTTTCAGAGATCATTTCAATGGCACAAAGCATTAAGTAAAGGTGCGTGAAGTCATCGAAAACTTGCCTCCGGGTGGATGGATGACGCACCTCTGCAAATGACGATATAATCGAAAAAGTTAAAGAAACAGCACTTGATTAACGTCGTATTGGCATCAGAGAGATAGCAGATGATTTCATCATCACTTATAGACAGACTCAACACATTTTGGTTATTTTTTCGAATATCAAGCGTGTCAACGTCGGACTCGTACCAAAAGATCTGCATCTTTTCATAAAAGATATGCTTGACAACGAGGTAAAGACCCTACCTTGAACAAACTGATGACAAGACCGGGGTTTATGAATATGACAAACTTTTCAAAAATCTACCGAATGGCACTTCGAATATTGACTCATAACAAAAAAAAGACGTTGCTCTTTTGAATACTGTGGTTCATCATGAGTTTGTTTCAAAGAGTCAAAAGGTCAATAAGGAATACCATTTGTCCGTTATAAGGCATCTACGCGAAGCAATTGGTCGTAAACGACCGGACTTGTGTGCAGAAAATTCAAAAATTTTTGATCACGATAGTTACTGTCACATTTTAGTATGATTGTGATTGACTTTTTGGCAAAACACGAAATGAGAGTCATCGCTCAGCCACCATATTCGAAAACTTTGGCTTCCTGTGACTTTATTCTGTTTTCGAAACTAAAAAAAACGTTTCGGAAAAGGTGCCCTGAGTTCAATGAACTTGTACTAAAATAAGTGAAAATTTTGTTCGTTTGTTTTGATCAGTCCGGATCAAATTTGATTTGAAATATGGTCTATTACTAATTATTCCAATCGGAATTAAAAAACCTTCACTATAACAACAAGAGTACAAGCGAGACCTTCGATTGACAATGAAAAATATAATAACTATATTTTAGCTTTGATTTAATTTTGCAAAATCATCAGCCATATGGCGTAGTAAGCACTTTCAAGGTTTATACCAAAATATAGAACTGTCAGACAATAAAGAAAAGATCATGAGGCGCTAAATTATAAAATTTGACCTATTGCCTTAGTTTACTATTGAACTATTCCTCACTTGCAATTTGTTTATGTTTTTGAGCAAAAATATTTACCTAATAGGCAAATCAAAAAGTCCCGTTAAGCATCAAAATTCACAACAAAATACAATACTAATACATGTACTATGTATGTATACATACTAAAAACCATATTATTTATGGGATACAAACTTATAGCATAAGTAGTTAGCTGTTGTGTGATCATAAATCCAAAGCGACCTTGAATGTACTAAATACGTTTTCATAGGCACATACTTAATTGAAAAGTAATTGCTATAGTCTAAAAATAGCAAATAAACTATAACGCGTTCTTTTGTTATTATTTTCTTTGAACTAACTCAAATTTTTTTTTTATATGCGTGAACACACATACATAGAAACACACATAATATTTTCATTTTTAATACAAAAATCTCTTGCGGTTAAAATTGCTCTCTTCCACATACATACTTCATTTCGGAAAACATTTCACCTCGTAAAGTTTTGTAATTTATTGTATTAAGTGGCCAATGTGTAAATAATCATGTCCCAATAAAAAAGTTTTATTTTTCTTACAAAAAAGCCGCAAATAAAACGCAATGCGTATGTGTTAACCAGTGTGTACTAAGTGTTGCATTTTAGCCGTTATCAGGCAATCAAAAATTCACCTTGAAATTGAAATGAGTTTTACGAAAAAACGAACAGAAAACGGAAATAAAACCCTTCAGTGGAAAATATATTGGTGAATATATGGCAATTTATATACAGATGTATATACATATGTGTGTATTTTGGTATTGCTATTAATATGTATGTGTATGTAGATTATCAACAAATCGAACCTTGTAAAAGTTCAAGAGCTTAAATATATAAAAACAATATTTTTTATTGGGCTAAAACAAGTGGGCTTAACACACATTGTAAATTATGGTAGACTTAAGGGGCTATACCAGTGTAACACTTTCAAAAACACTATATTCTCTTTTTTTTTGCATTTTCATTAGTTTATATTTTCAAAAACATCCTGTGCAATCGATAAGGTCTTATATTAAATTAAAGAGCGAACGCTCGCAGGTACAAATCGGATAGTTGAAACTTTAAACGCGTTTTTCTCGAAACGAAATTTTTCAAAATTGCTGACATCATAACTCAACGAAATGAAATTGAAACTGGGTATTCTTGAATATATTTACTACACAATGACCTACAATATTTTTGATTGGTTAAACATTGTCAATTTGGCATTAAAAAACGCCAATTTTTTACCTAAAAAAAAGAAATTTTTTTCAGAATACGCCATTTTGTTAACTTTTCAAAAATCGTATGTCATTGTATAGGAAATACCTTCAACTTTAATAACCTTTTTTAACCTGTTTCAGTTACTCATTCGGCCGGAATCATGTCAGCAGTTAGGGATCTTTTTTTTGGCACATCCGAAGACAGCACATATTTTTGTAAAAAAAGATTTTAAAATAAAGCTGAAAATATACTTTATTATGTCCAAAGAACTTCGAAACACACAAACGCATACTCTTTTTTAAAAAAATTCACTACATATAATCGTCTAATTTTTCATATATATATTTATTACTTTTAATTATGTTATAAAATCATATATTATTTAACATTTATTTATTTTAAAACGTTTATTAATTTGTTGTTGGTCTTTGAAAAAATGACTTAAATTTTATAAAAAAGAATTATTATATTTAGTAAACATAAACAAAACATTGCTTGCCAAAGAAATTTCTACTATTTTTAACACCGCAAATGGGTTTTAATCCTGAGAAATTGAAATCAATATCAAACCTCTGAGCATGATTCTGAAATGAAAAGGCTTTTATCTTCAAAATCTAGGCATCCATTTAGGGACCCCTTTTTAGGTCACTTAGATTAGATCTCCGCAGCAGAAGTGTAAATACTACAATGAATAACTGAAGCTTTGCGGAAGATATAAAAACGAAAGTTGGCATAAGACTGCTTTTCCGGAAATATAGGTCTCTATTATCTAACTTTTCTACATTTAAGTCTACTAAAACCAATTCATTATTTTTCTAATAGTTTGCTTTACTAATTTGTAACTCGCTTTGAAAAGGTATGATCTTGTATTAAAAACGCATATCAAACAGTTTTGTGAACGCTTGACTCAGTATTGCGTGAGCTTGGGTGGAAGGTGGGCAGTTGAACAGAGTAAAAACGCTTATACTAACCCACAGTTTTTCTTCGCTAAAGGCGAAAGGATAATAATTTTTTAACCCCAAAAAAATTCATGGTTCCAATTTCCATCCGAGATTCGTTACTGACAGCCATGAAAAACGATACATTTATTAAGCGGATGGTTACTGCTGATGAAAACTGGGTCACTTGCTATAACGTAAAGCGAAAACGGTTGTGATGGATTCGCTGTGAGGCAGCGCAAACGGTGATCATGCCAGTAATAATCCAGAAGGTTTAGTGGGTTTGACAGGGAATTAATTACTATGAAACAAGCGCGAAGCGATGAGCTTTGGCGATTAGGAGAGAAATTGTGGTCCATCAGAACAATGGCAGACACTTTGGTAGCGACTCACTAGAAGCTCGAGAAGTTTCTTTGCGAAGCTTTTATGTATCCACCTAACAGTCTGGAGTTGGCACCAAGTGATATTTATCTGTTCTTGTCTCGGGCCTATGATATTGCTAATGAATAATTCGCCTCAAAGGAAGGGAGAAAAGAAGAAGTAAATCGGCTGCTCCAGTTTTTTGCCAATATTTGGCATAAATCATACCATTCTAACCATTCCAAAGAAAAACTTAAAATTAATGCAAAAATACCGTATTATTTTACTACTTCTATTATTTTTTTAACTGGACGAAAGGCGAGAATAGCACAGTACTACAACTTTTCTATTCATTTAGTTTTTTTTTTTTGTAATAGTGAGGAATGACTCACTATAATCCAATTATTAAAACACGAAATTATATAGATAATTATTTAACTGTATAATCGACGTAAATAACTTGATTTTAAAGCGCCAGGGTGGTTAAATATTCTGAAAATAAATTGTATCATTGCTTAATTAATAAAATACGAAATAGAAAAATACTTGAAAGTCTTCCTAAATTATAAAATCACTTAAATCTGCATCAATATTTGTGAGTAATAGTACGCAGAAGCGTACATAAAAGGGATGACCTTCTTGTTAAAATATATAAAAAACTATTTCTGTTGAATTTTTAATCTTTCATATAAAACATAATTAAAATAAAAACCTATAGTACTTATCAAGCCTTAGAATGTTCCAGGTAATTGATCATAACCAAAACCAATGACTTCTAAAATTTTGTGGTTACATTGAGAATGTCTAATATGAACTACCGGGTGACTAAAAAGCGGACTAACCCAAAACTAATAGAACGATATTAACAGCGACTTAAAACCTCAATTGGGAGACTAACCCACGCCATATTTTTGTGCCCGCCAATGAATATTGGAATTAGTGATGAGGGTGAGCCAAAAACTACAGGGTTTGTAAGGAAAGTAATAGGACTGATTTTCTTCCGTCGCGACTGTACTACGGAGCCTGGGCGCACTGACTGGATTTGGTAGAGGGCGTTCCCAGCTAACGCGGCTGGTCAGTTGTCTCGCAAGATGTGGTGTGTTTCGGTAGCACCAGGCCATTTTGGAGGGCCGAGAAGAGGTCGCTGTTAAAGACCGTGCTGGGAGACCATGTGCGCAAAGTTTTGAACTCTGACCGTCGACTAGGTATTCGTTTAATTGCCCAGATGTTAAATTTATCAAAATCTGTGGTTCATGACATTGTGACAGAGCACCCGCACATGCGCAAGGTGTGCGCGAAGATGATTCCAAAAATGCTCACTGAGGACCACAAGAAAATATGATCATGTGTGAATTTTTGAATAACAGGTGACGAGTCATGGATCTTTGAATATAATCCCGAGACAAGGTAAGCATTTTATGGCGACAGAGGGGATCCAATCAACAGTTGATTTGTAGTTAAATTTATACTCTTAATTGTTTTTAACAGTATAGGATAACATTTTAGCCTAAAATACAAGACTTTTAAATATAGCAATTTTTTTATTGAAAATAAAAAAAAATCCACTAAGGTATATTTTTTAAAAATTAAGGTATTTATAAGGAAAACAGTGTTTTTACGTGTTTTTATATGAGAAAATCTCAATGCTCTCCAATAACTTTTAAAATTAAAATAAAAAGATTTCTTGAAGAAATATTTTAATCCACGAATCCGATTTGTTAATTTTTCTTGACTCACCCTAATAGTTATATATGCTATAACTAATCTAAAGTATAAAGGGCGGTGATTACTATATTCAATTCTATGTGATGTGAAAATTGCATTGAAATATAGTATTTGTTACAGCTTACGGAATCATACATAAGTGCACATATATAAAGGTAACATATATATTTACTGTCAGCCAGTGCAGTAATTCATTTCAAAAGTGACAATTGAACACGATAAGACACTTAACAAATTAGGAAATCAGCTTGAATGCGCAACGCTACCGTCAACGTGAGAATTGAGGAGCTAGCGGGACTTTTTCGCGCAATAAGATAAAAATAATACATAATTTTGCATATAAATTAAAGAATTGCTAAGATTTGTATATACTTCCTGTATATGTGTGTACATATTGCTGATGACAATATTGACAAAAACAGATATAGATTCTTACATGATACACATATTTATCCCTCGCATTTAGTAAATTGTGTACTTTTCTGCGCAGACAATGGATATGTAACTTTTTTCGAAAATGAATGGGATGTACCGACTACCGACTAGCTGTTGTCTCGATCGCATTTTCACATTTTGTTGTGATAAGATACATACTATAGACGAGATCAGTGATAACCGACAGGTGTACTTAATATTTATTTTCTACGGTGAAAGACTGCTCATTTACGGATATGCACTTACATATGCAAGTCTGGTAATGTTCAAGTACATTTTTTTATTTGACGAAAGGAGTGGCGCTTTTGTGCTTTCCGATCTGTACTTTTATTTTGTGTTCTTCTACTATTTTTTATATATTATATGTATGATATGCTTCCGTAAAATTTCCGTTCTGGAATCTACATTTAACGATGATTTCACTGTAGGGGATTCACTTTTATGTTCACAGACAATAGCTTGAAGTGGTTATTGATCGTGTCTATCTGTTTTGAGTGTAAATATATAGTTCAATTTACCAAGCTAGAAGCATCGATACCTTGATTGACAGTAATATTTAGAAACACGTGCTGTTCTGGAAACTTAAATGTGTTCGTAATTAAAATAAAAACTTTATTTGAGACTAAACACTTTTCATTTTCTATAATTATTTAAAATCAAATTGCTAATTGTATTTAAAAATTACTATATTTGTAAATTAAAGCTCTACTGTAATTATAGCTTTGTTTAGACGAAGAAAATTTATTGGTCACGAAATTCAAGCTTATTACATTTAATTGTATCTAATAATTAATACAGCTACACCAAATATCATAGAATAAGCCGTTTACATCTTTATAATAGTCTTGACAGACGGCAGTGTTAATTCAGATTAACTGCGCACTTAATCAGGTCCAAATTTGTAGGTGACAGACGGCAGCTATGCGAGTTTGAAATTCTCGTAAATAGCTGATAGTAATGTTTATAATATTTTCAATGAAAATGGATGGAAGATAAGCATTGCGATTGTTAGCTGCCCAATTGTTACAAAACCATTTTTTATTACAAAATCATATCAACATGTTATTTTTGAAACTGCATCACAACATAACATAATAATACTATGTTCGGACCGACATTGAAAACATTTTGAAAACCCATTTGTATGTTGTGGAATCTAAGTCGTTCGGACCGACAATGTGTGTTTTCGATGAGTTTTCACTGACAACTATCAATAGCGGCATTCATTTGCTCTTGCAAGATTGCACGATGACACAAAATGCAAAAATCCTATACCGAAATATGCAAGGCCAAGAGAGCACCCATTGCAGAATCTACATAGTGATATATGACGGCACGGAAATAAACGTGGGGTTTGGTCTGACATATTTATAGTCATTGCAAATAATTTTCTGCGTGTGTTTGTTGTTGTGCCGTTGCACCAAGAGGAAAATTCTGCAATTTCTGCACCGTGCAAGGTTTTGCAAGAGCAAGAGAATCCCCCTAATATGAGAATATCAAGCGACAGCTGTTTTTGTATATGGAATATAAACAAATATCAAGTGACAATTTAGGGCCGGCAAAATATGTCTTCGAAAAACATCGATTAAACTAGAGCAGGCACCGATTATAATGGGTGGAATGTAAGTTTTCAAATAGCTTTCACCGAAAACTGTGTTTTCGTTTGACAGATTTTACATGCACGGAAACACAAGTTTTCGTGCGAAAACGAGTTTTTCCCACGAAAACATGTTTTCATTGTCGGTCAGAACATAGTATCTATAACACAAAAATTGTTTTATTATTGAGAACTGCAGATAACTCTCTAAAATTTTGAGGATTAATTGGGAGTTAGTAACGGAGTTAATTTCACGAACTCCTGAAATATTTCGGATGCAGTTAACGCTGCCGTCTGTCAAGGCTATAAGATGCTTAGTTTAGTTTTTCACCTAGGCGCGGTTGATGGTATTATCATATGGATATTTACACTTAGAGGTTTGACAAAATTTGTCTAGAACAAGGAAAAAGAATGGTATTGACTGCACCGAAATCACAATATCTTTCAGATGTGCATTTTTTAATAAAAACTATATATATAACTAAATCTGACAACGTAAACGGCCAACCAACAGAAAACATTTTGCTATTTCGAACCACGTTGTTTGATATAAACAACTTTCAAAACGAAAAAAATTGATATTTTATGAAAATGTTTATCTGGATTTTGAACGGCTAATTTGAATGGAAGCTATAGTGAGTGGTCTGTCCGTTGGCTTGGACAGTAGTCTATGCTAAATTTCGTGAAGATATACATTGCCACAAGAAAGCACCCGGAACTGTAATTAAATTGCCCGGGTAAATGATATGTAAAAAAATGTTTGTACAACTATCCTTAATTGCCATGCCAATTAGAACGCGTTCTGTCAATAAGTTTGTTAACACCAGCTGCTTAAGTTGGTACACCTCAGTAGTGCGTTGCGATTTTTACAATGGATAAAACTATCGAACAAAGAATTTGTCTCAAATTTTGTATTTCTAACCAAATTTCCTGTACGGAGTCGTTGCGAATGTTGGAAACAGCTTACGGTGATTAAGTTTTATTAAAAACACAAGTCTACAGGTAGGTGGTACAAAGCCTTCAAGTCGAGAGATCGTTGAAGACATGCTTCGTTCTGGATGACCTTCGACCTCTTCAACTGATGAAAATATTAATAAAGTGCAAATGTTAGAGAGATGGCTAGAGAGCTCAACGTAATATGGGAAAGAGAAATCACGGTCACATAGATCAAATATTTATGATTTCTTCATGATATTAATTTACTCAAGTTTGATCACCTTTTTGAATGATAAATTTACTATTAAGAAATTTAATAAAGACTTTATAACAGAAGAAGACTTACAAACAAAAGAAATATCTGATAACTGAAATTCAATTTGTGCTTCGAAATGCGTACTTCATGAAAGCGCACGGCACTTGTAGAGAGATAATCAATTGATTATAAAATAATTCTTGAAACCGGTTTATTATCAATATGTCTAAATAGACGATTGTTATGGAATGATAAATTCAAAATATTTCATTGTTTTGACAACTAACATTGACGTAAATTGTCAAATAATAACTATGAAAAATTAAAAGTATAATTAATCTTTAATAACAATCAATAATCATAGAACGTGATAAATAAGCAAAAATCATTAATCACCAATGAATTTCCAAAAATATAAAAGTACGAGGTGTGTTAAAAAATTAACGGGAATTCGCGGGTTTGGAGAGTCCAATTATTAAAACTTTATTATTTTATTATGTTGGTGTACATGTCTCTGAAGTACGATAGAATTTTCAGCTGCAGTCATTGTTTACTTTGTCTGTAGCAGCCCTTGGTTAGACGTGTTTTTATGAGCTTGGCGATTTTCATTTGTTAAAAGAAATGTATCAAAAAATTGTTGCTGTTCGATAATTCTTGGTCAAAATAATACGGTAAGGATGACTCATATTTACCAGACATGACTTTGTTCAACTTTTTTATTATTAGGGCATCGTTGACAGTGCATCGTTAAAGGCTATGCTAAAAATTTAGTTTTAGCAATTTTTTTTTGAACACACCTCGTACCTACATACATACATTATATTATTTTATTATAAAATAATATAAATAGACCTATGTACGTGTATTTAAGTACATGCATTGATTAATTTGTTGGATATTTCAAATTTTAATAAAATGTTATTAATAAAGTAATTATTCATCACCTAGATTGATGTCGATGAAGAATCAATAAGTACATTTCAGGAATGGAAACTAAATAAAATTTGTGCGAAAGTACCAAACGATGGGTCATAGAATAGTGTCTAAAATATATACACTTATAGCGGAAGATTTTTCAGTAGGTGTTACATATAGCTGGCAATGTACTACAAGCTCTGAATGTAATTCTGCCACGAAAAATTACCTCATTTGGTACTGTCAAAAAACCTCAACGCGTACAACTATTTAACGAAAGTTACTTCCTACCACCAAAGCTTCATAGATCAAATTGGCTTATTAATTTATTGTAATTGAGAATAATAACAAAATATTTACTTATAATTTTAAATATTAAATAACAAAGAGAAAATCAGCGTATGCTTAAACTAATTCATTACAAGCAACAAGAAAAAACGTTAACTTCGGCTGCACCGAAGCTAAGGGTATCTTCACAGGTGCAATTCTTTTAGTAACTATGTGTTCAGTTTATGTGGAAGCTATATGCTATAGTAATTCGATCTGAACTACTCATACCAAATTTCCTGAAGATATATCGTCAAATGAGGAAGTTTCCCATGCAAGCATTTGATTCCGATCATTCAGTTTGTATTGCAGGTATATGCTATAGTTAACCGATCTAAACAATTTCTTCCGAGATTACATTGTTTCCTTATAAAATAACCTGTGCCAACCCGATCCGATCGTTCAGTTTGTATGGCAGCTATATTGTTGGTCCGATATCGGCAATTCCGACAAATGAGCAGCGCGTTTGCAAAATTTCAAAACGATATCTTAAAAACTTGGGGACTAGTTCGTATATATACAGACAGAGGCGGACAGACAGACAGACGGATGTGGCTAAATCGACACAGCTCAACATACTGATCATTTATATATTTATATCATTTATATATACTGATCATATATATATATATACTTTATAGGGCCTCCCACGCTTCTTTCTGGATGTTACAAACTTCGTGACAAACATAATATATCCTGTTCAGGGTATAACAACTATTAGATTTGCCAAGAAGTTAAGTTACTTGTCTACACGAGAAGCCCGACTAAATACCAGTTTTCTGTTTATAAACGAAATTGTTAAAAACGTTTGCCTAAAGGTGTTTTTTGCTAATATCTTTTATAGCTTAAGGATATTAAACGAGAAATAAATTAACTTATTGGACAGTACAGCATGTGCGAAGATTTGATTGATGAACTGTGTGCCAATAATAAATTTTGTGTAAAACCAGAGTTAACGGAATATACAAATTTGGAAAATACAAAATCATTCACAAACATACAAACATAAATTTGCAAGTATATACAAACATATGTATATATATAATGGGCTGTCAAAAAAGTCTTGCGGTATTTTTATTGTTTTTTTTTTTTTATTGAAATTGAAATGAATTTTTGATGACTCATGCCCAGCTCTTGACCGATGCTACGGCTGCTACTATCGACCAATTCAGCGATTTTATCGCAATTTTCGACGATAGGCCTTCCGGAGCGTGGCGCATCTGCGACCACCTCTACACCAGAACGAAAACGTTGAAACCATCGTTGTGCGGTGGAAATGGAAACTGTATCGGGTCCATAAACTGCACAAATTTTATTGGCGGCTTGAGATGCATTTTTGCCTTTATCGTAGTAGTACTGTAAAATATCCCGTATTTTCTCTTTATTTTGCTCCATGTTTGCGACGCTATAACTCACGAACGACTTAAAAGAAACGACAATCAATCAAACACGTGTTAGCGCGTGACATGAGCTTTCCAAAAAGGTATAGCATGACCCGATGCGACGAATAAAACTAGAACTACGCGCTTTCAGCACCAACTAGCGAAAATACCGCAAGACTTTTTTGACAATCTAATATATATACACATGTATTCATAGATGTATTTATGTAATTCTTAAATTTTTTGGATCTTGTCTGTACAAGTATGTCATCTGAGCTAATGAATTTTTCATGCGTATGTTTAAAGCAAACTTCTCAAACCTAAATTCTTGGGTTCACATTACCATATTCGATATATGTATGTATAAAAATTTAGTTTAGATTTGAAATGATTGCTAAAAAAAATCAAATAATCATCAATACCATTCCAGTCGTGACAAAACGACGTTTATAAAAACTTATTAGTCGAAGATTTAGAATAGATATTACTTCAAGAAGTGCCCCCTTTAAAATACTTGGGCGACTTAAAATGTATACTTACTACTACGAGCAGATGTAATAAGACTTTGTTCATAATTTATCTTCGAAGCCTGAGCAGGAAATCTATGTATTCCCCCTCAAAGTAATCTCTATTGACCCCAATATACTTTTGCCAACTTTTTTTCCAATCCTCAACAGTTAACAAAGCCAATTTCCGGAATAGCCTTTAACTCAAAACGGTTTCCGTAGAGTTGAGTTTGCTGAATAGTCAGAAGTCAGCTAAATCAAGCGAATACGGTGGTTGCGGCACGATATTGGTTGAAAATTTGGCTAAAAACTCACGAAGAAGCAATGCAGTATGCGTCGGTGCATTATTGCAGTACAAAAACCAAGAGTTGTTGGAATTCGGAGTGCACCACACCTCGATAATCTAAGAAAACTGTCAACATAACCGTCATTTTTGACCTGCTTTGACGTAGATCTTTCGGCTTCGGCTCACGTTTGTCATGATATTCAGCCGATTAATCGTCTGTCCAAGTCGTAAGCATAGATCCAACACTCATCGCCAGTAAAAAAAACGTACATTGACATCCTGGTAGTCGGAAAGCATTGTTTCACAGACGGTATCGCAAAACCGTTTTTCGAAAAAAATTAGTGATTTAATAACATCTTTGATTCCCCACACAAAATTTAATGGAACTTTTTTGTTGAATAATTTTTATGAACTTCAGAAAGACAAGCGTATACTGAACACTAATGAATATTTTGATGTGACATTTGTCAAGAAATTTAAATTAAAAAGTGCCCCACTTTTTGCTCACTCTAGTACATATTTCCGAATTTGGGAAACCAACTTAACCTATTGAGCTCATTCTTGAGAGGAACTTGCTACGACTTTATAAAATATAGTTCGGCAGATTTTAGAGATGAGAATGTCTAATACATAATAGATACAAATTTTCATATATTATATACATAAATATATATTAATAAGAGCTCAGTTAGTGAAAAAAATAGCTTAAGCTCGAACAGAATTATATTTTCAGTAAATAGATTTTCAATTAGTAAAAAAACACAACATTTAACAATGCAAAATACATACGTTACTATTTTCCATATATAGTACATATATCATATGTATGTATATCTAGCTATGTATAATGCACTTTCGGCAAATTTGTAATTTATTTTTTAGTTAATTCTTTCATATTCATTACTGTTTAGAAAAGTCACATTGCCTGGTTTTAAATATAGGTAGCCGTGAATAGAGTTTAATGACGGTATGCAGTACTTTTAAAATTTTCGCAAACAAAAGCTTTTGTGCAAAAACATTAAGTATATATTTTAAATTCTTTTTTGTGTTAGACAACATATAGTTTTTAACGCCCTAGTGAAAACGTGAATAGAAGCGGTGACCTCAGTTGAGATAAATTTTAAACTCAGGAAAAATAAATAAAAATATGACTACTTTACTTATATTTTGTAATTTTCAATTTAAAAAAGACGAAACAATCAATATACTTATATACATATGTATGTAGGTGCAAACCTGATACATTGAAGGACAGGCAATCTATATCAGAAAAAAGGGAGCGACGAGCAATAACGAATAAAAAAGCCAGGGAAAAAACATAAACTTAGACTATACCGAAGCTGGGTATTATAACTTTATAGGCGCATTTTCACTTGAAAATTTCGTTATATCATAGAAGGGTATACACAAATACAGTAAAAGGGTATATAAATATCTTTATCTGGATTTTGATGAATCAGTTTGTATGACAGCAATAAGCAATATACTATAGTGGTTCGATGGCTGCGGTTTCGAAAAATAAGCATCTTCTTGGGAAGAAAAAGACGAGTGAAACAATTTCAGATCGATGTCTCAAAAACTGAGAGACTAGTTCACGTATTTACAAACGGAAAGACAGACGGACATCACTAAATCCACTCAGTTTGTTACTCTCAACATTTACAAATAAAATTTTTTAAACGGTTTTCAACGTTTCCTTCACTTACGAAACTACGTGGCAAACTTAATATACCCTACATGTTACAAACCACTCCACAAACTTAAATAAACCAGAGGCATGTCCTTTGGATTTAGAGAAACAGAAAAAGGTTCCTGTTATTTGCTTTTCATATATTTTTTAGGCTCTCCGACGCGGAAAACTTAAATATAATGAAGAGTAATTTATTTTGGATTTAGGGAAACACTTTTGATTCTAATCTGAGAGCCAGTTAGACAAGAAGAGTACTCTACATTGCTGTGAGATTTTTATGAGTTAATTACAAGTACGTTTTAATCTTGAGTGCCGATAACTGGAGTGCCATTTACTGCATTCACTCAACTGTGAGCTATGAAAAAAACTTTACTAACTATTTTTTATAATTTAATTCCTTAAAATTTTCCGATTTTTTTTTAAATTGGAGTTGAAATACTCAATAATATACTAATATATTATATACTTTTACTTACATTTACTTTTACTTTTTATTTTTACTTTCATTTTTACTTCCATACTTAAAATAGTTATTAACTATAGCCCATTATACACTTTTTCAGATAAGACCTTACTGCCTTTGGCTCTCTTCATTAGTATTTATAGCTTTATTATACAAGTATTACCCGTATTACAAACATATCCAAGTACTATCTTTAGATATTCATTTACACTGTTTACTGCAATTAACACAGGGTTAGTCAATATTTCGCAGAAAAGGAAATCTAATCAGTTCAACCACCCACTTTAAAAAAACCAATATGTTCTTCATAACAATAAAAGTACAAAAATATAAATTGTTTTCAAAACAGAAAATAATTACGCGATTGCTTAAAATAAACTGATTTCAAATCCAACAATACCGGACGGAATTCGTCTTGATTGACAATAAAAGAGTAGTCGTTTTATAAAATAATAAAAAGAGCATGTAATTTATCAGGTAGGGTTTATGACTTCCTAAAAATATAAATACGATATCAATCGCCATAACAAATAACAAAATATGATTCATATGTTAGGAATGCTTTGATAAAATGATTATCACAAAAGAGAAGACTAAAGCGAAGACTAAACCAAAACATAAAATGTCATGATCTTGAACATGTGTATGAGTGATATGGAAGAAAAAGGTCGGGAGGAATAGTAGTCCAAATTCAATTACTAACAGTGTTTGACAGCGAAAATTTCGGGTTTTTAAGAAGTAATTCTAATTAGAAACGGATACATTTTATAAAGAATTCATGAGGCTTCTGAAAAAGGTATTGACTTGGAAATATCAAAAACAACGAAGTACAAAAATCTGAAATATGAGATCTAAAATAGAAAACCACAGCTAACTTCACAATATTTGAAGTAGCTTCTCATTTCAGTTAAAGGAGAAACGTGCTGGTATGGCTAAAATAATACACACAATATATGAGTTTCATTATTAGAAATCACTAAATGAAGTATGTATGATTTTGATATTTGAACAGAAACCCATAATACTTCCTAAAGCCTTTATTGCATGCGCATGAGGGCAAAGTAATATGGTTAATGCCATTGATATGTCACTTAAAATATATAACAAATACAGTAAATAACCACTTGTAGATAACATTGCAGTACATACTGCCGTTAACGTCATTACCCTGTACCAATAGGCTTCAGATGAGAAAAATACTGTACAACACTTTAGCAATCGTAAACAAATCGCATTGATATTTTAATCAGTCACGCTCCCTTTGATTTAAAGCACTCGAACTTGTTAGTGAAAATATTTCCTTCAACGGGACACTTGACGTTAAATAAATAAGCGTACGATTTAAGGTGGTACAAGTATTTGAATTATGAAAGTGTGATTTTAAAGTGGGAAATTTTAGGAAGCACTTGTGCGTTTCCTGTCCGCACTGTATATAATTACAAAGTGGAATTGGAGAGCCAATTAGTATCAGGGAATCTACAAAGTCAATATATATTGACTTATGAGATCAAAATCTAAATGCTATCGTTTATGTTAATCAGAAGAACCACGTGATGGGTATTTTTGTGAAAGAATTTCGCCATTTTGTTCATTTTTCAATTGCAATTGATGTACTTTCTTTATCGTGATTGAGACTTTCAGTCTAAAGGGAAGCAGTAAGGAAGTGTACTAGCTTTTGATGTTCCGTTGAGTTTAAGGTTTGTTGTCCGCCAACTTCGATCACATTAGTTTGCTTTAACATGAAAATTAAAGAGTGAAGCACGAATCTGGTGTTATATTTAAAGAAAGCAAGAAACATTCCTCACCTAAAGTCAGGTTTGGAGATAACCGGTTCCCAATGACTGACATATGGAAATTACTTTTAATAAAGTTTTGCATCTCAAGTATTTCAAAGATCTTCAACTCTTATAAATTGGGAGAATCTACTGCGACCACATTCAGGCTTTTTATGTTATTTTAATTTATAGTACAAAAGAAAGGACCCACATTTGTGAACACGTTTTTATCCTATAACCATTTGGGTTATTTTGGTATTCTATGAAACCACATTATTAGTGGTCCTTACAGTGTACCACTGTGCCTCTCGACATGAATAGGTCACAGAGATGACCTGTGAGATTGAGATTGTACTCAGAGTACCTTTTAACCGCTCTAACTTTAGCAGCGATATTTGCGTTTCCTGGTAGCCTTACATTGCGTTTATAATAGGTTGTCAAAAAAGTCTTGCGGTATTTTCGCTAGTTGGCGCTGAAAGCGCGTAGTTCTAGTTTTATCATCATCATATCATCAGGTCATGCTATACCTTTTTGGAAAGCTCATTTCACGCGCTAACACGTCTTTGATTGATTGTCGTTTCTTTTAAGTCGTTCGTGAGTTATAGCGTCGCAAACATGGAGAAAAATAAAGAGAAAATACGACATATTTTACAGTACTACTACGACAAAAGCAAAACTGCATCTCAAGCCGCCTATAAAATTTGTGCAGTTTATGGACCCGATACAGTTTCCATTTCCACCGCACAACGATGGTTTCAACGTTTTCGTTCTGGTGTAGAGGTGGTCGAAGATGCGCCACGCTCCGGAAAGTCTGTCGTCGAAAATTGCGATAAAATCGCTGAATTGGTCGAAAGAGACCGGCATAGTAGCAGCCGTAGCATCGGTCAAGAGCTGGGCATGAGTCATCAAAAATTCATTTCAATTTCAATAAAAAAAAATTCAATAAAAATACCGCAAGACTTTTTTGACAAGCCATTATAAAAGTTCCTAGCGGTGTTTTTACTTGCCTAATATCACTCCAAGCTGCTTTCTGCGCGGTATTACTTATCGGAGCTAAATAGGAAAGTACATATGGGGTAGGTAGAATTATCATAATGCGTAATATTTGAGTAAGAAACTACTTAAGACGGAGTATAACATTAGGGTCGAAGCTTATACTTTGAGAAAACGATTCCATAACAACTCAAAACTACGTCATTGCAAAGTTAAAGAAACAGTTTCAGATCAGATCAGAGACATAGCAGAATATATCAACATATCTTATAGATCGATTTATTAGTTAATGTTTTGGGTATGAAGCGTGAGAATGCTAGATTCGCACGACATCAACTAGAGGTCGAGTAAAGAGAGAGGTCGAGTGACGTGACATTATTGCTAAGAACTCTACATATATTCATCAAACTCATCATGACGCCTCGTGATTTTATGAATATGACATCGAAAAGGTCAAATAATATATTGAATTGAGCTCCAAAAAATTCGAGGCTTATAACAAAGTATGGAAGATTGGATTAAGCTTGGCATGCTTGTACTGACTCAAAAGGAGCCTTGTTTAAATCTCTAATTTAGAAAGGTTAGTTAAATAACCGAATCACTAAATGAAGGTTTCTTTCTTATACAAACTTGTTTCCAACTATTCGTTAATTATTTAAATTAATTTACTTTTAACAGACAGAACTGATAGAACTATTTATTTATTGTTATTGTAGAAGTTATGATGGGCATTTTTTATTTCAGCTATCCAAATGGAGTTACTATAATATTAGAAGAAAGCCTAAAATCGACACCAGATACGTTCTCTAACAATGACGGTGATTTTTTAATAACTACATACATCAGTTTTGTTCGACAAAACCAAACATATAAACTCTAAGTGTGACCACCGTATTGTCTTAAATAATCAGTTGTTAGAAAAAAATTTTATTGCCATTATAATACTTAAAAATTTATGACATTAAAATGCCCGTGATAATAATACATTTAGCTAAGAAATTATATAGCACCATACCTTCATCGTTCGAGCCGAGCAGCGTATAGCCACGCGCTGAACGCTTGCCGAAGCAGAAGACATCGATATTGCTAAACGTGTTCATTATCCAGGCAATTTGGCTTAGTCAACATACATCGAAGTTGAGAGAGGGAAATGAAAAATGTATAATTTTTTGCAATTTCTTTCACATTTGTGTTCACTGTATTTTCCGGTTTCAATTTTATAAATTTTATTCTTTGCTTTTTACGCTTTTTTTGTGCAAATTTACTTTGTTAAGCACTGTATGGTATATTTTTAGAACTGAAATATTTTCAAATACTATATTAATGTAATAAATATGAATTACGAAAACCGAAAAAATGTGCACACTACGAATACGCTCGAAAAGACGTTATATTTCAATAACTAGCCGATCGCGTTTACTTACACCCAGGCCGCCAGCCAGCAAATGTGCATTAACTATTAACTCTTTTTTTGTGTTTTTCTTACATTTGTACAAGTGTGTGTGATTATGTGTTTTTATAATGAGTATTGCTCGCTTTTAACAATTTTTTATTACTTTTGTGTTTCAGCTGTTTACTGTTTACTATTTCATACTTTTTAGTTGAAACTTTTTTATTAAATATTTGCACATGTGTGTGTGTTGGTGCGTTTGTTATATTTATAGTACATATATCATTCTTTGTTTCAATATTCTAGTGATTTTTGTTATTCCATTTTCAATTACGTGTTGCAGCCTGAGTACGAAAACGAATACGCTGAGATCGCTCGACGAAAGTCGAAAGTGTGAGTACTCGCGCACGCGACAAAGGCAAATTGCTGTGCCAGTTTTAGGCTTCAAAACACTAAAGCTAAAGGCTAACAGTAAAAAAAATTCTGAACCGTCGCATCACACATTGCACGCCCGACTAACAATATTCAATTTAATGTGGAGTAGCGTGCGGTGGGTGCAAGCTAAAAAAGTGTCTCAAGTCGCGCTTGTTAAATTTACTTAACGAAAGAGCTGCTGCGAGTACAGGTATTTGTTATTTTTTTTATATGGTTTCTTCTTTCTTTCAACACATTTTATTATTCAATGTTTTAGCCAAATATACGCTGTATTCAAGTTTTGAATTTTGACAATAATATTTTTCCAATTAATTTTTTGTGTATGCTTTGTTGTGGTTTATTTTTCACAGCTGCTTTTGTAATCTTGTTTCAGTGTTTCGGTTATTTGAAACAATAACACATTAGGGTGGGATAAAAAAAATTTTATATTTTTCTTTTGTTGTACTCTAAAATATAAGTTCTAAGACACCTCAAAGAAAATCTTTCCAACTGTGAGGTCTTAATTGTAACTGGAAGCTTTTTCACTTTATAAGTGTTCTATTTTTTTCTTATCATCAGATAGGAATATTCATATCTCGCTTCCAACTACTTGAAAACATATGTATTTCGTTTTGTGGAGTTTGCAGGAAATTGAATGCTCTAGAAATGGTCTCTTATGGATTTTTCGTAAATTTAGCTGTTTAAAAGGTATTAATTTTAAAATTTTAATTTTAATGAATTTTATAACTCAACGAAAAAGAGTCATTATAAATCGGGAAACTCCTAGTTTTCTAGGAAATTTATTTTTTCAAGTAGCAGTAAGCGAGATTGGAATTCTTCTAACTGATAACTAGAAAAAGTATAAAACTGTAAGACTTAGGACCTTTCGTGCAATTAAAAGCACATACTTGCAGAGATTTTCTTAGAGGTGTCTAACCACCTATTTTTCAGAGTACACAAAAAAGTCGTTTGAACCACCCTAGTACACATTTGTATGTATATATAAATTTATAAAAATATAAATTTGTTTGAGCACGCATACTTGTGTACATATGTATGTCTGTATGTAAGTAAGCAGATTTTATTAACTCTCGCGGCGCTTGGGGCTCAGCAGCTTCTGCAAACACCTTTCGCGTGTTCTTTTTGGATACTGGCTTTGAGTGAGCACGCTCATCGTTTGGTACATTGACACGTGCTAATGTACATATGTATGTTTGTATGTGCCGCATGTTCTCCATCAACATGTTCTCCACCAGCTTAACCTAATTCTGTGTC
Source organism: Bactrocera tryoni (assembly GCF_016617805.1). Lineage (NCBI taxonomy): Eukaryota > Metazoa > Arthropoda > Insecta > Diptera > Tephritidae > Bactrocera > Bactrocera tryoni. Next base: position 27,853,213 of record NC_052502.1, read on the forward strand.
ATCAACGTACCGGTTCAGTGATCTGTTTCCGCAAAGACTTGGTGCTTTATTGCTGGCCAATGCCCGGCTTAAAATTTTTTATTAGGTTTGTGAAAATGAGTGCAAGTGTGTATGCATGTAAACATGTATGTATGTAGCGCGGCGTGGGTGTTACTCAACAGCACGAGACGCTCGTGAATGACCGCATATTTATACATACATCTACCTCTAATAGAGATTATTTATTTATTTATTTAAGTGCTCAGATTAGTTAAAGGGCTATTCGAGTTTAAAAATAATAAAAGTCGATTTATTTATGCAAAGTTTGTATTCAAAAATATGTCCGCAAGAGGATTTTTCCAAATTCAAATTATTTTCGGAGATATATGTACATATGTATGTATGTACATAGGTATTTTGCTGACGCGGCATCCAAACTGGTTCGCCTGGTACTGTAATTTTAAACGTGTTCTTCAAAACAATACCCACGTTTTCCAGATTCTACTGGACCGAGCTAACATTTTTAGAGAGTCTTCTTTATAGACTTGTCTATGTCTGGAATTATCCACATCTCCAAATTCCAATTTTCACTATTTTTTTTTAGTTAAAAAGTTCAAAAAGAATTTTTACCATCGAGAAACAGTGCTTGAAAATCGTCGCGTTGGTAACAGAGAGATAGTAGATAATCTCAACATTTCTTATGGATCAACTCAACATATTTTGGTTAATGGCTTCTAACATTGCAATGAAGCTCCAAAAAAAAGGAATTACAAAACTTCACTGAAGACAGCGAAGACCATTCCAGCCGACGGTTATAACAAATGTATAGTGTAATGTTGTAATAAAATTCGTCAAAATGTAAAAAGTTCTCCAAAATCCCTATTTTTGTTTGTATAATAATCGAATTTTAAAAAGAGTGTTAATTGAAAGGAAAAGGCAAAAGAATAGCTGGTACGATGAGGAGTGCGGTTTCGCAACCTTGCAACCTTACAATCGACCACAACACGTGCCGGATGGGATACATACCGAGAGTTGAAGAGGGAAGCGAGTCGCATTTGCAGACAAAAAAGGAGAGAGGCCGAAATGCGTGAGTACGAAGAGCTTGACAAGCTGCCCGAAAGAGGTATTGCTCGAAATTTCTACGAAAAGATGGGGCGACTAACAGAATGCTTCAAGACCGGAGCAAACTCTTGCAGAACCCCCAGAGGTGATCTGATGACTGATGCCCAAATCATACTGAAATTATGGAGGGAACACTTCTTCAACCTGTATGTATGGCAGTGAAAACTTAACACCAGATGATGGTGACCCCGATTCCCCCATTGAAGAGGATGGAATAGACGTTTCATAGCCCGTCTATAGAGACAAATCGGCGGAGGCCGATGGATTGCCGGCCGAGCTATTCAAACGGCACAAACTCCGACTCTGAGAGTACTCGAGGCAGTACCCGCTGGGATAAACAGAAGAAGAGGAAGACCTATACTTGGAATGTCCAATTGGCGCTAAACACCAATAAAGAAGAATAGGTTAATTGAAAGATAAACGTTCTAGTAATTTCCGATAAAAAGTATGTATATTTGAATGGGTATATGTTAAAATTTTTGTGTAAAGGGATACAAAATTTAAGCACTCTAAGGGCCACCTTATCGGACATTTTCATGCGCCTACCCTTCAGATGAACAGTATCTTAACAGATAATTAGTTTAGTTCAAAATTGAGAAAATTGCTTACTTAGTGAAGGCATCATTAAGCTATTATATTATAATAAATTATTTTTTTATATGTTAATATTATTATTTATTTTTAAACACAATCTAATTGAGACTCAACAGAAAATAATTTGAAGAAATCCATATTGGAAGAGACGTCGAAGAAGAAAAAAGGATTTAAGCTTATAGTTGATTTAAATCATTTATTTTATTTTCCAGGAAAACGATGTGTTTATTCATATATCGATTTCATTCGAGCATTTTCTGCTTCAAAGGTATTGTTTAAAATTTAATAGCTTCGAATAAGTTTGCCAGAACGTTCAAATTGTTCTCCTTAGCATAAGTATATTCAAAAAACTTTAAGATATTGTATGAGTTATAATTTTCTTAAATAAGAAAAATAATTTTAAAACTTAAAAATCAAACATTTAAGTCTTACAATGTGCCACCGCCGACTAGACTCTAAAAGATTATCTCAATTCTAACCATATGCTCCATAAACATTGTAAAATCACAATAAATGAACATATGCACATATATATGTACATATGTATGTAGGGAGTATAAGTAAAAAATATGAATTTATGACATAACTGACAATCTTCGTGCCATGGATGCTACAATAAAACGGATAAGAATTTATGGTACATTTCAACTAATTTTAGACAAGCTTAGAAACTGCCGCCTCAGACAGGTTAGCGATATATGCATATACGGAACCGAATATCTACATACAAGTAGATGCATATGTTTGTAGATGGCAGTGCACGATTATGCCCACTGCTTGTATGTATTATACTATATATACCGCATTTATCTATGTTTAAATCAGCTTTACACAATATTTGCGGTCTTAAATAGCAACAACAACAAAACAAGAAATTAATTACTATTAAGAGGCAAATGATGATTGGCAACTGCGACCACCAAACTCAGCCGTGACAGTGAACTTAAACGACTTTTTTAGATTTTTTTTTGCGTTTTTTTGTTTTGCAAAGACAGACACAGTATGTTAGTCGGTCTATCTGCCAATTGGCAAAACCAGCTGAGTGCTATAAAAGTGTATATATGCAAAAAATACGCTTGCACATATATATGTACATACATACATGTACCTATAAAGCTATAATAGCACGGATTAGACACATAAAAATGCATACATATGTACATAAGTTGTTGTGTATGTGCATCTTGTACTACCTGAATGTGGATCTTTTTGAATTAGTCTGGACTTAAATTTTGTATTTTGTCTAACAACCGCCTAAACCCTCTATAAGGGCATACATGGTTTTCCACGGGAAAAAAACAGCATTTTTTAACAATTTTTTTGTCATATAAAAAATGAAATATTTTATTAGATTTTTTTATTGTTAAAAACATACACTGTTAACAAAGAAATTCGGAAAATTTTGTGAGACATTATTTTAAACTCGTCCATTGTGACGCTATTTCCGGTGACCCCTTGACAGGATGAATCCTTTTAGGAGCAGACATTTGTGCATAAAAATTAAAATCTCGCGACGCTTTTTTTTCAAATAGTTGTAATCGAAAAAATCCTTCCTCCAAGTCTTTAAGTATCTCGAAGACCTGTCTAAAATTTCATGAAGATCGGTTGAGTAGTTCTCAAGAAATCTTGCCAACCGACTTCAAAAACACGATAAAAACGCGTTCAAAGACGGCGCACTTAGCCTAGTTAGCCTCGAGCGCACAAGTTCTCAAAGTTGTATCTCCCAAACTATTACTATTTAGAACAACATTCAAAAGGTGTTGTAGAATTGAATAAGGCAATAAAAATCGACCCCATAAAGGAAAGTCTTCAGAAAAAATTGTTGATTTTAGTGAAAAATTCTGAAGATTATTCGAAAGACATGAAGGAAATATTTATTAAAAAAAGAAATTAAGTTAAAATAAATAAATCCCCAACTCTTAACTCAACTTATTTAGTGTGAAATTAAAAAACAGAAAAATAGATTAAATAACAATTAATATTTGAAATTTAATAGCCTTCTAATGTGTAGCCGCTCATTTTATACTTAAAGATATTTGCTGAAAATTGAAAAAACGTTTGATACAGTAGTTTTTTTTTTTGAACTCCCAAAAGTCGCCTTTTTTAAGCTGTCATCAACATAGCTGTCCCTCAAACACTCCCATTTTTTTAAATTTTTGTTTGATTCGTACCAAAAACGTCACTTCGAAACTAGTGATCTAAGACTGTATCATTAGAATGTCTATATGGTATTAGAAATGTGAGAAATTACTGACGATATTAAAAGATTTGCACATTAAGATTTTCTATCAGACAATATGCAATACGTATTTTATAATTTTTGACTTTTTTTCCTCAATTTGGTGTGATATAATTGTTTGGATAATTTGCTTGATGAAGTGCAATTAATTATTGTAACATTATAATTGCTGATGTTTGCACAAACAAAGCGGAATACCCATACACTGAAATATAAGTGATGAGACTGATGTATGTACCTATGATGTAAGCACGTGTGACGCTAGAAGTGATTAAGATCGTGAGTTATGAGATATTGCATATGCTGTGATGCTAGCACATAACTTGTTTGCAGAAATGTAAACGTATTTTTTAATTTCGTGGGTTTTGAGATAACTTAGATCTATGTGATGACTTTGCGAAATTTGAAATTTATATCTAATATATGTAAGTTTGTTCTGCAAAATTAATATGAAAAAAAATCCAAATTGAAACGACTCTGATATAATTTCGAAAATTACGCTTTACGGAACAGTGCACCATTTGAATTTAATTCATGCTTTTTTAGTTAGACCTAACCTTCAACAATCATGGTAAGGGTTTGGATTACGTTACATTGGAAGGAAAAAACTATCGTGTATTAAATTTAAACTTCCTCGATGAAATTCTATGCTATCCAAAAAGGTTTAGTATATATGTTTCTTTTATAATCTCCTTCAATTGAGAAAAGTTTTTCGAACTCGTTGCGTGTTCACCCATATACCACAGATATTCACCTTCATAGATCGTGAGTACTCCCTTATATTAAAGTACAATAAAATTACGTTTTTTCATTGTTTTGTTCTGCAATTAGAATAAATTAACAATTACATGCCCTAGCAAATCATGAAATTCCTGGGAAATCTTTAACTAAAATTTATAACATCTAAAAATACATGTAATACTATTTATACTTATATATGTACATATATATTTACGTCAAAACTCGTGAACAGAACAAGTAAGGAAGGGCTGTGTTCGGGTGTAACCGAACATTTTATACGCGGGCCATTTGCAAGAATCAAACCCGGCGAAATACTTTTGCATTGGTGTTGGCCAAACTTTATATTAAACCAACTGGAAGATCGAAAATCTTTATATTCGGTAGTCGAAAAAGTATTTCCGTATTTTGTGAATAAATGTCGTTGCAGTCTTATATCTCCAGTTCTACCAATCATATTGTGTCATACCATATAGTGTTGGAAAGGTGAGATTTTAAGCTTCATTTAACAAAAAAATAAATTCGGGGAAATTGAAAAAAAATTACAGCTGTTCAAAAATGAGTAAAAATAATGAAGCAATTCTCTACACAAGGGGCTTTCCAAAGTAAACAGGACTTTTAGAATTTAGCGCCCCCTGGAGGCGCCATCTATATGTCGACTGGTGCGTTAGAATCTGCTGACAATGCTGATTTGTTTTTATGATTCCAAGGGTATTGTCCACAAAGAATTTGTTCCACCCGACCAAAACGTGAATGCGGTATTCTACCTTGGAGTTTTGAAGCCTTTGTTGCGCCGTATTCGACATGTTCGGCCCGAATATCGCGAAGATGAAAGTTGGCGTTTGTTGCATGATAATGCGGCGTCTCATTGATCGACGCTTGTGACCGATTATTTGACCAAAATATCCCATTTTAACCATTAACCACTCCCCGTATTCACCTGATATGGCACCGTGCGACTTCTTCCTTTTCGGGAAAATGCATTTACCCATGAAAGGAAAGCGTTATGCAGACGTAGAGGCCATATAAAAGGCTTGCACCGGCATACTGGCGAACATACCGGCCAACGAACTAAAACACTCGTTCGACATGCTTTTGAACCGTGCAAAGGGCTGTATTGAAGTAGAAGGAGACTATTTTGAATAAAATAAATTGATTTTGCCGAAAAAACCATTTGTTCTGTTTTTTTTTTAAGTCCGGTTTACTTTGGAACGCACCTTGTATTTTGAAATGTTTGTATAAAAAAGGGAAGAATGCCATCAAGCTATTAATGAAATTTGTGAAGTTTACGGAGACGATACTGTATCAGTACGTGTAGCACAACAATAGTTCGCTCACTTCCGTTCTGGAAATTTCGAAATTTCGATTTACACTGATGGAATAATGCCTCTAGCGGAAAAATAGCAGAAAGTGATCGACTAAAATGGTACATATTTTCTATCCGTCGCAAGAAGTGTCGAAATGATATGTCTCTTGCGAATTTGGGTGATATAATATAGCTTGAATAGTTTGGGGGATATAATAATAAAACGATTAAGGGACGGAACTACGCCCACTTTTTAAGCATTTTTACCCCATAAGTGCACCTTAATACTGCAATCCCATGTACCACATCCCATGTACCACTTTAGTGCTTTGTTATGGCATTTTATAGGTTTCCGATTTGTGGGGTTTTGTGGGCGTGGCAGTGGTCCGATTACGCCAATCTACGAACTTGTCCTTACTTTTGCGCGGAGAGGCATGTATCAAGATTCATTAAGACATTTTAATTTTAACTCAAGTGCATGACTGATAGGCAATCTCTCGAAATTCAACTCGTCTCTTCATCCTGATCATTTATTTAGTAAATAAATCTTACTCGATTAGTTTTATGTGATACAAACAACCGTTAGGTGAACAAAACTATTATACTCTGTGGCAAGATGTTGCAAGAGTATAAGAATAATGGAGTTGTATAGATTCTTGGCCACTAATTGAAGATATTCACATTTGATCTTAACTGTTTGAGATTGAATAATTCTTTTGTTGCATAAGTTATGTGTTTTCCAATAAGGTGATTAGCTTCTAATTGCCATTACTTATTACTTCATGTTTACGTGTCAAATGTTTTATGTAATTTTAATTTTATTGCAGGCAATGTGTGGGAGTACCCTTACTATATTTTGTAATAAAAGCTTTACTCTTTTAAAATAAGTAGTACTTTTAACTTAACTGAGTTTATAATACTTCATATATATATTTAGAAGAAATTTTCACTTCACTGAAAGTTTATCTTTCAAGTTTATTTTTAGATTATTAATCAATTGAGTTGTCATTTCAAATACCGTTGGCCAGTTAAGGCTAGAAAAATAAGTCAGCACCCCATATCTGTAATCTTCTTTTAATTTGTTTATAAAGTTTTCATGTGCTTAACAATTTCAATGACCGCGTAATCATTGCAATCTGGATTTCAAGGACCTAATGTCAGTGACACAATAAAATAGAAATAAATATGAGCAATTATTTGAGTGTACTATGTGAGAGATAGGCTTTATAGTTACACCTTTAACGATAAACTTAACCTTAAGAGGCACTCCTAGTTGGAGTTTATAAAAAATCAATAGTTTTTGACTTACGGCCTCTAAATTGTAACCGCTCAGTTCAATCAGCTCTATCAGCTTCATCGGTTTGTCTTTAAACCCGATTTACTAAAAAAAACATCATTTTGTTAAAAATTTAGTAATTGTTTTTTAAATACCGCCATTTTGTCAATTTTTAATTTTTTTCGATCGTAGCTACGGAAAATATCTTTTGGTAGATAATTTTGCTTTTTAGGTGTTATCAATCACTGCAGCAGTGAAGAACTTTTTTAACGTAAATATATAAATATACATATTTCTAAAATTTTGCAATTATTTGAGTGTACTATGTGAGAAATAGGTTTTATAGTTACACATCGTTTAACGATAAACTTAACCTTAAGAGGCACTCCTAGTTGGAGTTTATAAAAAATCAATAGTTTTTGACTTACAGCCTTTTAAATTGTAACCGCTCAGTTCAATCAGCTCTATCAGCTTCAACGGTTTGTCTTTAAACCCGATTTACTAAAAAAACATCATTTTGTTAAAAATTTAGTAATTGTTTTTTAAATACCGCCATTTTGTCAATTTTTTATTTTTTTCGATCGTAGCTACGGAAAATATCTTTTGGTAGATAATTTTGCTTTTTAGGTGTTATCAATCACTGCAGCAGTGAAGAACTTTTTTAACGTAAATATATAAATATACATATTTCTAAAATTTTAAAACAATTGACACAGCAATTTTTTTTTTAGTAGCCCCTTAAAAAACTTGATGGCAGAAAAGTTTTTGAAAATTTTAAAATCAAATTAATTATGATCTTAAGCTCTAACGAACTAATTAATTCTTAAGTTTGTGAAAGCGAAAACTTCTAGTGGCTGCAGATGAAACTAGAAGATATAACAGTTTAATGGCGCTATATTTGTCTTTCAGTTAACGCTAACCTTCAAAAGGCGCGTGTATAAATGTGACAACTGTCGGATCATTAGTTTGTGAATTATATCATTTTGAGTGAAGCAACTCTTGTTGTTTTGAAAAACGTGGATAAATATTGAAATATTGCTTTTTGAAAGAAAAATACAGTTGAAGTAAAAACTTGGCTTCATGACGAATTTCTGAACACTGCCTCAGGAAACTTATCATCAGGATTGGTTTAGAAAAGGCAAAGTTTAGAATTGGTGAAATGAGCACCAAAGATGGTGAATGCAGTGGATGTCCAAAAGATGTTGTTACCGACGCAATTATCAAAAAAGTCCACAAATTAATTTTGGATGACCATAAGTAAAGTTGCTTGAGATAGCAGGCACTCTAAAGATGTCAACTGAACGTGTACATCATTTCATTCACGAACATTTCGGTATGAAAAAGCTCTGTTCAAAGTGGCGGTTTGTCCAAAAACAACGACGAGTTGATTATTCGGAGCAGCGTTTGGATACCCAAGTTTATACGTCGATATGTGACAATTGATGCAAATGGCACCATCATTTCACACCGAAGTTCAATTGACAATCATCCGAGTGAACTGCACGCGATGAACCTTCTACAAGGCGTGGAAAAACGCATAGTCAGCTGGGAAGGTTATAGCGTCGGAATTTTGGGTTGCGATTAGAATAATTTTTATTAACTACTTTGAAAAAAGAAGGACCATTGACTCCTATTGTTTAGCGTTATTGCACTGTCTGAAGTACGAAATCTTTGAAAAACGGCCACATTTGAAAAAAAGAAAGTGTTGTTTCACCAAGCTATTGCACCGTGTCAGAAGTCAGAGAAAACGATGGCAAAAATCCATGATTTGGGCTTTGAATTGATTCCGCATCCGTCATATTTTGGTCTGCAACCAACGTATTCTGGCCCCCTGTTTTCATATCTCAATAGAAAGCTCACTGGGAAGAGTATTTCGTCGAATGAAGAGGTGATCGCCGAAACTTGGAACTACTTTGAACTACAAAAATGTTATTGAAAATTTGGAGGATCGCAATAATCAGTGTGTCACTCTTGAAAATTTTTGCCAAACAAAATGTTTTTTATTATGGTAGGCCGGGGACTTTTCAATTGACCAGTTATTTATATAACAACGATGTTTACATGTACGGAAAAAATACATTTTAAATTCAAAACAAAGGTAGTTGAATCACCAGTCACGTTTGATAAAATATATTATTTCAAACGCTTTATACTTAGCAGACTCTGCAAAAATTCGTATAATAGTTCTTAGAAAAGTTCTGTTAAAAAAGAGTTCGTATTTGGAAGTTCAAGAAAGTCTTCTATACTTAAGTGTTCCCAAATCTCTCTCAAAGAATGATTTTATATTCGCTTGAAAGTTTGAAAAATAGATTCTTAGAAGACTCTAAGAAAGGCTCTCCAAGTATGGACTTATAATTGTAACGAAAAAGTGGTCCACATTACAGTTTAAAATTTCAGATAGAAATACCTGTATATCGATTCCAACTTCTTGAAAAAACATCTCGCTTCATCGATTTTGTAAGAAATAAAATGCTTTTCGTAAACCTAACCGTTCAAGAGATATTAGCAGTTTCTTCTTATGAGTTTTATAACTCAATGAAAAAAAAAACAAAGTTAAAAAAACAATCGTTTTTTCATAGTACATATCGAAAGGCAATGAAGTAAAGCAATCACTGTTAGATTTAAAGGTAAGCCATAGATAAAATAAACGACAATGTACCTGGGAACTTCAGATTGTCTTTTAAAATGTCATGTTGCTGACAAGATTCTAATAATTTGTATTTATCGTTTTGAGGTTACGTCCTCCTTGAGTACGCTATTTAGAGGAGTGTATCTAATGATCAGTGAAAAACTATTTACAATTGGGGTACTCATAACGTGTCATAAAGCATCGTAAAATCATAAAATCATAAATTTTCATGCTAGTGTAAAAAATTTGTTGTTGGATTGCATACTAAAATAAGTTTACGCAAATACAACTCTGAACGCTATGTTTTCGGATCGTTATAACTTATAACTTTATGAGACTATGTGAAACCCCTAAATATAGTATAAAATTATTAGATCCAAACACTTATACTCTCAGGTGGTCTTTTAAGGAAGCAGCCTTCACAAAGTCAGAAAACCAACTGTTCAAAAAATACTTTTTACGAGACTGACTGTTTGATATTGAACTCCCTTTTCCAAATAAAATGTGATATGAGAAACTTTAGCATTAACAGATGTATCAATATCTACACATTTAACAGAAAATCAAGGTCTAGCTTGCGGCATTGTATACAAATAATTAAATAATAGCATAAAATAAAATGAGTTGCTTACATTTAGCTCGTTGACGTCTTCGCACATCAGCCATCGCTATCGAATTTATTCTGCAATTTCGTCTGGGTCACAAGTAAATAGGTACACTTACTAAAAATGTTTATCACTACCCGGGCAACGAAGTCAAAATAGTATCGGACGAATGCGATATGATACGTAGACTGGTTGGCGTGCAGACACAAAAAAAAAAAACGAGTAACGCGAACAATAACACAGAAGGTCGATTGTATGCAAAAGTACATAGAAAAAGAGGTAAATATGTATGCACAATATTAGTAGTCGTCTAGCAGGGCTGCTGCTGCTGAGAGTGGCAAATATTGAGAGCGAAAAAAATTGAAGTCATAAAAAACGAAACGACTGTCAGCGGGTCAATAATTAAGCGATTTTAATGCAATTAAACACATTAACGCTATCAATTTCGTCACAACAACCAATATCGAAAACGAAATGAGCCACGCACTGAATTATTTATACGATTTAGGATATATGCATTTGCTAAACTAAAATACGTATGCTTTTCTTGTAATTGTCGAAAAATCACTGAATTGAATGCAACAAGAACCAGATGCTGAGAGCGCAAAATGTGCTTGGCAGAGTGCGGAAAGAGCTTAAAAGAAACAGCTTTGTTTCATTTTGCACATTCTTAGGTATACAAACATACATATGTATATGCATATACATTGTCTGTATATTTGTATGAAAGCATGCATGCAACTTGTTTCTTTTTGCTTCGTAAAGCTAGTCGTTATTGTTTGTGCTGAGCTTCATTAGAGAGCAACTAACTTCAGTTATGAAACCGGTTCAGTTATAGGTGAGTGGAGTATTGAAGTGTTGCCAGCAGAAGTTGATATTCACAGCCACATTACTGTCAAAAAATCACTAAATATTTAATTTAATTCAGAGTTTAGTTAGAAAACATAATACCTATGTCTTGTACAATACATATACAATTATATATTATGAATTAATTAAAAAATTATTCGGAATCAGCACACAAATAATTTATTGGCTACAGTAAAATAAAGCATATTACTAAATTGTTATGCAACAAGTAACAGTGTCCCTGCTATTCTTTAAGAATCGCGAGAAAGTCTTGCCTTTTAAAAATAGTAAAATAGAAAAGCCAACGCTTTGAAAAAATCGTTCTTTCACTACTTCAGTTATGCCGAAAAAATATGTTTTCAAACAAAATGTTAAATAAATTTAGGAATTAAATGCAACCAATTTTACACTTAGACTTTAAAACGTCGCTTATTATGACTTTTTATGTTGGCAATTTTTAATTTCCCCAATTTGTAATTATTGCCTGACCAAAGCAACATATCAGGGAACCTGTTTTAAATAAAACTTAGAACGATTCGTAATATGTTACTTTTAGAACTTACATATGTCTCCGATAAACATATGAATTTCTTAAAAGTCCGATAGAATACCGAACTGACTTGCTTGAAAAAGTAAAACGAAAGACAAATCAACAACCTAAGAAATTTTGCAGAATGCAATCAGAATAAAAAAGGGCAGGATGATAGAATTATGATACAATTTCGACATTAATACATAGTGCAAACTGTAATAGAACCTCAGATCGAGAGTTTTACTTTATTCATTCTGAATACAGAATGGAATGATTAGTGTTTTGCTGGAAAAAATTTAATAAAGAAACACAAAACAATAAATTCGATCCCAGCTCAGCTCAGCTCAAACAAGCTCGAAACAGACGACTGATCGGCAGAATAGTCTATGACAACTCACAGTATTCATAAAAATACATATATGAAAAGTTGATACAACACAAAACGAAAATGAAAAAGACAAAAGACAAAAGTTATATCAAATTTTGAATAATCAAAGCTGGCAACACTACCTCTGTTTCAAGAACGGAACTTATACGGAATGAGAGCAGAATGTGAGAGTTAAAAAATTAAAATATGCACGCATTCTAGGATAAAATTGCAAGTTGAAATTTGTCAATAAAAAAAATAACAAATTATCCACTCATCACTTTGATTTATGGCCCATTGCGTATGGAAATTAAAATGTTGCTGCACTTGAAAAAATCCCATACGACCCATACGTCTCAATTAATTGTGTTATTGTTCACGCTATAATAATAATTAGATCTTATGAGCCCTGATAAGCCATCTATTAATGCACAGTTTTAATGGCACTTTCATAAAGTCGATAAAAGCCAAAAAGCTGCACTCAATTAGGCACGTAATACTTCTTGTTGATTTAGAATTCAAAAAAAAAAAAAATGCATTATAAAACAAAAGCAAAAAAAAATTTTTCATAAAAAACAAAAACAATTAAACACGTTATCCGTACGATCGAACACGAAATCAACTATTATCGTTTGCTATTTTTTCTGAAACAATCGCCTGAACGAGACGAAACCACTTTTGGACTGCCATAAACATTAGCCTCGGCATTGAGGTTGCACCACTTGAAAGAACGCCACCCGAGGTGAATTGTGCACAAGAACGAGCGATAATATTAAATGTATGAATGTATGTACATATGTACATACTATATGTAATTTGCACATTTACATTTAAGAAGTGTCATTATGTATGTGTGGTATAAGTACGCTATGATATCGAATGATTGACAGTTGTCGCCACTCGCTGCATTATGGGATTTTTGTATTTTTGCTCTGCATGATAAGATATCAGCATAGCAACATTTGCTCCATAGTCTCGCCCAAAGAATCGCTTGTATAAATGCAGACAGTCTAACTCAAATGCACTGAATAAATACAGTGAAAGATTTGTTGTACAAGAAAACAGATATTGAAAGAGACGAACTTTAGCTTTTAAGTCTACATAAGTAGAAAACCCCACCAACAATCGTAAAGGTGTACTTATTGCCTTATCAGTGTAGCAAAGGAACTGTATTGAACTCTTTTGTTGAGCAGCTATTCACCACGCATCAAACCCCACATACATACATACATATATTGTTTGGTTTAAACCTCTTTTGACAACGCGAGAAGTTATTACCCTTATAACGCAATGCTTGAATTTGGTTCTTCCATAAAACTTATATATAAAAACATATAGTACATTTATAAATTTATTTTGGGTTATACTAACAAAATAGTAAGAATAAATAGAGTTCAATCATATACACAATAATACAACCAGTTGCATTTTTTATAACTTGGATAAAGAAACCAAGCGAGTTGGATTTTTGTGGACGAACACAATACGAAAGATTTCATGCCATCATTGTAAACGGTTAAAGCTTTCAACAACTTCATCTATCTTGAAACCAGCATAATCAACGAAAATAATATCAGCCGTGATATTCAAAAGAGACCCACTCCTCACATTCCACGAACTAAGTTAATATCTTAAAAGTCATGGTGTTCGATGAACGTTCCTTTGAAAATTTTTTAGACCCTTGTTACAGGTTGAATATGCTATGACCGAATGAACCCAAAGTAACCAGCTCTAAAAGGTCTATAGGAGATAAAATAGCCGTAAAGTTGGAAATGTCGTCATGTCCAATGTCATTCGAACTCTACCCTTACGAGACTAAATCGCTATTGAGGCAGAAGGGTGTAGAACGGATAGATGCGTAGTTCAACTATCAGCCTGCAACCGAGTATGTACATCTAATTTCGGTGCTGGGTCATAAATAGGTAGTCGTGAACGAACTTGAGAGATTGCAAAGGGAAAGGTATTGACAGCAATGTACAGGCATGCGCCAGGCAAAGTTACTAATGGGCGGTTACAACCCCACATGATTCAAAAGTATTATAAATCTTCACATTGACAAATTCCGGCTCCTGGTGGTATCTTACACTGGGCATTACATGCTCAAGAAGCACCTGTTCAACATGGATATAGCTTTTTGGCAAACTGCCGGTTTTTTGACATGGAGCCGGAAACTCCGGAGTACTGGGCCTTTGTAGGTCCATGTGAAAGATGGGTGCAAAAGAAATTAGGTGGCAGTGAAATTTATCTCTATACTTTCAAATTATTTATATTCTTTGGTACAATCTTGGATTCAAAATATCAGGCTCAAACTGGAAATTCACCGAATGTTGAATGAACTCTGACCATTTTGAAAGAAACGAGGTCGAGTCCAAGTAAATAGCAAAATTTGCCAATTTGTCCTTCTTCACTTGGTCTTTTCAACGGAGTGGAGGTCTTCCTATTCCTATGTTTTACCCTGACGTCATGACCTAGCCAGCGTAGTCGCTGAGTCTCAAAACGGTGAACTATGTCAATGTCGTCGTCTCATACAGCTCATTGTTCCATCGAATGCGTTATTCGGCGTTGCCAATGCGCAAAGGTCCATAAATCTTCCGCAGAACCTTTCTCTCGAAAATTTGTAACGTCGACTCATCAGATGTTGTCATCGTTCATGCCTCTGCAGCATATATCAGGATGAGTGAATTATAGTTGAGTCTTTGTTCGTCGAGAGAGGACTTTACTTCTCAATTGAATACTCAGACCGAAGTAGCACCTGTTGGCTAGAGTGATTCTGCGTTGGATTTCGAGGCTGACACTGTTGTTGCTGTTGATACTGGTTCCAAAGTAGACGAAATAATCTACGATTTCGAAATGATGACTGTCACCAGGGGGTTGAAGCCAAGTCCCTCGTTCACCACTAGGCCCATTTTCTTCGCCTCCTTATCCAGTATGGCGAAAGCAAAACTAGCGGCGCGGGTTTTGAAGGTTTAATGCACTTAAATTCACAGATAATAGAGAATGCAGACACGATTGTAAATATTATAATTTTCAATTACTTATATTCCATTGAATTAATTGTGTAATTAATAAGCGTCAATGTTGAGGTTTTAATTTGTTAACTGCTTTTATTCAGATAAAACACCGACCTTTCGGTTACATAAAACCGACGGTTCTTGGAACGATACAATTTTATTTCGGCGTTTAAAAACCGGGTGATGATGGTCCCAAATAAACCAAGAAATTTACTACCTTCGTTCATTAAAATTAAAACAGCGACGTCTTCCGGAATCATTACAATTATTCATTCATTTATATATGCTCCACCTAATTATCACTCAATAACAATAAACATTTCAAACACCCAGTTGGCAATGGCTGAAGAAGATTCCGAAATGTAAGTGAAAATATTACAATTAACTATTTACAAGAAAAGTTTCGACATTACTGTTAATCCTCCATGTTATTTGTGACCATAGCACCTGTTGATCATAAACGAAAACTAAAAAAAATTTGCAGCCAATGGCACAATAGATAAAAACAACACAAGAGCAGGTTTTTACACACCAAAACACGGCACACTTTGCTTGTCACACTTGCGGATTGAGGATTGAAAGTCTTCCAGGTGCCAAGGAAACGAGTTTCTCAACCAACTAACACACTTTCAATCAATTACTGCTGCTAATCGTACAGGTGAATATTTGGAATTGAAAATTTTTGAATGACGCCTGCAGGCATTGTTCAATTTACTTGGTGATGTTGTTGATGTTAATAACATTTGTGGCTGGAGGCGAGATGCCATGAAGACTGCGGAGGAATTTTATTAATTGTTATGTGCAAAATATATATGTATGCATGCATGTGTGTGTAGGTGTTGTGGGTGAAGCCAAAAATACATTAAAATGCAAAATCAAGTAAAAAGTATGTTGAAGCTGGTGAATATCTGAAGCGCTGGCACGGAAAGTGGGCGGTTGAACTTAACAGGTTTGCCTTGTTTTGCGTCATAGGAAGCCTCAAAGGCTCTTAACAACATGTAACTCCCTATTAAACACATATGCTGCATGTAAATCTATTTTTCATGGGTTTGGTGTTTTACTGTTTTCGTTGTGGGTGCATTGAAGTGGGTGCTGAGACTTGCTTGTAATTCGGTAAGTGAAAGTTGTTTACGAAATTTAAGAATGTAATCCTGTTGAAATTAAATACAGTGGCGGCGGTAACTTGGAGAACGAAGGGGTCGAGCGAATTTATATTTCTAATGAAGCAAGCCCAGTACATTTTAATTATGGTTTTAGATGTGAAACGTGTCAAAGCTAGACTCGTATCAAAAGTTCTCAATCTTTTACGAAAACGACGACGAGTAGAAGTCGCAAAAGAGATATTTGACAATGTAGCTGAGGACCCTGCATTTATCAAACGCATCACTACTGGTTACCAAGTGGATTCATGATTATTGACGTCGAAACTATCCAACAATCTGACGAATGTCTCTCCAAAAATAAGTCGAAGCTGAAAAACCCAAAATTCGCTGAAGGCATTGAAAGCCGTTGTAGCCAATGCTTATAACATGTTTATGGCTTGCCTTGTCTTAAAAGAAGCCTATTTCGAAGGCTATAATAAAGGTGTAAAGCAAATTGTATTTTTTTTTGTCAGTCCGTGTCAAATTTGATCTGATGGTAAAGTGTACCATATGTAAAACATTTTATGAAATTATATATTATCCATTTGGATTCAATACTTTTTGCAATTTATGAGTCAAGTTAAGTCCACGATCATGTAATTTTTGATTCTTGCAAGCAAAAAACTGTCCAAGTGATCTTTGACGTCTGATTTGAGGTTAAGGTCGTTACATCCAAAAAAATTTGCAGAGACCGGAACAAGTAATAGGCCGAAGGTGCCAAGTCTATAGAATATGGTGTGTTCAAGCTGCAAAAGCTTTTTTTTGATCACCAAACTTGTATAAGGTCTCGCATTATTCTGGTGGAACTCTTTACTTTTTCTATTGAGCACTTCTGACCTTTTTTGCTTGAATGCATCACTCAATTTGTCCAGCTAATCATAATACAATTCAGAATTAATCGTAGTATTATCGGACAAAAGCTCAAAATCAAGGATTCTTTTGAAAACCCATCAAACATACAACATAACCTTTTCTTGGTGACTATCAGTCTTTGAAATGGTTTCAACTGGTTCATTGTTTTTATACCATAAATTCTTGAATTTTACATTCTTGGAAATAACCCACTTTTCGTCGCCAGTCACTTTTTAGATCTTACTAGATCGTCGCCGATCACTTCTTAGACGTTCGATAAGCTAATCATGGTCGTTAGCACGACGAAGCAAATCTTATTCTGTTAGAACATGAGGAACCCATATACCAGGCTTCAAAATTAACCCTAGACATTTCATTCACTTGTGAACGGTCGCATTAGACAAATTTAATCTCTCTGCAATCTGCATTGACCAACGACTTTATTTTATCCATATCGGCTTCAAGAACGCTTTCAGGACGTAGTGCATTCTCAAGATAGAAGTTTTGCAAAATAATTTTAGAATTGGCGTTCGATCAACACATCTTCTCCGTACAAATCACATAATTTTTGACATTTTTACTCTTATCATAGTAAAACTGTAAAATTTCCGAAAAACTGTTTTCGATCTACTATATTCAATAGGGCACCAGACAAAAAGTATTCCAAAAGATTTACGAAGAATTTTTTGGGCAAACAAGCCTTATTATACGTATATCAGCTGGTCAAATATACTTATAACGGTAAAAGTTGCCTTCAATGAGATCAACTGTTGTTATCAGACGAAATTACTTAGTGAACGACCAGTATATTAAATGGAAGAGTAGGAATTCATGGCAAATAGAAATAAATATAAACTTGTTAAATCAGCTCCGAAAGAGTTAAATGTACATATGTAAGCCTTTCAGCCACTACAGTTCAAATTATACCAACGCCTCTGGTAGTCTAATCAAATGAGTATGTACATATGTATGTATAAACATTTGAATATGCATATGGTAGGTGTGTAGGTGTATAATGCTAATGTGTAAATGCGCAGAATGCTAGGTATTTTTATCAGGTGAAGGAGTTTTAAACATACATATGTAAATATTTTGTTTACTAATTATTACAATGTTTGACTCAGCATGTTATTGTTTACACAGAATTTACAGGATTTTTGTAGTTAAAGGAATGAATATTTAAAAGATTATGTGATTGCTTGGTTAAAGCTTTTCTTCGTATTGGAAAAGTGGTGGAATGAAATTCCGACAATTAAATAATAAAGATAACACTGAGATAGAGAAAACGCTGGGCAGGCAAAAAAGTAGTAGGATTCCAGTGAAGTTTAGCGAAAGGTAGCTGTTTTCTGCTGGGAAATTCAAGGCTAGACATTTGCATTAATTTCCATGAATGGCTTTATTATTTTTCAGAGAATTCATAAATATTTTAAGAAGATCATTGTTTGATAAAATTATTTTTGAATGGAAAAATATTGTGATACCAAAATTCATTAATATTACAATGACACTGAGTGAAGAGAACCCACTATTCGTAAGTGGTTTGATAAATTCTGTTAGGATCGCCCTAACATCCATCAGCGAAAGCCAAGAAAGCTGTGGATTTCCAAAAAATGCTGGATGGAAACATCATCCAATCTTAAAACTCTTAGGTTCGCCGCAGGCATGTAAATAATTAAATACAAAATGGAAATTCAAGTCAAGTAAAAAGTCAAATTTTAAAAGCTGGTGGTGTTCTCTCAGAGAGTTTTCAAAACGAAATCGCGCAAACTTTATTTTAGAAGAAGAAGAAAGAGCTGTTGCATCAAATGATGAGCAAATGTTTTTTTGGAAGAAGAAGACGAAAGAGCTGTTGCATCAAGGCAATGTACTGTGGTATAAATCAACGAAAGGAATGACAAAATTGCATGAATTCTACTTCGAATTAATTCAGCACTTAAAGTTTTTGATACTACCTCCAGCTAATTTTTACGTTATCAAATGTTATTACGATTCGTTCATTCTGAACGCAAAGCCACTACACAAGTCTAGTAAACTGTCTAGACAGTAAGATCTAGCTTTTAGTCAAACATACATATGTACTTCCATACTAGACCTACCTATCTGCGTTCTGGCCACAGCGTAATCATCGGAAACTGTAAAGTCGATAGGCTTGCAAAAAAGGTCCATCCAAATCCTATTAGGATGGGATAAAAGCTGGTGGTCCTCTGTTTTCTGTTTCTATAGTCTGCAAGTTTAGCAACCGATAATCAAACCAGTACATTTCGAAACCCCACAATGACAGGTGCTCTAACTGGATACTGGCCTATTGTTACTCACGTGATAAGGCTAATAATTTTGGAGAACCCAACTTGTCAAAGGTTCATAGAAGAGGATGAAGTAGGAACTTTTTGTTCCATTGACCAGCTGGAATTGATATTAGCCGCCTTTATAATTTTGGGACACAGTCAAGGCGCTTTCCCAGAATGCAACGGGCTTTTTTATCCATAACTAGAAGGCATCGCAACGTATTTACCTAACCTTCCTTACCGAAAAGTCATTAACATATTCGCAGGAAAGAAATTGTAACTCAATATGGTATTGAAAAGTTGGAAGAGACTCAGCGGGTTGAAGAATAACATTGAATTCTGTGGAAAAAATGTAAGCGATATGGGCTATTCAGACAGTCTTGTATGTCATTCGTCAAATTTATATCCTCACAATCATTGTACATTGAACTTTTTTATCCTAATTGAGATTCCTTGAAGATGAGGTAGAATAATGACTTTAGATTTGCGATCCTCTTTCTTTAACATTAATTAAAATGTGATGTTTTATTTATATTTAACATTATATTTAGCATCTCATTTAATCAGTCAATACCAACGAAAAATACTAATAAACAACCTACATACAAAGTACCAGAAGTCAAGTTCATTTATTATTACAATATTAGAAACAAAACAACACCTATAAATACACATTGGTAAATGAAATAAGAAGGAATAACTACTTGAGCACAGAAAAATGTCAATATTGTTATTACATGCAGCTGATTTACACCTGCTATTATTTAACCGCACACTGTACGTAACATCTGCATATGCATCATGGATGCACTTTCAGGCTGCTCAACCACATGTTCACGTTTTTTGTGACGCTGTAAGGTGGCATCAGCTGTTTGCAACGCATAACGCCCACACAAAGCAGCGTTGCAGCGTCATATCCTCAGCAGCAGACATTATCGTACCTTAAACGTCATTATGGCGACATAACAGGAGCTGCCATAAACATTTCATCACATGCGCCACATATCCACGTAAATGCATGCGTATGTGTGTATGTGTGAATTTAACATGTTAACATTCATCGGCCCTCTTTTGCAAAGTCAAAGCCGACGCTACGGTTGACGCAGGCACCAGCTTCGACGCAAGCGCAGTTGCTATTTCAAGGGAATGTTTGTGAGGTAGGACGGCAGAAGTGCGAAAAGCATAAATTAATTTCTTGTTGTCAGTGATTTCTTTTGCAGTTAAGAATAACAGTTTTTCAAGACCGACGCCAAGCCACGTCTGCGAAATAACTAGCATCCAGCCATGATAGTGGACCACCCAGGCAAGCCAACAACAAAAAGCATTATCAAATGTTATTTGCGGCGCCTACTTAGATTTCCTAGGCATGTGCACTTTGTCAAGATGCAGAGCTTGGACATATGATGTTATGGCACGCTTTCATAAGCGCGGTATTACTTTTGTATATATTAGCGAGCTAATTGAAACTTGTTGGTTTAGCGTTTGGTGCATTAAAATGCTTACTGCACTAGGCAAGGAACGCGCCATGAATGCAGTTTAGAGCTATGTAGAAACTGAAGACGGAGATTTTGTCGTGCTTGATGCTTCTTTAAATTGGTATTTATAACCTTTTTGATAATAATATCAAGTGAAGATCAATTCAAATCTTTTTAAAGTCTCTTAGGGTTTCATCGAAGATTGTGCAGGAATTTCTTGTTTTACAGGGAAGTAAAAGGACTGAGTCGATTTAAAAAAAATGTTGAACCAATCGTTACAATTCTTTAACAACTTTCAAAATAGGCTCTTTCTGCGTCGATGCAGCACTGCCAGCGCTATTTCCAAACATTGAAAGCGTCACGGAAG
Source organism: Bactrocera tryoni (assembly GCF_016617805.1). NCBI lineage: Eukaryota > Metazoa > Arthropoda > Insecta > Diptera > Tephritidae > Bactrocera > Bactrocera tryoni. The sequence continues at coordinate 27,874,581 of NC_052502.1, forward strand.
GCATCCTCCGGAAAAGCCTTGAGAGCCACGGTGCATGCAATGTCCAGGGGGAACAAATTCATGTTGGACGATACCTTTGATGTCAAAAAAGACAATGAGCATCGTTTTTCACGGTCTTCATCAGCGACCTCTTCCCGGCCCGTCAAAAAGGCCTGGTGCCACCGAAACAGACCACTTCTTGCTAAAGCAACATATGGGTGAACCTGCTTGATCATATCAAACGTCTCTGTCGCAGATTTACCGAGTTTCACACAGAATTTAATCGTGTACCTCTGCTCTATAACGCTGAATTTTCGGCTAGCGCCTCTCACAGAAACACGTCGCGGGAAAATGTTTGTCCTGACTCTCCAGGTGCTCGAGACTACTGTCCAGCCACTCGTGCGTTAGCTAGGAACGCCCTCTACCGAATCCAGTCAGTGCACGGACGCTCCGAAGTATAGTCGCGGCGGAAGGAAATCAGTCCTATTACTTTCCGGACAAACCCTGAAATTATATAATTCGTCTCGAATGTAATTTGTGTTCAACCCCAATCCTGACTTCTTTACTTTTATTTTGCCACATCTTATGCCGCCGCATGTGGCAAGTGGCACAGCATGAGGTACCTACATTTATATACAGACTGCATATGTATTTACATATACTTATGTATGTATATAAACCTATTATACTGATATAAAAAGCACCACATGTAGCCGCTTTTACGCACACGTGCGAGTGGAAGATTCTTTTTATTATTGAAAATTATGCACACGTGACGTAGTCAAAAAAGGACGTGGCTTTCCATGTTCTTTCAAGCAAATTGCCTCTACACTATAGAACTGATCCACGCTGCACTTTCAATACACCTCTCATAATCACTTTTTGATAAAGCTTTGTGTACTTCTAGCCATAACGTTTAGTCCCTTGGTAAAAAATGTTCGAAGTTACTTGGGTCTCTTCAGTTTTCAGTTACAAAAACTTTCCTAATAATTCTAGCTCTAAAATCGTAGAAGATTATGTTAGGTTAAGAAGTCAATCTTAGCAGGTATCTCACTTGATATCAAAACGACTATATTAGACCCTCATTAATCGACAAAGCGCTTTGAGCCTATCACAAATTGGTTAAAGCGTCTGTAAAACTAAGGGAGATATTTCAACATCAGTCCTGCAAAGGCCGCATAATGAAGGAAAAGTGTATGGGAGTTTCCACCGCACCGTATTTCATACAATTGCGTTCGATAAGATTTTTAACCTTACCGCATGAATGCTTATTGGACCATGTCTTACGATTGCGGTTAGATGAATTTAGCTAAGAGCTAAATTCAGTAGATCACCTGCGTTTCACTCTAGGCTGAACGGATCATGCAGTCGCACAGAAGTTGGTCGTCGACAATTGCTAAGCACACGTAAGCTCCGTAGGTCCATAACTAGAACGCAAAATGACAATAGAGATCCAGCTCATTCCCACTTCGTTGTAAGCGAGACATGGGTGTCCTCTCTGGCTAGTTAATCGGCTTTACAGCTACCAGCCATTTCGTTTGACCAAACACCCAAACGAGTCTGAGTTAAACCGTAGAAACTAAACTAAAATAACTGAGAAATTTCTAAAGAACTTAGTGCAAAAAGCTCTAAACACCACTTGTAGAATAAAGGAAAACATCATATTTTGAAAAATTTCAACTGATTATGATCTAAAATATTAATATTAAACATAGTTTCTTGAATACCGGTTTATCACTTATAAAAAATAATGAAGAGTAGGAATAAGTATGTACATTGTACGTATGCAGTATGCAAAATAGTTTCAGATTATCATTATATGAGAAGAAGCAATAAATATTATATCTTACAAAAACGTGGAACTTTTAGAAAAGATAAAAATGGCTTTTTTTTAATTCTAAATATTGTTAATTAATGTATACCATATGCAGATATTAATAAATTTTTTTCTATCACAAATCGGCTTTCATTACTCTTAGCATTGCTTTAATTTCACAACATACTGGTTGGCGCTGCGATAGCAGGCAGTAAGCAACGCGCTACTTAAGAATAAGGTGTGATGAATGAATAATCAGTAGCGCGGCAGTGGGGATAAAGATTAATACATATGTATTTAACATTATCGGCATGCAAAAATACTATTGTACCTGCATACGTCACTGCCACTTTTTTTTGTTAAATTTTGTTGTAATCAGTAGTTTTTAGCAGACATATGCGCTGTTGTTATGTTATTGATTTTGCCCAAACGATTTACATATACAAGTACATATGTTCGGCTATGGAGTAGAACAGCAATAACATCAAAGAAGCCAAAATTAACAGTGGCGGCTTTCAAATCATTTAGAGCTGGCTAATTTTGCGGAAATAATTATATGAATTGTTAAAATAATTTGCGAGCTCTGTAATTGCTACGCAGCGCCAGACAAAACGACATCGTTGACAATGCCAACGAAAACGACAACAACAACAGGTATGCGTGTTACCCCCGACAACGTGTTGGTTGTTATTGTATTACAAAAATGCTATGACACCTTTTTCTTTGTGATTTCATAATCAATAATGATTTTCGTTTGCTTTATCACAAGAACACTTTAACTCCGCTGTCTAGAAACTCCTTTCACAGCAATCAGCAATCAGCAACACAACATTATACAAATTATGAAACCCAATTAATCATAAAAATATGCAAATAAAAGCAAATTATCTTTAAATATTCTACATATGTATATATAACAAATGTACACTAACAAAAGCTGCAGAGCACACAACTGATAGGTGAGGGTGGGCAGCTGCGTGCTGTGGCGAATGGATGACTGCATGGAACGTCTAAATATTATTTGTTTAACGAGTTTGCTTAGATTTTAATAGACATCGAAACGTTAAGATTGCATAAACTGAACATACGTACGAAACTTATAATTCTTATTTATGTAATATTTATGTATATGTATAACAATTTGCTTAACAAATTCTACACTGTAAAACTCACATCTCTTCCAGACAACTTTAGTCGCGGTAACAGCGCGAACTTGAAGTTTACTCCAGACTTCATTGACTTGAGATTTTTGACTGAGCAGCGCTGAGTGCAGAAAAGCAAAGCGAAGTCCACCAAAGAGCCAGGCAATTACAGTCTAGCCTACCCACCCAACGGCTTGCCGACTGCTATGTGGACGCAGACGCAAAGGCAAAAGCAGACAAGTGCTACACTAAAGACACATAAGTATGTATGTACGACAGCACGCACGATGTCTGCAAAGGCAGCACAGGAGACGGCAAAGTGGCCAACTAGCGAAGGCGTTGAATAAGTTTCAGTCAAACGTTTGCTGCAGACTGCAACTTAAACACTCACTATCGTTTAGTTTAACTAGCATACACAACACACGATTTGCACAATATACACAAATAACTTTTAATGATTAAAAACTCAGTTAATCTCTTCGAAATAATTAATTACTTTTCATTTTACATCTATGCACAGAGAAATGGCGGAATTAACTGATGCTGCTGTCAGTATGCATATTTATGCTTGCACGCCTGCATTGCTGTCATTTACTGCGCATGTCCCGTTAAATGTCATTTTTACAGTATTTCATATGTTAGCGCAATAAAAACTGACGTGCAATTGGTTGAAGCTCTGCTAAAGTCGACATTGTTTTCATTATAACTGGGTTCATTGTTGTTTTTGGTTGGGTTAGTGTGGGTGGCGACGCGGCACAAATTCAAAAAAACTAATATTAGCGCCATCTGACGTCCAATTTGAGTTATTCAGGGTAAAAAAGCAAGTGTATACAGATTAGAGTTAAGTTTATACAACAATTTTACTTCACAACCGGAAGAATTTAACATACTTTGATGTCCGTTACTGGCGTAGCTTGATAGCGAACGCCTAAAATTATGCCCTGAATATCACTGTTATATATGAATTTATTCGTTTTTAATAACAGCAGAGAATGTTAATAAATAGATAATAACAGAGAATGTTAATAAATAGAGAAGGCACAAACTGTAGACACAAACGGAAGGCGGCACTGTTAGATGGATGTACCAAAATGTAAATTATTATGAGGGAACATTGAAAAGGGGCAAGTTCGAAAATGAAATTACACCACGGCACGAACGTGCATACATACATACATATGCATGCCCAGATGTTCTTTGGCATAAATATCAACAAAAATTAAAGAAACAACAAGAAAATTAATTCAATTAATTGAAGAAAATGTAAATAGCATTCGAGCAAGCTTAAATCAGAAATTGAAGTGTTCTCTGATGTTCATTTCCGAAACGAAAAGTGGCAACGTTGAGCTAGTCGAATAACAACATTTTTTTTATCATCATCATACTATATATGCCATTAAATAATATTTTTTTTATAAAATTGACATTTGTATGAACTCCTTTATTACTTCCATATGTTCTAAGCCACACTTCATATAGTGGTTTTATAAGTTTACTATAAGCTTTTATAGTTAGGATTATAATACATTGATTTTGATGATTTGTATCGGTAATTCATGCGCATCGATAATTCATTTAAGAATATTCGTTGTTTCTTTTTACTGCCCTTTCACCGTTTCACACATTGCTTGTGTATTTCTAAAGTTTCGAAGTTAAATTTTTCGACGTTCTGTCATGTGGAAACTACAAGTTAGTACCCAAAAAATTTGATTTAACATTTACACCTTCGCCATTCATTAGCATTATCTGCTCTTGGGGAGATAAGGACGTGCCCAAGTATTAAATCGATGTGTTACGAACTGAGACTAATTTCTATATACAGATATAATATATAATTTATATATACGGACCGACAGATGAATTGACCGAGATAACTAAATAGCCTCAGCTCGTTATTCTGATAATTTATATAAATACTTTATACAGCTTGAATACATCTATACAAGTAGATATTTTATTTAAATTTAATCCCTCTTTTTGCAACCCTACAAAATTACCGATTGTAACCCTATAACAATAGTACCGTTTTTTGAGGAGTCCCTTTTCGAATTTGAATCTTTGGTGTTTTGCAATTTGCATTTTACTGTGAATTTTATCGCATCTCGTTTATTTTAACACGTAGTAAAGAACAAAGCGAACATCGTTGTTGAATTATTTTATAAATTAAATTTTAATAAACAAATCATTTTATGCAACAATTGTAGTGCAAGTTTGTGATTGTGTTTTTTGCCGCTTAGCGCTTTCGTTGGAGAGAATTTTAATGTATTAAAGTTAATATTTACTACTGCTGCTATAAAAAATATTAAAAAGGTTTGTAAAAATTGTTTATCGTACAATAAAAAAGTTGTAGATTAACTTTTTATTTATTATTTGTCAAAGTGCTCAGTTATTGTTAATCCATTAACTGTACCAATAAATATGTATAAGAATAACTGTTAAAAGTCCTTGAAATGTGTTGTGTGTATATGAGAAGATTTGTGTATGGAATAATTGCGAAGAACTGTACAGTTGCGTGCATTGAACTTTTAACTTAATACATTTTGAATATCGTTAGATAAATGGATACTATTTATTATGATAAGTAACATATTTTAACCACAAATATTTGTTAATATCACAACAGTAATGACCAATTGTTATACGATTTTTTCTAATTCGATTTGAGGTTAGGTACAAATGACCAATAACTGCAGTTTTCGTTAACAATCACACAATTTATGTTATTTTGGATTAATTTTTATTGTTATTTACTTTTTTTTCTTGCTGTACAAGTTATAACTATGCAACGACAATTCACATCTGGCAGCCGCCAAGCGCCTGACCCATTTGACCAATTTTTGGAGGAGAACAATTTTTATCGCAAGCACACAGCACGCGATGCTTCATGCCTGTTTCGTGTAATTTCGGAGCAAATGTATGACACGCAGCTGCATCATTTGGCCATACGCAAAAAATGCGTACGCTATATGCGCAAGCATCGTGACTATTTTGCGCCGGTATGATACCTAAAAAAATACTTGTGTTCTAATTTTAAAAAACATAAAAATGTATTTTATTCATAGCTCGTTGAACGAGATTTGGATGAGTATCTAGATGATATGTCGAAACCTAAAACGTACGGGACCCTGATCGAACTGCAGGCGGTTGGATATATGTTCCAGTAAGTACGACCGAAGTTAAGATAACTATGTATATACATATGTATGTATGTATATTTTTTATCTATACCTTGTGCAAATTATTATTTTTGATATAGGGAATTCTTTTGGTCTATACATAACAAATTAATAATTTAATGGGTTTTGTTGGCGGCACAACGTTGATATTTTCTTTACAAATTAAGGTTTTAAGTTAATATTTTATTTTTCAGACGAAATGTATTGCTGTTTGAACCCTTTAACTTGGGCAATTTTTATAGTTCTCGCTCTTACTTCAATGATGTATTTCGAGTATTCTACACTCCCGAAAGACATTTCGATTCTGTTTTTACTTGTGACTATATAAAAGATGCAGCTATTTGCCAGGGTAAAAACAAATTTTTAAATACTTCACTTTAACATTAAAATTATTTGAATACCAATTATAGCCATATGCTACGAAATCCTCTACAAAGATTTATATAAGTTGCCGGATGTTGCATTTGCCGTTGAGCACATGTTACATTCGCCGACTTTGGATGCTATGGAGTACACTTCCGAAAGCAATGACGACGGCTACTGCACTCGTATAGTACTAACGGATGGGCGTAGTTTCCACTTTGATTTGCCAGATGAAACTAATTGCATATTAGAAAATTATGAACTTTGCCATTTCCATCATACGAATTTTCCACGTTTATCGGATGATTTGCATCGCGAAATGAAAATACACACAAATTGCGATGATTTTGAAAAGTCCGCATTGTGTAAGACTGCGGAATCATTGCTTCCGCATAAATATATATCTTGTGTGCGCCAATTGTTGCAAGAAGGTAGATAAGAGATCTTTTATTTATTGTATAAGTGATTATAAGTTTTTCATTACTCTTCGATTTAGGTATAACACCGTTTCCGTATAAAGTTGCCAAAGCGTTGGATCCAAACATGTATCGGAATATCGAATTCGATGCTTGGAATGAGCAACGAAAAGAGCAAAAACTTCAAAACTGGTACAATGGCGATACAAATTTTAAGGTATTTATTTAGTCAATAAGTGCGCATGCATGTCGTTTGCTTGTCAATTAAAATGAATGAACTAACAGTTTGTTCCTTCTATGTGCCTAACATACAATAAAATCCGGTCAACGGTTTGTGCTTGTCATTCTTATACGTCCTCTTCCAAATTGCTGTGTCCTGTCTATCCAATTCCAATTTAATGTTTGTTCATGTGTAACTGTTTAAACTGAAGTTGATACGCTGCCAGCAAACACGAGTTCATAAAATCTTCCAGGTGGGAGCCAAATGTCATGTGAAGCTATGCAAATCCGAAAATGATGTATACACTTGTCATATACAAGAGATTGCAGTTGACAAAGGCTACTGCATTGTTTTTATCGAACAATTAGGCGAAAAGCGTTTGGTAAGATGTAAAATAATTTAAAAATTAAACAATAAACATAAAACTTTGTAATGAAAATGTCCGAACTTTTGGTTCAATCATTAAATAATATGCATGCTTTAAGAAATTTCCATACCAAAAATATTAATATATAATTTACTACCACAGGTACCGTACGAGTCACTAACTCCGCTACCACCGGATCAATTTAAGCCATGGTCGCTACCGTATCGCTTTCAGCGTCATATGCAAAAGTATAGTTCTGTACGCCTGACACGTCACTACAATTACCGTTTCAAGCTGAACGGGCAATTTGCATCTGCGCATGAATACTGTGCAGCCCCCTTGTCGCCCAATAGTAAGTCAGCCGACTATGTGCCTGGTATAATGGATAGTGATGCCAGTGAGAAAGACGAAAAGCAGCATTATGTTTCAGCTGCTTCACATCATCGTAACGGTTGCTATTATAAATTAAAACAATATACACATTTTGAAAATTTCCGTGCACATACTGTTGAATATTGCGCAATGCCACTAACTGTTGAGCATGCGCCACGTGAGCAAGAATTGAAAAGTGGCAATGCTAATGCAACGCCATCGCATGAGAATCAAACCAATGTGGTAGCGCGCACCGTTGTACCAGAAACACGTATAAAAACGGAAACAAACGTGCAACAACAGCAGCAGCAACAACAACAATGCATGCGAGCACCTGAAGAGTTGGTGGGTACTTTCAATCCAATAGAACAATCGGCTGGCATAGGCGCACCTGCATTTATTTTGCCTGATTTTCATTATTTATATCCTGTACCTCAGTACGCGGCTGGTATGCCTGAGGAATACTATACATATGGTTATGATCCCGCAATGCATCCACCACCCGCTACAGCGCTAATGCCAACCGGTTATTATATGTATCCACCACCAGGTGCTCCACCAGCAACTTTTGCACCGGCTCCTAATAATTTTTACATGCCAACTGCTGCACCATTGCCACCACCACTCATTACAGCGGCTACTGCACCGCATCCACCATCAGCGGTTGCACCTAATATTGCTGCGCCATTTTATCAAACTAATACGCATTTCGGTAGCATGACACCAGCTGGTGCCGTCGAGACGCCTTCAATGCAAAATGCTGCAACGCAAGCGTATGAAACGCCGATCACTCATAATCGAAGCAGTGGACAAACTCCAAATATGAACACACCAGTAACTGGTCGCATTAATTGGGATGCTAAGAAATCGGTAGAGGTGAGTGGCGTAGATTTGCCAACTGATGTTGCCACTCTGCGGCACTTTTACAACCTGGGTTTGGAGTATCATTTGATGCACATGAAGCAACGTTGCAATGAAGGTAGGTTATGCAACTATGCATATATTACTTCTGTAAAATATTACTTGTATAATTTCAGACAACGCAGCGAAAGCGACGGGACCTCAAGGTGTCACAAAAGTGAATGGCGGCAATCAAAATGAAGACGTTACGCTAGAGGTTTGTAAGTCCGTATTATAAATTCATAAAAACAAGGAAAAATGTTAACATGACTTGCACCGAAGCCATAATGTCCCATGTTTTCCATATAAGATACTTTTGATCGTTCAGTTTCTATAGCTGGTATATGTTATAGTGGTACGGTATCGGCGCTTCTCAAAAACTGAGGGACTAGTTCACGTATATACACACAGACGGACGGACATGGACAAATCGATATCAAATTTGATATATATACATATGTACATATAGTCATGGACAGAGAAATAGCACACTTTTAGCTTGTAATAAAACGACGTTTATTATTGATGTAAACAAAATACAAATTGAATTTTTTCATTAGCATAGCATAAATTGAGGAATAAGTAAGTTGTGTACAAAAAATTATATAATTTTCCATAGTTACCTTCAAAAATTATTGAGTTTCCAATTGTGTATTTCGGTTTGGTTCGGTTAGAAATAGCTCAGTAGGCCGTTTCTTTATCATAAATGTGGTGTTATTGCTTTTAAGCACTCACAACGTTATAATTTTGTATTGTGTCTACAATTTTTCAAAATTGCTTGGCATCGTCGAGGCAAATTCTCCTCTAACTTCTAGCACCTACTTCGTTTTTCACCATTTTTCAATTTCTTAGCAATCTGCATCCTAAAATCGCTCCATAAATTTTCAGTGGGGTTTTCATCGGGACCTTGTGCTAGCCAGTTCATGACGTCAATACTTTCGCCAGTGCTGCCTACTTTGGATCATTGTCATGCATAAAAATCCAATCCACAGGCATCGATTCGAGTGGGAATGGGTCCATAGCATTTTTGAGAATGTTGAGATATGAAAATTGGCCCATTATAACATGTAACCTTACTAATGAACCAACGAAGTACCAGGAAAACGCTCCCCAGACCATCACGCTACCGCCGCCGTGCTTAACAGTTTTTATGTTAGCTATAATATTTCGGGTGATTTAAAACGATCAGCCTTGTTTTTTCTAATGATGGTTCTATCAGCGTGTTCTGTTGTTCTAGGTGCAAGAGTTTGCGGATTATTATTATTTTTTTTTTTATCAAATTCGGATCTTTATACCATTTTCCACGAACTATTCATAATTTTGGCAATCTGAGTTTTATTTTTGAATTTTTTGTATAGATCAAAAAGCAATCTCCTCTTTTTTCAGAGTACAATGCAAATTTTTGATAATTTTTCCCAATATATTACTTTTTTTTATAACAGGTACATTAAAACAATGTCTTTTTTCGACGACTGCCAATTAATAATGAATATTTTTACAAATAACCAAATGTGTGCTATTTATCTGTCCATTACTATATATACCCTGCTCAGCGTATAATTATAATGACTGCGAGTTACTATTTTATTTTCTTTCATGTAAAAACGTCTCAAAAATATTAATCAAAATTTTCTAATTTCAGCCAAAGCTTGATTCTAACAACAACAGCATGCAGAATCAAAATTTGACTACACCGCAAACAAACAACATTAACGGTGGAAATAACACGTCGGGTATTACACACACAACACATAATCAAAATAGTAATAATCATGTAACTGGTGGCGGCGCCAATAGTGGTAGTGGTAAAAGTGGTGGTGGTCACATGCACAGGCGTTTTCCATCCCGGTATTACAACAGCAATAAGGAGCGACCACTTTTTTTACGTAATCAAAACAATGCTAACTCTAATGTGCATAGCTCAAATAACCACAATCAAAGTGATTATAATAATAGCAATGGTAATGTTGGTAATAAGTATGCCAGTTCGCTAAAAAGTAATGGCGGTGGACACTATAATTCAAATCGCAGCAATACGCCAAATTCAACAAATAGTCATACGTCAGGTCACAATGCAAAAGCTGCAAACCTTAACACCCCTGGCATGGGTAGTGGTGTAGCCTCACTGGCGGTTTCAGTTGCCGAACATGGCATGCCATCTCCGCAAGGAAACTTTGATAACGCTAATGGTGTTGGTAAAATGATAACACATGTGAGTAAGCGTTAGAATTTAAATTTTAAATAATTATTATAAATATGATTTCTCTTATAGCCACAAATGCCTGTATACCAAACTCCGAATGGAAACACTTTAATAGCTGCACCTTACAATCCGTACAATGAGTTCAATGGCGATCCGTCTATGTCGATTGCTCCACCAAATACGGCCACCGGTGGTGGCATTATCCTCCACATGCCAATGCCAGCACCAGCGCATACTTTTGGCATTTACGCTCCCCCACAACCAGGACCACCACCAGGTGCTTCTATGGGCATGCATCCCACACCAACATCAACAGCTGTAACCTACGGTGTAGCACCAAATGGTGGTCCACCACAACAATTTATGCCATCACCATCAGATGCAGTACCGATACAGGCGCCATCAAATGGCTACTATCCTACACCAGCAGAGCTTACAACCGTTGAACCTAATGGCACAATGCATGCTGGCGGTGACGGATTACAGTTTCAATGTATACCGTATCCTGGTACTGCACCTCCTCCACCAATGCCTTTTTATTACACAGCTGGTTCTGCGGTAGCGCCAGCCGGTGGTATGCCAATGAATGGTATTGCAACGGTACCACAACCGCAATCTTCTACTGGTAGTGTTAATGGAGGTGGCTGTGGTAATACAGCTGGTGTGGCAGGTGGGCCATCTGGACCCCAGGTATGCAATTTTATTTATAATAGTATTTAAGTTATATGCATAGCTGTGCTATGTAAATGTCGTAAATTTGTAATAACAGATCTCCGACTTAAGTTATTCTCTGGAGAGTAAAATTACTCTTGTCCGCATCAGAATTCAATTTGAAAAAAACTTGTAATAGATTTTCAGTAGTAGAATATTGTTGGTTTGATATTCTAATCAGAATAGAAATATTATGGTTGCCTTTAAAACACTTAAAAACCCTAACAAAAGAAAATATATAAGAAAACTAAAAAATTTAAAAAGTAAAAAAAAAAAATTAAGAGAAAAAATACAATCATAACATTTAAAGAATTTAGAAAAATAAATTACAAATAAAATAAAAAAACAAATAAAAAATATAAAAAAAATTAAAAAATAAATAACAAATACATAGAAAGAAAAGAAATAAAAAAAATAATAATTAAAAAAACATATGTACATATATAAACAATGTAAATTTATAATTTTATTAATTGTGAATGTTTTGATCATGGGAGATATTGGCGTCGAGAGCCAAAAACACTTTAAAAAAAAATAAAAAAAAAAGATTTTTTAAATATTTAAAAAAATTAAAAAAATAAATTTAAAAAAATAAATTTAAAAAATATTTAAAAAAATAAAACAAAAATTAATAAAATTTAATAAAATTAAAAAAAAAAAGAAAAAACGTTAACTTCGGTTGCACCGAAGCTAAATACCCTTCACAGTCGCATTTCTGTTAGTAACTATGTGTTCAGTTTGGATGGAAGCTATGTCTATGCTATAGTAATCCGTTCTGAACAATTTTTTTTGGAGATTATATTGTTGCAGTAATCCATGCCAAATTTCGGAAAGATACCACGTCAAATGCGAAAGTTTTACATACAAGTCCTTGATTCCGATCGTTCGGTTTGATGGCAGCTATATGATATAGTTAACCGATTTGAACAATTTCTTCGGAGATTACGTTGTTGCCTTAGAAAATAATCTGTACCAAATTTCGTGAATATATCTTGCCAAATGTCAAAGTTTTCCTTACAAGAGGTTGCTTCCGATCGTTCAGTTTGTATGGCAGCTATATGTTATATTGGTCAGTTCCGATATCAGTTCCGACAAATGAGCAGCTTCTTGAAGAGAAAATGACGTTCGCAAAGTTTCAAAACGATATCTTAAAAACTGACTGACTAGTTTGTATATATACAGACAGACGTCTGTCCGGACATGGCTAAATCGACTCAGCTCGACATACTGATCATTTATATATATATACTTTATAGGGTCTCGGACCCTTCCTTCTGGGTGTTACAAACTTCGTGACAAACTTAATATACCCTGTTAAGGGTATAATTAAAGAAAAAATAAAAAACAATAAAAAAATTAAAGAAATAAAAAAATAATAAGAAACTACCTTAAACTAAACAATCTGTACAATGTTGGTCACATCTTGTTCTATCGCTTTTATTATTATTAAATTACAATTACACATACATTTTTTTAACAAATCTATGGGCATATATTTGTTTTAACATTTTTTTTTCTCAATATTTCATTTATTTTTATTTACTTTGAAGGGCTACTGGTGTCAACCGCCAAATGCTTTGCTACCACTACCAACATCAACGCCACAAATGAACGGCTCCTCTGCTTGCGTTTCAACATCCAGCAACAATAGCACGCCAAATATGACCACAAACACCACAAATAGCCGTCCACGTGACAGCAAATAAAAACAATTAAAATTTCTTTTAAAACATAACTAACTAACAGGTAATATTCTAAATACTACTCTGTAAACTGTATATACTGACTCCATGGCAAAATCTTTTTACTTGATTTTACCAAATGTGTTGGGTGTAAAACGAGTTGGGTTGACGATAAATGTTGTAAACAAACACTTGTAACACTAGAAAAAAAGCTGCACTCGATAAACGTTTTCATGCTGATCATGATTCTTTGTATTAATGCAAGTCACTACAGTTTTCGTGTTTTGCAATTGTAATAACCAAAAAAAAAACTTATTAGAAGTAAAAAGTATGTTGTTGTAGCATTTTGCTTTTAGTGAGGACGTTGCCTCAAGCGTAACGCTAAAAATAACTAAACTAAATCAAATTATTAAATAATAATTATACGTTAGTATTAAATATATTTAGTTATAAATATTTTCGTATATTTGAAATATTTTTTTAGAAAAAAAATTATTTGCGGAATACAATGTCACTGTAAAAGCGTTCGCAACCCAATTTTATTCGATGTCCTTTACAACAGTTTTGTTTATGCAGCAAATTCATATTTAATTCTACATATGTAAATTTGTAATTTTTTTTAAATTACTTTCATTTATATAACTTAATGTACATACGTGTGTAGTAAACGGCAATGTACACAAAACAATCAGATTATTTAAATTAATTTATTATACTCCAAATCAGTACACAGTCGCGGAAGGGAAACGGAAAATCATATCAAATGAAAGTAGTAAGATGTTCAAATATACCGTTGTTTGATATATCGTTTTGTTTTTAAATAAAATATTCAACAATATATCGTTATAAACAAGCAAATTCGTTTTTTACCTAACGCACACATACAAACATTCACACTCAACATATAATTAGTTTTAAGTTCATTTGGTAATCATATTTAATTATATATAAACATTTCATTTTATAATATACTTATCCAACTGCATTTATTACTCCAATAGTCGTCAAGGGTAGGGTATACATTTTTCCACCATATTCTCACCTTTTTTTTATGCTGTTTACGCGGTTTTGGCAATTTTCAACTTCATAATTTATATAACGACAATTTTTTTTACCATGTTCTTACCTTTTATTAACATCAATATTATAGAGTACTTAAAAATACTCAAACACCCTTAAAAATTATGTTAGTTATAGTTTTATTGATACCTTTTAATATTTTGTATACAAATAACCCTATAAAAAACTTCAAAAAAAAAAATACAAAAAATTAAATAAAAAATAAAAAAAAACGTTTTAGCACGTAAGAAAACTCTGGACTTTTATTATTATCTACCTTTTTCTAACAGCATTTAAGTTATACTCTCAATCCGCTTTGGCTTACCAAATTGTAGCGAGTTCATAATTTTTAGTATTAGATCGATAAAGCTCTGCGCTTTCCCCATGTGCTCGCGTTTAGCGCGTCTCATTGGCCATGTGTATTGATGCTTATCTTCCAAGCCTATCACTTGTGGAGATCTTGTTTCAGCGGCTGTCGGCTGCGGAGAAAAAAATTATTAAATTTTGTTTTATTATTATATTGAGTCGTTCACTAAGTAATTTCGTTTATAAAATGTAAATATTTAGTGGTATACATATATTATTATGTATGTATATCGATAAAAACAATTCAATATTATTTTTTATATTTTATTATTGTCTTTAATTTAAGCTGTAAGTTTTTAGCCGTTTTTGAGTGGCTATTGTGTGATTACATTTATAGTTTTGCCACTGTTTGTCGGCGAGTGAAAAACCAATAAAATTAATTTTAAGTCAAAAAGTAGTATTTTGAATATTTCAAGTTATTTATTTATTCTTTGTTTTTTCTTTTTTCCTTTTTTCTTCTGTTTTGATTTTCTTTGATCTACAATACATTCTAATCTTTAACCTTTCTTTCAGATATTTATTTTTTCAACTATAATAAAAGCAAGTTTTTTTCGGATATATTTTTCGCTCTTATACAATATTAACTACATATGTTTAGATATTCGCTATAGTTAAATATATCAAGTAAAGTGAAATAGTCAATATAATTTGAAAAACATGCAGTAATGCTGCGAGTTACAAATTAATGAAAAAATATTATGAAAAACGGAGGAAAATGAGCTTGCCGCGTTTACTTTTAAGGTAAATATATTTTATATTTATTTTTATCAACTATATCAAATACCATTTGAATAATTATCGTGAAATATATACAGTTAGTCCCAAAAGTGAGTGTACACAGGAGTTCGTAAAAGAAACACACAAACTAAGGAAAATTTAGTGGAAATATTTGAATTTTTTATGCACATTTGAAGTTTAAACTCTTATTAATTCATTTATTTAATATTAAAAAAAAACTTAAAAAAAAAAACTATAATTATTGACGAATTCAGGTTACGAAATTGAGTATACACTCCATCGGGAAACAAATTTTATCCACTTTAAATTTAATAGGCTGTGGGTCTACCTGCTTCATCTATTGCAGATTGCATTAACATAGGCATCGAGTTCACCAGTTTTTTGTTAAATTAGGTGATATTTCGCCCCATATCCTGAAAATATCTTTTTTTAGTTCTTCTTAGGTACGGGGACTGGATTTTTTCGGCTCAGATTTCAGTACTCCCATAAATGCTTTTGGGGTTCATAAAGCTGTTTTGAAGCATTTAAATTAACCATTCTTTGACTATCATCGCTGTATGTTTTGGATCGTTGTCGTTTTGGAACCAAAACATTGACGGAACCTTTTTTTCTCCACGCTTGCACTTAAATTGCACTAATAGTATATTCAAATAATTCTCCTTGGTCATGTTGCATTCAATAAATTAAATGGTACCCACTTCATTAGCTCCCATAGACCCCCACAGCATAACTGATCAACCGCCATTTTTCACTGCCCCAATTAAATGTTTACTTCTTAGCTCCGTGTTTGGTTTGGACGACATGGAGGTTCATCAGATTCCCAAATGGCAATCTTTTTTCGTCAGTGAACATTACACTTTCCTAGAAACTTAAAGGCTTATCAACGTGAGCTCTCGCATACTCAAGCCGATTTTTCTTATTTACATTAAAGATAAATGGCTTTTTACATGCTATCCGACCATATAAATTATTTTTGCGAAGAACACGATGGACTGTTTCAGTTGATATTTGTTTATTTTTGACACTTCAACTGTTGAGTTAGGAATACTTACATATCTTTTGGCTAATTTCCAAACGTACAATATTGTCATCATCATCAACATTTTTTTCCTCCCCACCGAAATTTCGCAATGTTCCTCCATATCTCTATTTATTTATATTTTTTTTTGGATTGTGTAGTGAGGTCTGCCAATAATTTGACCAATTTGTCTGCACGATTTATCTTATTTTATCACTAATTTTCCTATTGTCTCCTTTCTAGTACAAGCCACGGAGAAAAAATTGCACAAAATACAATAAATTGCGTATCTAACTATAATACATGACAAAAACTTTGAAATGTATTTAAATGCTAACGAGATCACATAACTGTAAAACGATATTCAGAGATAAATTTTGTGACCTAATTTTGTCAATAGTTTTGGTTTTTTGTTTAAGTATTTGTTTAATGTTAAAGAAATATATCAAATATATTCGTTAAATTTTGCATAATTTGTGCATTTCTTTTATTCAATCATTCTTAATGAAACTTATTGAATCCCTGACCCATGGTACAATTTAATAAGATAAGAAAAATGAAGGCCATTCAGTTGATTTATCACGAATATTCTTTCAAATGAAGTTTTGCAACAACTAATAATTTTTTTTTCCAAAAAGAACATGAAGTTTTCTTTTATAAAATATATGGGATTATAATATATTATATATTATAAAAACGTCAACAAAATCAATGTACAAGTATAGTATTGTGCAAAACAAGCAACAAATTTATATCAACCCGAACTTTTAAGATATTTTCTTCAAAAAAAAAAAGATTTTACAAAAATGTGATGGCTAAAAGTATTTCATTCTTGTATTCTCTCTAACTAAAAAATAAAATCAAATTATTAATTCTTAGTAAGCAATCACTAAATAAAATAACAAAACTACTTCATACTCAATAAGGAAGTGTGCAAAACAAAACCAATAAAATCACTTTAAAGACGCAGGTCGAAAAGTTCATCAGAAATAACGGTATAAAGTTGTTTTACGCAAGTAAAAACGGTTTTAGGCTTTTAGGCGCTTCATAATGACACGAAGTAAATATTTTTATAGTCTTAAAAAGGTCACAATAAACAATATTTTATGGCGCCGTAAGTTAGGGGAATACATGCCGTTGTTTCACATCAGGCTATGACCACTACATAGAGGTTGCCTTTTGTATTTTGGGATTCGAGAACAAAAACAAATCATTGAAAATCGCTTTTTTGTTTTTCAAAATATTCTTCATTAAGATCTATACACTTATTTCCGGTTTCAAAGTTCATACTTAAGTTGTGCCCAAATAAAATCTGAGCTAAGCATTGTTGCAGATTGAGTAGTCGTTTGCATTTCACAGACAATGCTTAATTTCTATAAAATTTTATTATGATATATGGCAACGTTATGGGCAACATATGTTTTACAAATGTCATCTATAAAAATATGTTTGAAATATTTAAATAATATAAATATAATTTTGCGAGAAAAGTTATTTTTAAAATGAGTGAAAACAACAAAAGAACCCCGAATTTCAACGCTAACGAGTCGGAGCACCTATTGGAACTGATGGAAATCCCAATCCGAGTCCATATTTTTTCACAAAAAATAATTTCTTGTTTCTTGTTATTATTCTTTTGACAAATAACTGAAAATTCAAAACAAAAGTCAGCTGTTGCTTAAGCACTGCTTAAGTCTCCCATTTTCAGTACTTAAACATAACTTAAATATGAACTGTAAAACACTATTTTCCTGTTTTATCTTAAGCACAACTTAAGTATGGACTGTGAAACCTGGCATTAAGCTTGCGTTTGAACTAATTGCCGAAAAACTTTTGCCACTCTGGTTGAGGTATCTACAAAACTTGCCTTTTGAAGGCATTTACCACCTCTCCAGGTGTCGAAAAACGTCGACTTCTTGGTTTATTTTTTATCATACGGTAATAAAAATGAGTCATTCGGTGCAAACTCAAGTCTACGGAGGATAGCTCATCCAATCGGTATTTTGAGTGCTCAAAAATGTTGTTTAAGTAGATGTGTAAGAGCTCACATCGAATTATTGAAGAGTGATCTGTCTTCAGCGGTTAGTTTTCCTGATTTCTTCAATGACAACTGACAAACAAATGGTTGTATTTATTGTTATGCGTTGTTCTAGTGGTATGGTTGCGACATTCGCAGCTTTAGCAGAAAAACGGAACCATTTGCTTGTAAGTGCTTCGTGCGCGAACAACTTTTGTTGGATTCGGCTCATCTTGGGCTGTATGGGTGGCCCACTGCTGTTTACTTTCAGGCTCATACACTTAAATGCACGTTTCATCACCTGTCACGATGTCATAAACGTGTTTCGAAGCACCGCTTTCGTATTTTGTTAATATTTCTCTCGACACGAGCTTTTTTTTAGCGATTGACAAATTGTGTGGGATCCAACGAAAATAAATTTTTATAGAAATTAAGATTTTATTTGGGCACAACTTAAGTATGAACTTTGAAACCGGAAATAAGTGTATAGATCTTAATGAAGAATATTTTGAAAAACAATAAAGCGATTTTCAATGATTTGTTTTTGTTCTCGAATCACAAAATACAAAGGGCAACCTCTACGTAGTGGTCATAGCCTGATATGAAACAACGACATGCATTCCTCTAACTTACGGCGCCATAAAGTATTGTTTATTGTGAACTTTTTAAGACTATAAAAATATTTACTTCGTGTCATTATGAAGCGCCTAAAAGCCTAAAACCGTTTTTACTTGCGTAAAACAACTTTATACCGTTATTTCTGATGAACTTTTCGACCTGCGTCTTTAAAGTGATTTTATTGGTTTTGTTTTGCACACTTTCTTATTGACTATGAAGTAGTATTTGTTATTTTATTTAGTGATTGCTTACTAACAACTAAGAATTTGATTTTATTTTTTAGTTAGAGAGAATACAAAAATGAAATACTTTTAGCCAATATATAAATAATATAATTGTGAGTGTCCAGATTGCAACACTAGTCAAATCCCGATAAATCCCAACGAAACCAAGATATAACAATGAATTTTGAATTCAAGATGAAAAATTGATAACTTTGTCAAAACAGTTATTTCTTCCGTTCCTACACTTTTTGTGAGAAATATAGTGTATTTTTATGCTATAATGTCAAAATAAGCTCTTTCACAAGCTTTAGCACAGAGTAAAGTTTAAGGTTTTGGCATATCACTTTTTCCTTCAAATGAATTTAAGGCATAGATAGCCCTTGGTTACATTTTTTCTTAAACTATATGCCAAAAAAGAAATAAAAATATATATGTAGCTGCCCTACAAATTTAACGATCAAACTCATGTCTCCGTATGAAACACCTTTTTTGACAAGATAAATTCACGAAAATTGGAACGAATTGTTTTCCACGGTAACGGTCAATACCCGAAAAAATTGTTCAGATCGGACACTGGCATATCGCTGCCATACAAACTGAACGATCAAAGTTAAGTTTTTGTAAAGAAAACTTAGAACAGTGAAAGGTATTACGAGTATAGCTTCGGTGCAACCGAAGTTAACGAGGTTTCTTCTGTGTAAATACATCCAACACAATTTTCACTAAGAAAAAACATTTTTTGTGCACAATACGGGACAAAATCATTACTTTAAGACGCAATTTTTTATTTTTATACCCTGAATAAGGTATATTAAGTTTGCCACGAAGTTTGTAACACCAAGAAGGAAGCGTCGGAGACCATGTCCGTCTGTCTGTCTGTCTGTATATATACGAACTAATCCCTCAGTTTTTAAGATATCGTTTTAAAATTTTGCAAACGTCATTTTCTCTTCAAGAAGCTGCTCATTTGTCGGAACGGCCGATATCGGACCACTATAACATTTAGCTGCCATAAAAGTTGGCACAGGTTATTTTCTAAGGCAACAATGTAATCTCCGAAGAAATTGTTCAGATCGGTTCACTATAGCATATCGCTGTCATACAAACCGAACGATCAGAATCAAGAGCTTTTATGGAAACCTTTCGCATTTGACGTGGTATCTTCACGAAATTTGGCATAGATTACCGCTTAAGGTAACAATATAATCTCCGAAAAAATTGTTCAGATCGGATTACTATAGCATAAAGCTTCCATACAAACTGAACGCATAGTTACTAACAGAAATGCACCTGTGAAGGGTATTTAGCTTCGGTGCAACCGAAGTTAACCTTTTTTTTATTGTTTTACTTAATTCTATGAAATTGAAACATTTATAGATTATTTTTAATGCATAAAAATAGAAAACTTAAGGAATTTTATACGGAATACATTTCCCAATCAAAAGTTAGTGGTCTGTGAGACAGTAAAGATAAGGTAAAAGTGGCCTAACAAGTGTCTCTTCGTTGAAATCAATTCATATAAAAGAATATTGGAAACTGGCTTTTCAAATCACGACAACAGTATTTTAGCGGTTAAAAACCACAAAACTGTCATAAAATTTTAAAATCATATAATTGTGTTTTACAGCATTTTTATTTCGACTTGCCCCTATTGAATGCCCCTTAAATCAAACCAACACATATACATTTTCATAAAAAGAAAATATTTAACAAAATTAAACAAAAAACGAACCTTGAGAATTGTATTTAGCGCAATTAAAATGAAAATTGCAACAACTGCAATATGCTTCATAGCTTCCGCCAGAACAACACGCTTATTTTGCCCTAAAATGACTCAAACTTAAGTGTGGCACTCTTTGCTCTGCTTGGTAACTGATTGTCGTTTGCTCGTTTCTTTCTTTTGCTGTATTTTGTTTTGTTAAACTTCGATGTGGCTTTGAACTTGTAACACTTTTCATATACGCCAACCTTAAATTCGTAAATAAGAATGTTATGTGTTATTTTAGTTTTCACAGAATTTAATGGTATAAGAAATTATTTAATATTCTTGCGAATATTCGCGCTCGTTTAGAGCTCTGAAATTTTACTGAATGCCTTTCGCAAATGTTTATGCTCGCATTTTTATAATATTTTATGTGAAATGCATTTTTACTTTTATTAGATCAACGAATTTGACCCAGTTTTGTGAGGGTTTATTTAATGCAATACCTCTCGCATTGTGTTTGTACCACCGAAACGTTTTACTAAAAGTGGAATTTTTTTCACCTAACGGTTCTTTGTTTGCACTTGAAATTTATGTGTCAAAATTTTTAAGAATGAAGAACCAAGAACGACTGTCTGGCAGTCCGTTCCGTTATATGATAAAACATAATCTGAGGCATTACAGTACACAAGGTATGTAACTCTCAAATAGAACAAAAATTTTGTTAGTACTGTTATTCTGTAATAGACGGTAAAAACTAACGATGCTATTGGATATATTTTATGTTCTATATATTTCGATATTATATTATGTTTCGCAACTAGCGCGAGTATAGTTGCTTCCAAGCAACCGTAGTTCAAAATTTATATTACGTATGGCAAGCGGCTACTGAGCAGCCAAAGGTGTATTATGTAGTACTAATACTACTTTGGCTTTTAATAATATACAGAAATTCAGGAAATTGAATTACTTACTAAAATGGATCTCTATGAAATCATTATTTCTTAAATTCAATATTGTTAATTCAAATTTCGCCACCAAATGTAAAATTAGGAATGTTGTCTACTCCTTCAATACAAAATACTAATATTGTATCTAGTACACCCGCAACTATACTCTAGTTACCTTACATAATAGCGGTGTTAGTTTGCGGCAGAATCCACCATCATCCTTACTTTTTTCCATAACTTACATGCCAAGTCTTAGGAAGTGCTTGAATGCTACTTGTTGCGTGCAATTTTGCTTGATTGGGCGGTGATAATGCTAGTGTGGCGATATCTTTATATATACATACATATGTATGTTGCAAATTTCATAGGGGACACGATAAACTAACTGTCTAATAAATTTAACCTTTTTCGCTGTTCAAAGACCTTTATAGTAATAGTTGGTGTATACCTCAAGTTCACTGGACACTCCTCCATACCAAACGATTTCTATTGACTAAAACAAAAAATATTTTTACTTGGAGTACATTGAGTACAAGGAGTTCTCGACATCTCCGACTCTAAAGTGCTTCCAGAATTTATCATGTTACTTAATTTAATTTGATTTTATTTCATCAGACTCGAAATGAATTTTTTGAGTGCTGTTAACGACGTCTACATAGCTAATTTAACCAATTAAATCTCAAATATATTCAAATTATCATAAAAAACATTTTATTGGCTCTCTTTGGCACAGTATAAAAAAATTTACAGGTTCAATTAACCTTTCGATCTGAAGATTGATTTTTCTCTTCTTTATGCATTAACTCTTTATCCTAAAGTTGAGGTAATAACCTCAATAAATTCTCTTTAAACAAGGAATTTTAGTATTGAGGAGCTGCTGCAGCATAGCTGCCTTGTGCTGAGCTACCGGCATTGTAGCCACCTTGTGGGGCGGCACTAGCGCCATAAGCATCTTGTCCGGCATTGCCACCGTCATAGGCGCTTTGTCCGGCATTGGCGATATTGGCCAAAGCCGCTAATCCTTGGCTACCTTGTAACAGCTGGTAACCAGCGGCCTCAGCATTAGAGGCGCCAGCATTACCACCAGCTCCTGCTCCAGCGCCAGCACCAGCACCCGCACCATAACCACCACTGCTGTAAGCAGCTTGTTGCTTCTCATTAACAAAGTATTTCTCTGCTGGTGGCTTGACAACGTTAACGTACACAGGCTCGACCTTAACGGGACGTGGGTGATGCTTAACATAGACTTTGCGCAATACGACTGCTGGGGGTTTGTGCAATACAACTGGTGCGGGTTTCACAACTAGTGGAGGATGATTGACCAACACCTTGGTGGGTGGGCGCTTGACAATGATTGCAGCTGGACGATGAATAAGGATTTCACCCTTGTTTTGTGGGTAGGTGATCGAAGAGCTGACCGTATTGGCGCGTTGACCTAACGAGTAGGGAATGCTTTGGGCGGGCAAGATTTTACCGCATGGACTGGGCACACCGTTGCCATCACCTTGGATTGAACCCGAGCCAATGCCCTGAATGATGCCACTGAGTGCATCACCACTGATACCGGCAGCGCCTCCACCGATACCACCAGCGCCTCCACCGATTCCACCAGCACCTCCACCGATAGCACCGCCGCTACCATAACCTCCAGCCGATCCTTGTGAGCCATACGAAGCATAGGCTGTTGTGCTGCATGCCTATATATAACGAAAATGAGTGTAACAAAGAGTTAGCCAAATGCATCAAACAAATATAAATAATAAGTAAATATCGGTTGGCGAAAAAAACTACGTACAATCATTGCGATGCCGCACACATAAAGCAGGTGTTGAAAGCGGTTCATTGTGTCGCTTTTCGTTTACTGGGGTGATGCTGCTGCTTTGATCTGCGGAACTTGTTCTGTTGTTATATTATTGTGTTCTCAAGGCAAGAGCACCGTTAGCTGACTGTGTTCAATGGGCTGAGAAGATTTGTTTAAATATGCTTCGATGGCATTACACCATATTGCACTTTCAATTACGTGACATTTGTGCGGCAGTTCATCGCGCGCCACCCGATGCTATTTTGTCTTTCTTCAAATTTTTGTTGCGATTTTCTGTTGCTGATATTCGTTCGACATGTTTATCGCAATAATATCAATCCGGTCTTGATATCTTATTGCGTTAGCACTTTGAACTGACTCATTATAGTCAATTGCTCTCACAAGCTGTGCTCTCACGTTGCTGCAGAGGAGATTATGGGGTTAATTAGTCATTTCCGTGAAACGCTTATGATAACAATTTCGCAGGATATACAAATATATATGGTACATCCATGGGTGTGTGATTATAAATTATAAAATTTAAGAAAACGTTTTTTTTTTTCAAATACTCGCGGTGGTTATTAACAAAACTTTTAATAATTCTAATTCTTATTTACCGAAGTGTTTTAAAACATGCAAAAACTCCATTTGTAGTACAACAAAAAGTTGAGAGGGAAATATCGACAAAACTTCTTCCTTTGGCTACACAACACAGCAGATTATAAACCTTTTGATATAGCAATCGGCGAAAATCATTATAGTTCAAAATTTTTGCTTTTTGGCCACGATTTGTCTGATGTATTAAAAGAGGTTAAATAGGGAGGTAGAGTAGTTTTATGGATATACGGGTATTTTTTGAAGAGTTTTCAATAAATGATTCGTTTGATATTTCTGAGAGTCTGCATTTGATTTGTTGCCGATATGAAATTATATTTTTATTTTTGAAACGGCTGTAAACAGACCATTCTTGAAGTAAGTTTGCAGAAAGACTCTTGTGTAGATTGTATGTATTTTGCTTGTATTGATCAGGAGGTACAAATTTTGGAGCAAAACAAAAAACGCTAAGTTTAAGCAAAAATTACAATCTTCTAGTAAAATTTTCGAATACTTCAAAAAAGTAAATTTTTCACTTTCCTTGTATTAATTTATTTACTTCAAAAGATTCCTCCTTGTTTGAATTGGAAAATTTATATACACATAATAAAATATAATAATATATAAACCAGATTGGCTCTCATAATTGGGTTGTTTGCAAGGAAGGTATCAACTATTCAAACGTATGGTTTTTAACTCTTAGCTTGAGATTTTGAAGAACAAAAAAATTTAATCAATATATTTACCCAGTCAAGTCAGATTTGAGTACTTGTCAGAACTGTAAACCAATGTTGAATGTCAAAGGTGTTTCAGAATCCGTTAAGATTTTCGTATCCCACATTCCAATTAGCTCAGTCGCTAACATTAACAAACTAAAATATTCCGAATTTTATAAATTTTGAACGCAAAATGAAAAAAAATATTCTTTCGAAGAAAGTAATGAAATCGTAATGATTAAAACTGACTTAACACCTTTCGTGAGCTCTATCTTTTTTTTATATTTTTATCCGAAATCATCAAATCTCTCTTAATTCACTTTAGAGAATTTTATCATAGTTTCAGGAAATTCGAGCATTAAAAATGAGGCTTCAAAAGCATTATTTGCAATATTTTAAAATTATTTTCGTGTTAAAATGAAATTAATTTTCATATCTACATATATTATATTCAAAGAAGGTTTTTCTGCTCTTTAAAATTAAAGCTGTTGATGATGTTTTCCGTAATCCATTGTGCTAATTTGGACAACATAGTATCAAAAAAACAGCAAAATTGTGGTTAAAGTTCGGCTGCCTTGGCGCCAACCATTTTCGAGTGGCATAATTCGCTCCAATTTTCAAGATCGGCTTTTGATTAAAATAAAAAAAAAATCGATTTTCGCAATATCTTCAGGGACTTGTGCAGTTAAAGGAAAATCAAAATAAATTAAAACGTTAAATTTTCAATATGTCGCCATTGAGTTTCTTCTGACAGCAAAACCGATAAAATTGGGTTTAAGATTTTGATTAAAACGTCAAACCAGAAATATCAGAATTCATGATAACCGCTAAAACTTATTATCTGCTTAAATTCTTATTCCAACTACCAGATTTAACGATAATCCTCAATATAAATTTATAGTTAAAAAAATGTTAAATTAAAAATATTTTAATTACATTACGAGGTTTTGTAGTCTTTGGTTGAATGCTCCTTTTTTCAAAAAACTTGTTCTGAAATCAAAAAAAAAACAAGTAAGGAAGGGCTAAGTTCGGGTGTCACCGAACATTTTATACTCTCGCATGGTAAAGTGATAATCGAGATTTCATAATACGTCATTTACATATTTTTCAAATACCGTATTTTTGTAAAGTTTTATTCCGCTATCATCATTGGTTCCTAATGTTTATACTCGTATTATACAGAGAAGGCATCAGATGGAATTCAAAATAGCTTTATATTGGAAGAACGCGTGGTTGCGAACCGATTTCACCCATATTTCGTACATGTCATCAGGGTGTTAAGAAAATATTATAAACGGAATTTCATTGAAATCGGTCCAGTAGCTCCTGAGATATGGTTCTTGGTCCATAAGTGGGCGGCACCACGCCCATTTTCAATTTTTAAAAAAAGCCTGGGTGCAGCTTCCTTCTGCCACTTCTTCCGTAAAATTTAGTGTTTCTGACGTTTTTTGTTAGTCGGTTAACGCACTTTTAGTGATTTTGAACATAACCTTTGTAAGGGAGGTGGCCGTGGTTATTATCCGATTTCTTCCATTTTTGAACTGTATATGGAAATACCTGAAGAAAACGACTCTGTAGAGTTTGGTTGACATAGCTATAATAGTTTCCGAGATATGTACAAAAAACTTAGTAGGGGGCGGGGCCACGCCCACTTTTCCAAAAATTACTTCCAAATATGTCCCTCCCTAATGCGATCCTTTGTGCCAAATTTCACTTTAATATCTTTATTTATGGCTTAGTTATGACACTTTATAGGTTTTCGGTTCCCGCCATTTTGTGGGCGTGGCAGTTGGCCGATTTTGCCCATCTTCGAACTTAACCTTCTTATGAAGCCAAGGAATACGTGTACCAAGTTTCATCATGATATCTCAATTTTTACTCAAGTTACAGCCTGCCCTGACGGACGGACAGACGGACGGACGGACCGACAGACATCCGGATTTCGACTCTACTCGTCACCCTGATCACTTTGGTATATATAACCCTATATCTGACTCTTTTAGTTTTAGGACTTACAAACAACCGTTATGTGAACAAAACTATAATACTCTCGTTAGCAACATTGTTGCGAGAGTATAAAAAAAACAACAATCACTAATAAGCTCGTTGTTACGTTTTACCAACGGAGTATATTGGGAAGTCGAAAAAGTCTTTTCGTATTTCTAATCAAATTTTAACTTATTTTTTATATTTATAATAATAAATAAATAAACAAATATATACCATTTTGGTCGACCACTTTTCACCATTTTTCCGCTAGAGACATTATTCCATCAGTGTAAAACTTTCATTAGTGTAAATCGAAATTTTCAGAACGGAAGCGAGCGAACCAATGTTGTGCTAGATGAACTTATACAGCGTCGTCTCCGTAAACTTCACAAATTTTATTGGTGGCTTGCGTGGCATTCTTCCTTTTTTATACAAAAATTTCAAAATATAGCGAATTTCTTCATTATTTTTTCTCATTTTTGAACAGCTGTAACTTTTTTTCAACTTCCCCGAGTTTCATTTTTTTTCTGGAGAGGATTCGACTGCAACGACATCTATTGACTAAATACGAAAATACTTTTTCGACTACCGATATTAATTTTAAAATCACATCCGTTTGTTTTTAGGTGAGTGTGTTATTTGATAAGAGTATACTAAAGAGCAATGGGAAATTGACAGAACAACAGCTGATTAAAAGTTTAACAATATAAAATTTATTATAATTTTTAAGCGGAAAACTGTGTTAGAAAGTTAAATATAAAACAACAAAGTATTTTTTTGAAACCAATTGCTTAGTAATACATTATCCAAACCAAAGGCCAGCCTATCATTCAATTGGTTAATTCGTTGAACTTTTGATAACGCGTGAGCGAAGCTAGCATTTCAGAGAATTCCACAGCACTGGACGTCCTATAACGAATAGATGATCCCATTAATATCTGTTGTCCATGTGGTATGGTGATTTTTATGATGCGCTCGAGCTCTTTAAATAATGAACGAAATCTGTCTGACACATACATAAGTATGTAGGAAGGTAATTTTAAAAGAAAAAATATTTCAATACAAAAATGTATAATAGAAAAGTCTCTAGTAAATTCCAAGACGGTAATTGTAAAGTCCGAAAATATTACTCCTTCGCAAATAAACTCAAATTCGCATTCCATATACAATTTCTTGCTGAATGTTTCTTAACCTAAGTACATTTTATTCAAATGATAAGTATTAACCTAAAAAAACCAATGGCTCTCGTGAGAAAATTGCTTTTTTATTTTTTCATTGCCGAACAGGACATAAGTTCGTATGTATAAAACATGTAAAAAAAAATTATGACTGAAAAAATACTAAGCTAGGCATTATTTAATAGCCCGATGATTGAGGAGCACTGCCGTAACCGCTGCTGCTACTTGGGGCAGCACCATAGGATGCTTCAGCGCCGTATGAGGAAGCGGGAGCAGCACCATAAGATTGAGCTGGAGCAGCGCTATAAGATGGAGCAGCAGCTGCGGCGCTGTATGACGAGGCAGGAGCTTCATTGTAAGATGATGCGGGTGCTGCCTCATAAGATTGTGCTGGAGCTGAGTATGATGAACCACCATACGATGAAGCCTGATAGCTCTGTTGTACACCGGGCACAAGGGGAGCATCAACCTTTTTGCCTGGTTTGTATACTTTGACGTAGACTGGATTCAAGCTGAGTGGAGTTGGCACCTTGTTGATCACTTCTTGTTGATAGATTACCGATGGTTTGATCTTGTAGATGACTGGCGCAGCTTTAACAACAGCAGCTGGTCCACCGCCAATTTGGGTTGGAGGCAAAGCTGGCTGATTGACAATGATTGGTGGCAAGGGTTGTGTGGCGATCACTTGATGATTGTTTTGGCCAGATGGCACCAACAGAGAACGGTAGACACCCTGGTCAACCACATTGGGTGCAACAATATTGATATTGCCCTGACGAATGTTCGAAGCCAAGTTAGATTCAGCCAAAGATTCGGCAATGGCGTCGGAGTTCTTCAAATTACGATAGACTGGGTTGGAGTTGAGCGCTTGCAATTGAGCTTGCACTTGGCTGAGACGAGCCACTTCGGCGGGTGAGACGGGAATTTCAGCATTGGCAGGAGTAATGGAACCGCCAGCCTGTTGAGCACCACCGGCGGCAGCCTGTACTAATTCATCGAGACCATTCGATGAGGCCGATGATAGGTAGGAAGCACCACTACCGCCACCTGAAGCCGAACCGTAAGAGGCCGTTGCGAGCTTTATGAAGAAAGAGAAAAGCAAAATTATTAACATGAAGTTACACAAATATAATTCGTGTTAGAGTTTTCATTTCTTCGTCTAAAATTTTCATGTTCTTTCTAAATGTCTGCGTATGTGTAATTTTTGTTTACGTACCGGTGCGGCAACGAAGAAAAGTGTGAATAGGAAACAGTTCATTGTTTGATGATCTCTTTGATCTGTGTATTCCGATGGACTGTTCACTGTGATGTGTCGTAATACTACTTGTATCGGAGATGTTATTGAGCTTTTATATATGAGAAGTTCACTCGGTTTGTCGTACGTGATTTAGACGTGAAATGCCAATAACGCAATCGAAATGAGCTTAGAGTTTATTGGAGATTAGTTATGTGGCACGCGATAACTCGATGGCGGTTGCTGTTAAATTGTTGCCCAATAGATAGCAATCACAACCGGCAGAAGTGGGGATTTTGTCAATATTACATGACGACAGCTTTGACTGCTTAAACCGTCTATGGTTGAGGCTTCCGCCAATAATACGCGAAGGGTGTTCTGCGTTTAAGCTACTTGGTTTAATTGATTTAAAGTGTAAGCTACTGCATATGCACGGAGGCGAGTGTTTGCTGGCGGGATGAGGTAGTAATTTGTATAAAATTATGGACAATGAGCTGCTAGGAATAATTTAACTAATTACGTTTTCAAGTTCCAGTTAAATATTTCCGAGACTTTCTATTATCATCATATCACCTGAAGTCTTGCTGGATTCTTAACAAATTTTAGCGGTCGAATATCATGCTTTTTTTCAAACTTCTAAAATAAACGAATCCATTCGTAAATGTATCTTTCTAAGTTACAAATTCTCATTAATCGTTTTTTTTTTTTGGGATACTTAAGAAAAAAATACTATTATACTTCTTCAAATTAAAATATTGCTAAGTCACGTTTAGTCACGAAGTGAAAACGTCAGTCGACAATTCTAATTTCCATGAGTCTTGCGGCAATGTCTTCAGAAGTTAGTTTGAAATTTTTGTCGGGTGACCTCGCTGGTCGTTTTTCTAATGTCGGAATTATGTATGTTGTTGAGGTCACCACTACTAACAATGAACGCTACAGACTCATAATTAGAGATGTTCTCTGACATTTATATTTCGTATATACAGGGTTTGACCGTAAAGTAAAAAGACTGAGTCGATTTAAAAAATGTATTGAACCAATCGTTACAATTCTTTAAAACTTTCAAAATAGGCTTCTTCTGCGTCGATGCAGCGTTACCATCGCGATTTCCAAGCTTTGAAGCCGTCAACGAAGGCATTCTCCGGAATAGTCTTGAGAGCCGGAGTGCATGATGCTTGGATCGTCTCAAAATGCTTGCCTTTCATCAGGCTAGAAAACAAAAAAAAGTCTGGGGGGGGGCACATCTGGGCTGTAGGTCGGCTCCGGGAGCTTTGGGAAGCCGGCCTTGCTTAGGAAGCTGTTCACAAGAATGGCGGTGTCGTGGTGCAATTTCCAATCGGCTGCGATGTCTTGTCGGACCCGATTGACCCTTCGTTTGCATCTCTTGAGGACTTCCACATAAAACTTGGCGTTGACGGTCATATCAAATGTCTCTGTTGCAGATTTACCGAGTTTCACACAGATTTTAATCGCAAAGCTGCTGTTCGACAATACCAAACTGTACATTACAAGTATCCATTCCGTTAATATATGTACACACAAATACCATGAACCTTTATTGCAGTAGGTAGAAATATCAAAATAAATAAAATCAACTCTATAACTGAGGTAGATTAAAGCTTCCGACCATCTCCCAAGAAACTTTTTCCAATACAAATGGTACCTCAGCAAGCAATGTGTAAATAGCTTAAAGCTTGGAAAAATTACCTACCTTTATTGGAAACTAATATGTAAAAGTATCAGCATAAATGTTTAAGACCCAAAGATTTTCATATTAGAAGAGTTGGAACACTTCTCTCTCGATTCAGCACTTGTAAACTTGAGCACACTTTGTCAGAAAAATTCAAATAATTTCCTGATTTTGACCTACAGAGATCGATTTTTAACACCACACTTTAAATATTTTCATTTATTAGCTTATTATCTCAGTCTTACATACTTAAGAACTTCTTATTTAGATAAATAACTTAATATTTAAGGCTAACGCCACTACAAGCCCTCTTGATAGAGCTCTCCATTCGAACGGCTATCGCTGCTACTCTTATACTCCTGATGAGTGGATGCCGATTGTGTCTGTTGCATACTGTATTCACCATAAGAAGGAATCGAGCGCTTATTATATATGTAACGAGATTTCATGATGTTGTTGGCCGCAAAGGGCCCGTTGGGTTGTTGCATGGGCATTGATCCCATATCGGGTGGATAAACACCCTGATTGAAATAATTCGGAGCTGGGTATGATGTTGGTGATGAGTATTGTTGTTGTGGGTGTGGTTGTTGGTCATATTGTGTTGTCTGTTGGTATTGTGTGGGATAGTGTGAGCCTTGCATTTGCAATGGATATTGTGTGTGTTGTTGTGTTTGTGCGTAATTAGTGTTTGGAGAGTACTGTTCGAATTGTTGATAGTGTTGTTGTTGTTCATATGTCATTGCAGAGTATGGATGTTGTGTGTATTGTGTATTTACACTTTGTGTCTGCTCGCCCACAAGTGTCTGCTCCTCCTGGGGTTGTGAGTTCTGTGTTTGTGTGTTGTCTGTATAGTTTTCTGCATCTGTGACATTTATTGGTTCACGATGATATATCACGGGTGGCATTTTGACCACCACTGGTGCATCATTCGTTCCCAATTCGATCATTTTATTCGACTCGGGCAAATTAACGACAACAGGCATTTCTTCAAGTGTTTGATCCAGTATTGATGTGTCATTTAGATATGGGGTCTTCTTCTCGGTCGCTGTTTGAGTATATTCTGGTGCGTATTTTATGTTAATGTGTTGGAATTTTTTATATTTCTTCAAATCTTCTTTGTAATCGTTTTTGTCCACTACATCATTGTAGCATTGACCAGTACCACCATATTGTTGCTTCGTTGTAATATCCGATTGGGTTTGTTCTTTTTTCGTATTTGTATCATTTGTTGTTGGTTCGACAGTTGTTGCAACGTTTTCTGTTTTC
Organism: Bactrocera tryoni; assembly: GCF_016617805.1. Classification (NCBI taxonomy): domain Eukaryota; kingdom Metazoa; phylum Arthropoda; class Insecta; order Diptera; family Tephritidae; genus Bactrocera; species Bactrocera tryoni. The sequence continues at coordinate 27,907,088 of NC_052502.1, forward strand.
GGCTCGGACTTCTGTTTTCGTCGTATTTTTCGTATTTTCTTGGTGGCATCAGCTTTTGCTTTCTTTTTACTCTTTTCCTCGGTTGTCTTATCATCGGTTGTGGGTGCCTTAACCTCATTTGGTAACACTGGTTTGTTTATGGACTCATCTTGAACTTTGTAAGCGGCACCGTTTTCGCTCATATTGAAGACGCCATTGCAACGTTCTTCACCGCCCACCTGTAAGTGTATGGCATTCTTGAAATCTTCACCTAAATGTTCTAGCCAAAACGCTTCATCCACGTCAGCGGAAGTGAAAAATCGTGATGTCTGTCCCGTTTCACTTTCGCTGGCTTCACCATGCTGTTGCGCCACATCAACGAAATCATATTTATCATCACTACTTTTGGCTGGTGTATAAGTTTCAACGGTGCTGACATTCAATGCGATGGACTGAAGTGGAGAAATTTATGATAGGTAAATTTTAACTCAATTACATAATTATTTTTATATACTGAATAATACACAATTTCTTGTTTTCAGTTACACACTTACATGCCGCACCAACAGAAACACCAAAACGATGCAGAACCGCCACGCGCATTCACCACGCACGGCCTTCATATTAGCTTTCTCTTGTGCCGCAGCAAGAAAATCAAAAGCAAAAAAAAACTGATTTTAGCTCAGTCCAATTTCATATTTCCAACTGAACCAAATCGCTATCAAGTATTGTCTTAAATATCTAAATTGATTTGCATCTCAAACCAAAACACTCACAACGGAGCAAAAGCAACTTTTTCCCCCACGTTTACTTAGTTCTGACGTTTGACTTTCATTCTCCAATATCATTTTTCCCTAAGCAGACGTGCTTGTGATGGGTTTTTTCTTGGGTTAATGTGTATGGTTTGAAGTCACAGTTGTTTTTGTTTTGAAATTGTTGAATAATTCTCGCTTGTAAATCGAGCATTTTTATTCTTCCGTAAATTTGGGCATAAAGGCCTTCGCTGCGCATATACATAATTGTATACAATTTTATGTAGACATATTCGTGCGATGTGTAAATATTATGCAACAACTAATATTGGCACAAAATACGAAAAATACTCTAATTTGACTCTTGATTTGGCGAGCAGATAAAACAAGTGTTTCCGCATGAATTGTTATACATGTAATATAATATATCTAAGAAGTCTGTACAATATGCTCTTACCGAGTTGGCTCTGACCAAGAACATCTCATCAACTACTCATTAACATAAAGATGGTTGGGAGATGTTTTTATTGGTTTCAATGTTGAAATTAAGAGATTATAAAAAACGTTTTCTTAGAAAACATGTTCTTAAAAAACACAAAAAATTCGCATTTAAAGGATTTGAAGCATCGAATTAATTTTTCAAACGATTTGGATCCAGTTGGACATCTGAAAAAGGGTGTTTGTGTTGAGGGATATTCCTCTCGTTGAATTATCTCAATTCAAAAAAAAATGTTTTATTACTACATATAGGTAATGGTCTAAGCTCTATTCAAAATTGTTATTTTTGATAAAATGGCTTCTTCCCAAAAAAAAAGTTTTTGAAAATATTTAGAATTTGCTAAGTATAATAACTTAACCGAACTTTTTAGACTCTTGCAAATCGCAAGGTCACAGCCGGCAAAATACCTTCACATGTTGGCAATATTGGAAAATATAGCGAAAGAGTTCAATTCAACTGTTCGACGAAATCGTGAATGGTTTACAATCAAAGCGGAAATTATACTAAATCATCCTTAATCGATTTAATCTATTTTTTTATTTTAGCCAATACCACATACTATTAACATGCCACATAATAATTAAATGCTCTCTGGGTTTTATTAAGATGCCTCCCATACCATCTCCTGATTTTATCAAGTTTAGACACGAAGATATAGCGCTATTTGTATAACACATTCTCTAATTTTCATTGAGGTAACTCACATATTGGTCGATGTACGCGGTATAAAGTCATCCTGAAGTTCAAAAATGTTTATTTATGTACATATGTAGGTATATGGGTGAAGTATTGACTCGATCAAGCCAGTTTATGACATTCAGACATATCTTCACATACAATGATATCATTTCATTTAATGTCTCGTAACGCATTTAGTCATTGATTTATCGCACTTTTAGTAGTTTTTAAGAAAACCGTTAAATGCGTAGCAGAGTTATCATCCGATGTCATCTATTTTAACACCATCGAAGGAGGGTTAAAAAAATTGTACTGTGTAATTTTGGGAGATATAGCTGCCTTTTTGTGGTTAGTTGTGTCAAATTTTAGTTCTTTATTTGTGGTCCATTGTCCATATTCGTATATCTCCGACACTTTTTGCCGAATCAACTTCAAATTTTTTAAGAGTATACATATGTACGTACATACATACATTTTATATATACGCACAAATCTAAATATATTTTCTAATTTTTTCTAATCACACGTGTATATATGTATCTCCTCAAACTGATTTTAAAAAGGTGGGTTAAGCTTTTTCAGTGAAAAGTTTAATCTTTAGAGGTTTAATCCATATTTGTTTTGTCATAAGATTATCCCTATTCATTCTAATAAAATAAGAAAAGTACTATTTTAGACACATGACATACTTGAAGAAGTCGTGGCTTCATCTTTACGTTGAGAACAGCAAATAAGCTGATCATTAAAATATTACACTAAGTAGTACAAGCTAGTTTATTCCATTTACCATTTTAATTTCAAATGCTATTATTTAATCATTGATTTTCCTTTATTTTCTCTATTTTAGACCCAGTGTAAAAATTTAAAGATCTGCTTTCAATTTGTTCGACTATTACAACATAGCATCTAATAATAAAAAGTGCGGTAAGTTAATATTTTATATTTTATTAATCATTATGTTTATTTCAATATTATGCTACTACTTTACTAAACTAAAATACTTGAGTTGATTTCAATGTCGAGCAAGCAAAATTGAAAAACCACAATAAATGGTTAAACTACTCCCAAGTTTAGAAATATATTATCACGATGTGGCAGAGTACTACCTAATTTGCCGGACTAGTTGCTCTTCTATTCAATATTACTATTACGAAGCTTTTTTTATACAACATTTTGTTAAAGAACAAATATTTTTCGAACCATTATAAGTGTTTTGGTAGAAAAAAAAAAATACTTCTATGAAAATCTTCATTTTGATCGTTCAGTTTTCTGTCTACTAGAATGGTCACATCTGAACATTTTGTTTGCCGGTTCAGGGTACAAATGTTATCAAATGTGGCTTACATCTGCTAATAAATGTCCAACCGTAATTGTCTTTTTACAGACATAAGTATGTGTAATACATATGTCAATTCTTTCATTGTGAAACACACATATGCATGTTCATTATTATATTTAAGGTGCGCATATTTACGTTATACGACCAAAGAGGAATAGTAGGAGTTTTAAAATATTATGATACTTCATACATCACTGCTAGAAAATCTTTTTTCTTAGGATTAAATCCATGACCAATGTATTATATAGAGATAGAATAGAGATTTTTGAAGATTTGTTGCAAAAGAAAATGTTTGAAATAGTTATATTTCGGCAAAGAAAACTAGTCCCATTCTATTTCGTTTTATACAATACATGATTTTGACTTTTCCGGTATGGTTGAGCAATTCAACGGTTTTTAGAGTTTAATTGGTAATATAAGCAAACTCACTAAAAACTATCTGTAGCAAATTAAATTTTTAGAATATGTCCACTTGCTTACTTGCTTATTACTTCGTGTTTTCTTAGTTTGGTTATTGCTTCATTGTGAAAATGTCAAACGAACCACGTTTTCATAAATAATTTTGACTTTTAATGTAAAAAAAAAAAATGATTTCCTCAGATAGAAGTAATTAAACTAAGTTTTCGTTACAGTTCGTTTGTTCAGTACAGTTCGCTAAAATATAGTACATTGGATAAAGATCACTGTCCAAAGAAACGCTACAATCTTCACATAAATTCTTCTGATCAGACCACAAACTGAACAATGAAAATTAAATATTTTTGTAAAAAATTATTAATTTTACAAGATATCTTCACAAGATAGCTCTTCAATCTCCAAACGAATTATACAGATATCAATATACTATATATCTGAACTGATGATATCAATATACCATATAGCTGTCCTATCAAAATTAAGTTAAATATCTTCACAAAATATCTGTTTTTCTGATTAAGTATTCTTAATTTGACTTGGACTTATTTATATAAAAAAAAACGTGGGTGGAAAAGACTAGCAAAATGTTTTCCTTTGGTTGCAAACCCGTACATTTTCTGGTTTAGTTAAAGGTAAATTTAGTTGCTGTAAGAAATGGACCTGTGGCGGGATACTTCGAAAAAAAGCATTTTGTAACAAAATCACTAGCTTGATTTGAAATTAGATACCGTTATAAAGTACCATTGATGAATCGAAATTTATACGCTTCCAAAATTGGTTAATTGTTATAAAAAAGTTTTATTGTGAAAAATTTTGCACAAATTCTTTTGTGTGCAAAAATAAAAAAGGCCTACGCACTGTGCGTACTTTAGCTAATCGCGAAATCAGTTACCAGCTTGTTCATAGCTACAAGAAAGAGAACAAGAAAACAATGAAATGCTTAAGTGAAAACTTAAAAGTATTTATGCTTAATAATAACATTGCTGGGTATAATTTATTAAAACTAATTATGCAGCTCCATATACATTTTTACAAAGTCGGCTATAGTTTAGAAATTACAGATTCTTTTTGAGAAGTTTTCGAAAAATTTGTTAAACCAAATTGATAAGAATATGTTCTAGTACAACAGCGGCGGCAGGAGGTCGTGCAGCTGCGGTATAGCGTAGTTATGCACATTACTGTTGTAGCTTGTACTATGTTGCTGTGGATTGGACGTATCTTCTTGGTCAAACCACAGGCTCAGACGGCCATCGATAAGCTTCTTAAAAAATGATATTGTTTCTTGCTCTTGCCATGGCTCCGGATCTACTAACGCGCCACCATAGTGTTTTGTAGCGTCGATAAATTCTGGATGACTATATATGATGTCGGTGATTATCTTATCTAACTGTTGGTCAGTAATATGTTGCACTGGATAGTTTTTTGCGTGGGTAGAAGGCGGCGCACCATATGGTTGACCGGAGTAGGTCTGTGGTGGTGCTTCCAAATCGCCAGCATAGCGCAGTGGTGTAGCATTGTGGTCCAGTGGATCTGGCACCGATATTATCGTGGTCTTTCCATGCAATTCGCCATTATTTTCTAAGTAATTACGACCCAAATAATCGTAAATGTAACGTTGCGCTGTTGTTGGTAATTTGTACGTCGGTTTGGAATGTTGTGGCGCTGCTGAATTGACAGTTTTTGGGTATGACTGTTGTGGCGGCTTATAATTTGGGTTAGTGGAAATCGGTTGCGTTGTTGGCGAATGTGCGCGATAAGCTCTTTTCTTTTGTAATGCGGACAAGCACATTTCACATTCGGGGTAAGCTGACTCAGGCGTTGACGTTGACCTACCGCTGTAATAGTTAGCTGCATTGCGTTTTTTGTATGAAGAGCTGATGGAATTTTCTGCTGTAGAGTCATTGGTTTCTTTGAGAAGGCTTTCTTCAACCATGGTCGCCTTCTCACTCTGCTTCAGGCGTGTACTTTCCGCATCTGTTTCTCCGTTCGCATCCATGTCCATATTCATGCCGGTGGTGTCTCCTTTGCTGGTATTGGTGTCGGTATATGTAATAGTAACGTCCGGGTGGTCTGTGTTGATTTCATGACTTAGCATGCTGTATTCCGTGGAGCTGTTTGGATTGTTGTCTGTCTTGGTGTTAGTGTTGGGGTTATTTTCAGTTGACTTGGTCTGTTGGGAGTGTTGTGTACCGCAACCGAAGTAACATTGACCCCTCTTAAAATCGGGCTGCAATGTTTCGGGCATAAATTGTATGATTTCAGGCAATGTCAGATCCATCTGCTCGCGTTCCTTTTCTAGCAGTTCGTACTCACCCTTGATGTCACGCTTCACAAGACGTGAGCGTTGTTGATGTGTGTATCGTGGCTTCTTCGCCTTACGTTTCGGTTTCTTCTGTGTGCTTTGCTGTTGACGGCGCTGTTGTCTATTGCTCCGTTCCTCAAAGTCGAATAAACGTCGTGGTGTTTCGGACAAATTCTTGTGATATAATTTTACAAAACGACTCGGCCGCTCCTTGGTAGCCTTGCGTGATCCGAAGAGTGTGCGATGTAAATCGCGTTTACGTCGTATATTAACAGCGCCAACCTCCGCACCGCCACCGCCGTTATTGACGTACCCATCATCACCTTCACCACCGCCATTTGCTAAGGGCATTGGCGCTGACATCAAATCACTAAATGGTTTACCCATAAAAATCGCATTTGGCGAGAATGAAGTTGATTGCGCGCGACATAGATTGCATTTGCAGTTCGGTCGCCGACATTTGCAGGGTAGTGATGGAGTGGCCATATCATTAAATACGTACCTATAGGACGGCTGGGAGATGCCGCATTGTCCACAACGGCAGGTGGACGGCGCAGATGACGCGGCATAGCTATCTTCACAATCTTCAAGAAAGTAATTGTTACAATTGTTTCATATATACACATGCACACTCGTTAACTCACCGCCCTTATTGATCGCCACACGATCAACCGTGGCGTATAAATTCAATTTGGATGGCTTAGTAGGTTTCGGTGGGCGTGGTTCTTCGACCGAGAAATCAATACTGTACGAAACTTTCGCCTTTGTTTGACGCGGTACTTCCACTTTATAACCGTATTCGTAGGGCGTATGACATTTCTTCGGTTTCGCAACTCTCGGCACATTCACGGAAAAGTCCAATTTCGATGGGCAGTCACAGCCTTCATCGGTATAGATGACTTCAACCGGTATGCAGTGGGCCAAAGCAATCTACATTGTGTATTATGAGAATTTCACAAAAACAAAAACAGTCCATTAGTTCATTACTCTTCATTTCAGTTTGGCTTTGCAGTTGTTGGTCAGCTTACCAAACCCAGACAAAAAAACAATGCAATCCACGCTAGTTTCGCGTGCAAACCCATTTTTCGGTTACTACAAAGTGGCTCTTCAAGTTTACCGGAACTTTCACGTACTAACTGCTTGCCGTCCGGTAAATTCATCTTTATATAAATCACAACTAGTCGCTACTAATTGATGGAAATGGCTTAAATCTATTTTGAATATTTGACGTTGCATTGTGTTTTTGAATTCGTCGTGTTTGTGACTTCTGGCATGTAAAATGTGTTCAAAGTGCTGCTTCCAATTTCACTTGACCTTTCCCGGTTGTTCGAATGGGCAAGAAGAGTTTTCACAAATCGCACGTTGTGTTGTGCGCTGAAATAATACCATAGTATGGTAATTGGTGGAAAGCTGTGCTCTTCTGGCACGACGCTTCTGATGCGGTGAATGGTGTTTGAGTTCAACGATTTTTTTCAAGTACACACGCTTTTTAAACGGTTTATTTTTGATTATTTTGAAGTTAAATTCGGAAGTGCTAGAACTCTTGTCTGTCCGCCTGAGAAGTTGGCTCATTTTGCATGCACTGCATCTGACTGTAATGAAAGAAAATAGGAAAAATATAGTATAAGTAGATATTTATTTAAAATGGTAAATAACTATTACATGAAAGCGTACGTGGCCGAGAGAATATTTCTTTCATTTCTCGTAATTTCTTACAATTATGTATTTTCATCAAACATAAAAGTTTTCCAGTTTTCTTCGTCATTGTTGTTCAATACCCAGCTAGCCTAAAATACATTTAATAGTTTTTTCATATTTAAAAACAGGTGTAAGAGTCAAAGGTTAAACAAGCGTGAGATTTTCAAAATATTTTTGTTACAAAAGCTTACTGTAGATTGAATCGCTGTATTAGCTGTCGTGCAGTCCTGATCAAGCAATCATCTGTCAAAACCTTTTCCATAACTAACCAATATTAAAGCTCCTATTACAGTTTTCGATTCAACTGAATTTTGGTTGAAGTTTTGAAGTTCGGTATTATTGATATCAATACAATCTGTGAAAAAATATTCAGTTGTCAAACTTCAACTTTTTTGTGGTAAAACGGATTTCAACTCTCTGCTCACTGCCTCTGGGGTTGTAGTGGAATATTACTGTATTTATTTAAGAAAATTTAATAGAAAATGGAAAACGGGTAAATAAATTATTTTATATATTATTCCATACTATTGTATTTTAATTGTTAATTTTGTACAAATACATAGAAAGGGGAAACCTTGTTCGAGCTCTTGAAGTAAAATCCCGAAACTGGACGTGGAAAGCCAGAATTTGAAAATAGTAAAAATAAAGTTAACGGAACATGCGAAGTGTTTCTAACATAAAGAGTCGATACAATAAACTATTCATAGAAATATACTTTTTGAGTTAAATTAAAGTTGTTTGCCGCTTCGGTCATTTGTGTTTTCACTCACAAATACAGTGCTCATAATATTTAAAGTCTCCTTAACAACAATAAGCAGATATCGTAGCCTGCGCCAGCCCAAAGTAAAAATTATTTAAACAACATTTTTGATAACTACCGTCATCAAGAAAACGGAGAGTTTGTGTTAATGTTCCTTCATCTCAATTGTAAAAAAAATACATTAGTTTTTGGCTCCATCATTCGAAATGTAAACCGATTTTATGTTCATTTTAATAATGGTTTGTCAAAAAAGTCTTGCGGTATTTTCGCTAGTTGGCGCTGAAAGCGCGTAGTTCTAGTTTTATTCGTCGCATCGGGTCATGCTATACCTTTTTGGAAAGCTCATTTCACGCGCTAACACGTGTTTGATTGATTGTCGTTTCTTTTAAGTCGTTCGTGAGTTATAGCGTCGCAAGCATGGAGCAAAATACAGAGAAAATACGGCATATTTTACAGTACTACTACGACAAAAGCAAAAATACATCTCAAGCCGCCAATAAAATGTGTGCAGTTCATGGACCCCACAGTTTCCATTTCAACCGCAAAACGATGGTTTCTACGTTTTCGTTCTGGTGTAGAGGTGGTCGAAGATGCGCCACGCTCCGGAAGGCCTATCGTCGAAAATTGCGATAAAATCGCTGAATTGGTAGAAAGAGACAGGCATAGTAGCAGCCGTAGCATCGGTCAAGAGCTGGGCATGAGTCATCAAAAATTCATTTCAATTTCAATAAAAAAAAATCAATAAAAATACCGCAAGACTTTTTTGACAACCTTATACTTATTCACCTTTTCATGAGCAATAACTGAATGCAATAGAGTTGATTTGGTTTTTCGTTGAAAACTTAATAGCCGTATTGCCATCAGATTCTATGTTGGCAAATCAAACTTCTACTGCAAATAGTTGAAGTTAGTAATACCAAAAAATAGTTTGTTGATATGAAGATGAATTGCTTTAACTTCAATTCAACTAAGTGGAGTTGAAAATGTCAATAGGGGTATAACTCACTATAGATTTTCATCAACGGCTTCGTTTGGTTTGGAAAATATGGCCCGGTGATGGTTTTAGCAAACGCTGCTACTTTTTTGATTAGGTGTTATTATTTTTGATTTAACCATTCATGAATGGAATCGTACTGGATTGGGTTTTCAAAAGGAGAAGCTTAGCCTTGTTAGCATTTGGTCTAACTTCGATATAAATTCAGGTGTTTATTTAGCTTATATAGTATAAATAGAATGTATATAGATTTGAGAAAAATCATTTCTATACTATTAAGCCTTTCTAAAAATGTACTTCTTTACAATTTCTTTTGTCGATATGTAGAAGGAATGTGAGCACGAGCGCCGGAGATAAAATATATTTTTATTATTAAAAGTTTAATTGATTGAGTATTAAGCGTGTTTATAATATTTTTTCATTCGACCTTAATATCTTCTTTACGCGGTTATAGCCGACCTTAATATACATTTAGTGAAAGATCTAAATTTGATTAGTAACGAAAATCACATGAATACCGTGTTCTTTTTCTCTTTTGTGCCTAAATGTAGGCATTAAATGCCACTAAAATGTTACCTAAACATCACTACAAATATAATATACATATTTACGAAATTAACTGTTAAACCGATTATGAATAAATGGGTGTAAATATTGTAAGTGATAACAATAAAAATACCTGACTACTTGAATAATACGAGAGATTAGCAGCCCAAGTTGGCGGTTTACTAGTTTATATTTTATTTTTGTATTGAAAACGCTGACTGCATATAGAGAGTGATCCATTCGAGATTCCCTAATTTTTTAAAGAAAAAACACAAATTTCAAATTTATTGGGAAATGTTTATTATCATTCGAAAGAACATTCTTTGGTATTTACTTTTTGAAGATTATCTTTTTCAAATGTTGGGTGTGGTTTCGTCTTCGTTGACTCGTTCGAGTATTTCGATTGGTAACTGGTGAATGACACGCTTGATGTTTTGCTCCAAAGCCTGAATCTAAGCGGGATTGTTCGCATAGACTTTGGTCTTTACATATTCCCACAGGAAAAAGTCAAACGGTGTGATCCAAAATGTGAAATTATCATTTCACCGAAGTTTTCTATCAATAAATCCATTGATTGCTGCGATGTGTGGTAAGTGGCATCGTCTTGTTGAAACCAAATGTCGTTGACATCACGAGCTTCAATTTCAGGCATCAAATAGTCGATAATCTTGGCGCGATACGGTCGCCACGGATGTTGTAATTTGTATGGGATTTTACCTGGAAGTTCTAATGTACAACAATCGTTGTAGTTTACGTGAGTACCTGCCGGCGACGGCCTAACCTCACCGTGCTTTTAAAAGCACATAGATCAATACAATGCGTTGATCAGCGCCCTAAATCATAAACTCTTTTTGCACGTATTTTTTGGTTCCAATTGGTCTAGGTGGAAGGGAAACCTTTTCCACCTTGTTTGGGTTTGAAGCCGATCTAAACCTCTGCCGTGCTGCGGGTCCGACAACCGGCCGCAGTGCGACTCCACACTGAATTTTTTTCAATTCTACCTGCCTTCAGGTTTAAACCACAACCACCACGAATCTCCCCAAAGAGCCAAACCCATAAGCAGATTGGAGCGAACTCCAAGGGCTAACTGCTCCCCGTGGTACCAGATTTAAGTCTCCGGACAGACCTTGTAGCTTTTGTTACTACCAGTTGAGCACCTGGCAACTCAATGACTGGTTACATTTGTCGCTTGAACTTTAAATGTCTTTTCATTAGAAGAAAACCTATTCAAAGTTTATAATATCATTTCAATGTGAGTATTATAGCACTATTTCTGACAAAGACTATGCTGAAATTTGCAGGCAAGCCAAAAATACAGACAAAGTGCATTGGATTGCAGTCGGTTCTTACGACAGGCATATTCTACCCGCTGCCCGCTGGTGGAAGTTCTAATGTACAGTATTTTATACACATTTTATATTTTTTCGCCTCTCGGATAAACATTAACAAACTTACACAATAAAAGGACAATAAACAGTGCAATTCCTCATGACCGGATACCCATCGTCGCAGTGTTGTTGTCCATAGGGGAGCCGTCCATATATGAGGTCGTGACCAATACGAAACTTTAAAATGTATTCTTAGAATCAGAAGCTGCAATTCAAAACTATGTTTCTATTGAACTAATAAATGCGAGCCAATGTCAGCCAGAAGTAATGAATGACAATTATGTCATGAGTTGCCGGTGAGCGCAAAACAATTTGTTTTCTGTGATCATTTTACGTATTATTCTTAAAAAAAAACTCTCTGAAAACACCAACAAATAATAAGAATATAAAAAAACGGGGTCTTTAAATTGTACATAACTAAATATTACTAAAATAGTGTCCGTATTTATGTACAGTTATAGGAACTGCTTTTATTATAAAATAACAATGAAAACGTTGTGTTCGTGAAATTTGTCCAGTTATGAGAAATGTCCGACTATGAGCACGGTCTGAAATGGGGAATTTCACTGTATATATTTTTAATATTTTATTTATAAAAAAAGCCTTAACGAACTTAGTCTAACGGAGGGGTTTTATGAAAAATATACATGCAACTACTACACATTTAAAGAAAATAAAATAGCAAGTTCTTAGCTTTGCGATTTGATAACCACTAGTAATAAGCCGCCGGCTCATTTTGTGGTTTTTGTTTGAAGTACGCCGCCATGCGTCCGGGTTTAAAACCACAATCCACCTTCACTTTATACGGTAACGGGTAACCGGCTTCATGTGAATAATAATCGTCACTATAAACTGTACTGACTTTACGAAATTTCGGATTCTTAAAATTTTCCGGCACATAACCCAATTGCTGGTACGTAAGTTGTGCAGGAGTATCTGCTGTTTCCACTAATTCTTCTTCGTCGACTTCTTCCTCTTCCGACAGTGGTGCTGGTGTAAGCTTTGGTTTTTTGAATGTAATAACATTATTCTTCAGTTTGAAGAGATTTTCCTCTGGTACATTGGAGAAGGTGATTTTCTTCATACTATCAATCGGCTTCTTCGCAAAACCATAGGCCAGCTTGGCTTCTGGCACTGCTATCGCTTTATTAGCCTGCAAAGCCAGACTTATGCTTATCGGATCGGCAGGTACTGTGCTGTCGCTTGGTTGCGCATAACTTGCACTGTTCAATTAGAAATTTGATATGAGTTACGTAGAGAATTAAGAGCGTGAATGTTAGAGACTTACTCAGGTAAAGGATATGCGGGAATTGTCGACGCCGACGAGCAACCGCATGATGACGATTTGTAGGATAATGATGGTGTTGATGGCAGTGGTGCTGGCTTATAATAGTCACCTATTTTCGGTGTTTCATAAACTGTTGGTGTTGGTGGATAGTAACTAGCACTTGGCGACTGCGCTGAGCATTTACATACTGAATTTTTCGGTGCTGGCTTCTATTTGGACGGAAAGTAGAAGAATGATGTTATTACTAGATGGATCGATGTAAAGCAACAAAAAGCGCGACAGACGCGTGCGTGTGTGATAAGAAATAAATAGAGACGAACGCAAGATTGTTGACTTAAAGCGCACGTTCAACGAAAATAATGATGATTTCGATGTTGTTTGTATGTTGATAATGTTAAGCAAAGAATGAGCATGATGTCGACACGAAGTACAGTCAAATGACGCATATGGAAGATGAACTACGCATATATGAATGTGGAAAATGATGACAGTTGAGCTACTCTTACGTATATTGGATGGTATGAACCATGGTAGAAATATTTACTAATCACTATTTAGTACTTATGTGCTTATGGGTAAATATTCGGTTTCGACATTTTTTAGATTAGTAAGACGTTTATGTAGACGCTTAATGCATTGATGTTTGGCGTTAATCATGGCTGCTAGTACTTTGGGTTTTAGTAAATTATTCCATTTTCGAAACCAATGAAAAGTATCACGTACTTTATTACTGCATGGCTTGGGCAATGCAGCCGGTTCAACGAATAGCTTGTCGCAGGAACAGCTGTTGCCGATGGGTGTGAGGTCCAACTCTGGATTGAGACAGCCATGACGTGGTTTAGGCCGCACGAATGTGGGTTCCTTGCACTTGGCACAGTAATCGACGCCTTTCTCTTGGCAAACACAAGCGGCATTCACCTGTAGATACAGATATTATTCAATAATTTTAATGAAATTATTTCAAAATTCCGACTTAACAGCCGTATTTGAATAATATTTTTTATTTGTTTTCGTTTTTTTTTATGAATTTTTAAAACTTTTCATTAAACTCACCGCTAAAATGAACACAAAAATCAACAAAAGTCCATAGCATATGGATTTCGGTGACATTTTAAAAAAAGGTTCTTCACAAATTGTGGTCTTATAAACAATACATATAGACATAAAAAAATGTCAACTCTTTTCTACCGCACCGTATATATTTTTTTATAATAACGACTTTTTCCGTTAAATTACTTCCATCCAAAGCTCCGATGTTGCATAGTCTACCGCCGTTCTGTCTTTGAAACGGTTCTAAAAATGTTTGTTGTTTATATAACGTACCATTATTCTGATCTCTAAATCTGCCATATGCATCGTCCATTTGCTTCGTGCAGAATTGCGTGCTTCGAATTCTCGTTAAATTAGATAAAACTTCAGTTTGCTCTAAGCCAAGTCTTCAGCAATAACTAAGTGCATGCTTACATATATACATACAAGTATGTATATAAAAGCTGAAAGTTGGCGTAGGTGAGCTTCAGCGTTTTATTTATTCGCTGCTGAGTGAAGTGGTGTCTCTTTGTAAACAAACCTAAACGTCAAAAAGTTTCATTAATTCTTTCTTGCAGTAAGGTCAGCTAGAACTTATGAATTACAATGTGGGATTGAGCAAATAAATGAAAAGCACATATATTTCCGTAAGACCTTGTTCTTTTACACTAAGGTATTCTATATGCTTTTCTAAACTGGGGAGTATTCTACTTATTATTGATGGTTAAACTAAAACATCCTTGGTTGTTATTACCTCTAGTATTGTGGAATCTCGAAGTAACCCCTTAAGATCTTATAAATGTAATGCAGTCTCGGAGTAGTGAATGTCAGTAATGTCTCCTTGATTTCCAAAATTCAATAGTATCGGGGGATTTTTTAAGAGCTTGATAACTTTTTTAAAAAAAAAAACGCATAAAATTTGCAAAATCTCATCGGTTCTTTATTTGAAACGTTAGATTGGTTCATGACATTTACTTTTTGAAGATAATTTCATTTAAATGTTGACCGCGGCTGCGTCTTAGGTGGTCCATTCGGAAAAGTCCAATTTTGGGCAGCTTTTTCGAGCATTTCGGCCGGAATAGCCCGAATTTCTTCGGAAATGTTGTCTTCCAAAGCTGGAATAGTTGCTGGCTTAGCTCTGTAGAACTTTAGACTTGATTGTGGCCCCACAAAAAATAGTCTAAAGACGTTAAATCACATGATCTTGGTGGCCAACTTACGGGTCCATTTCTTGAGATGAACACTTCTCCGAAGTTTTCCCTCAAAATGGCCCATAGAATCGCGAGCTGTGTGGCATGTAGCGCCATCTTGTTGAAACCACATGTCAACCAAGTTCAGTTCTTCCATTTTTGGCAACAAAAAGTTTGTTAGCATCGAACGATAGCGATCGCCATTCACCGTAACGTTGCGTCCAACAGCACCTTTGAAAAAATGGCGCTACATGCCACACAGCTCGCGATTCTATGGCCATTTTGAGGGAAAACTTCGGAGAACAATTCATCTCAAGAAATGGACCCGTAAGTTGGCCACCAAGATCATGCGATTTAACGCCTTTAGACTATTTTTTGTGGGGCTACGTCAAGTCTAAAGTCTACAGAAATAAGCCAGCAACTATTGCAGCTTTGGAAGACAACATTTCCGAAGAAATTCGGGCTATTCCGGCCGAAATGCTCGAAAAAGTTGCCCAAAATTGGACTTTCCGAATGGACCACCTAAGACGCAGCCGCGGTCAACATTTAAATGAAATTATCTTCAAAAAGTAAATGTCATGAACCAATCTAACGTTTCAAATAAAGAACCGATGAGATTTTGCAAATTTTATGCGTTTTTTTTTTAAAAAAAGTTATCAAGCTCTTAAAAAATCACCCGATATATAAAAGATCTGTTCACATTCATAGCGTTCAATTTAAAGCTAACCTTATCAACCGACGCCAATATTTTGAGTAATCGAAACTGCATGCTTATAAGTTAAAGAAATCACTATAGTTTCCCTTATGTCTGTAAAAAAAAATGTTAAATCCATCTGTATAAAAAAAATAATAATATTGCCAAAAAAGTTCTTGCGATTACAATAGCAATGTGGGCATTAAGCTTCAGCTGTAACTAAAGGGCGATCCATTTCGAGGTTTCTTACTTTTTTTTTAGGAAAACACACAGAAACTTCAAATTTAATGGCGAATTATCATTCGAGAGAACATTCTTTAGCATCTATTTTTTGAAGATTATCTCTTTCAAATGTTGGTCTCGGCTGCTTCTCCCAGATGGTCCATCAGTTAAAACCAATTTTCGATGACTCGTTCGAGCATTTCCACTAGTAACTGGCGAAATGACATGTGTGATGTTTTGCTCCAAGGCCTGAATCGAAGCGGGATCGCCCGCATAGACTTTAAACTTTACATATACCCACGGGAAAAAGTCTAACGGTGTGATATCACACGATCTTGGTGGCCAATTGATCTGCCCAAAACGTCAAATTACCTGCTCACCGACGTGTTCTCTCAATAAATCCATTGATTTAAGTGATGTGTGAGAAGTGACGGCGTCGCCGTCGATAACGGTCGCCGTCATCATTTTTGAAGAAATATGGACCGATGATTCCACCGGCCCACAAACAAACCAAACCGTTTTTTTTTTTTTCTGATGGAAACGGAAGCTCTTGAATCTCTTCAATCCAAATTTGGCAATTTTTTTTGTTTACATACCTATTGAGCCAGAAATGGGCAAAATTTCGAAAAAGTCGGATCTTCTTGGAACTTTTCAAGAGCCCATAGAGGGAAGCGATAACGCTAGGCACGGTTGAGCGGCATCAGTTCTTGCAAAAGTTATATTTTATATGCTTTCAATTCCAGATCTTGATGTAAAATGCGTTCTATACGTCCGTCCGATTTGCTGTGACGGCGCCGAATCGACTCTCCGAGGTCTTCGTGCACACTCTTAGCTAAGGCTACTATATTTTCTTTACTGCATGTTGGACATGGTCTATTCGGTCGAATATTATCCAATAATGAATGCTAGATCTGTAGAAGCTTGCGAAACATATACTTTACAGAAGGTGAGTTTTCGTAATAAAGTCGAACAATTTCTAAACGTTGTTCAGGCGTAAGTCTTTCTATGATGAAATGATGAACAAAAATAACATGACAGCTTGACACGCTGTCAAAAAAAATGGCTATTGAAAAAATCTCTACTCGGATCACCTGTTAGAAGACAAAACCTCAGATCACTTTGATTTTTTGCTTATCTTTTGTGTATGTTTCTTTGTACAATGAATTTTCAGTTTTTCGACATTTCTGTTTTGAGTAAAATTCGCCATTTTGTTAAATATAATTGTCATTGTCAATAATGTCAGTTTACCATATACATAAGTATGTGCACTATAACGAAGAATAATTCGTAAAAATGATTTCACTTGTCAATGCTTCTTTAAATCTGGCTTTTTGGCGGTTTTTTCTTTAACTGTTTCTTGTCCATATACTATTTATATATGTACCATATACGTTATATATTTAATTAATTCTTTAACGTAATTGCACACTTACCGCCAACAGATTTGTTCTGTAAGTACATAGCAGAAAAGTCAGCTCTTAGACTGAGGGAATGAATCCTTTCTTTTAGTCGCCAGTAACAAGGGGCATTCTATGATACTTATAGTCTCCGTTTCTTTCCATTACCAAGATTTTTCGAAACCCTACAGAGTTGAATCTAAATTCTGCCCCAATATTGCCTTCCCTTCCCGAGAAGAGTGGGATAGGGACGAGGTAGACAAGTGCGAAAAGATAAGCATCCATACGGATGATTTCAAACTAGCGAACCGACTGACAGGTAGTCTCTTCTCTGCTAAATTAGATACATAAATCGCTTTTCATCTACCACACCGCTGTAGTGTCTTCTAGGCGGATTTTACAGCAATTCAAGAATTACTTCTTGCTCTGACAAGGAGTGTACGAACAACGAGGAATATATTTTTATATAATACAGATAGCCAGGCGAGATATCACTAAAGTCTCTGAGAGTTTCGTCTAAGTTAGTGAAAGAATACCTTGATATTTTAGTGGATCTAATATCAATAAACCAGCAATGGGTTTCAAGGCATAGTGGTATACCAGTGAACTGTGAATGATAACGAAACCAATGATATAAGAACTAGGAGTACTAACAGGTCACTGGCTAATAGGCAAACATGTTAATTGATTAGGAACGTCATATAACGACTATAGCTGTCAGGACATACATAGAAGATGAGGAAACTATCAAACATCTTCTATGCGAAGAGTCGCAACTATCGTTCATCAAAAGCACGGGGTGGTTCAGAGAGAAACAAATATAGTACCTAATAAGTTTTGTATGTATTGGGCAATGTAGATATGAGTTTGAATTGTTTTTCTGGTTTCTTTTATACGAATCAAAATTTGTTTAACAAATTTCTTTGTTTGATAAGAATTTAAAAAAATCGAAGATATTCTTCAGTTGCCTTTCTTGTGAACTTTTGTGTAACTATTGAAGTGTTTTGATTGAATATCTTTGAAATTTTTAGTCCCTTTTTTAATTTTATACAGCAATTTGAGGTTAAAGACGACATGTACTTTCCTTGTCTATGAGTTGATGACCTTATCCACAATTCGCCACTTTTATGCACAAACCATTTAAATTTGACTACTTTTTAAAACACGTGAAAGTTTTTTAATGAAAAGTTTTTGTCGGTGGAAAGCTCAAACTCTAAAGCTTCTACTGTGTCTAACTATACACTGATAACTTTTGTGCGAAATTAACTCTCGTATGCTTGAAAGCCCCACAAATTTTCATAACATTAAAACAACACATTTTTCGCTTTCTTTTTCCTTCTCGCCATCTTCGATGTCAGCAGAAAGAATTTCTTGTATTATTTTATTTATGTAATCATCGTTTTCATTAGCAAAATCACCATCAGTTAGCCGGGTCAACAATTCAGCAATTATTTTTAATGAAATATTATCACACATTATTTTGGAAATAGTGGATGTGCGATAATATTTCATTAGTGCTCCTCATAAGTTGAAAGTGTCGTAGTAGTCGACATCATGTCCTGAGATAAAGGACATTTCCTGCAGAATATTGATCAACTTGAGCGAAGATTGCTTGGCGCTGACACGTGGCAATTTCAGTAATTTTTCATTAATATTCAAATCTAACAAATCGACCAAATTGTTATTCAAATCCAATTGTGGCTTGTGTGTTTCCATAATGCCCGGCGAATAGCTGATAACATTGACCCCATTGCGACCCTCTTCATTGGCCATTGACCGGAAGTACATATCACGTGCCTTAATGCAAGAGCACATCAATGCATTGAAAACGAATGGACGGATCATCAAACTCGATGTGATGTTGATGACCAGTTTTGGTGTCTTCGAAAGTTGTGGTGCCGAAAGGAAGGCCTGATTTAGCGCAACTGGCGCGTAGAGATGTTCCTGTACGAAGGATAACCATTTGTCGGCTGGCTCAGGTTCCATCAATATATCAGTTGCCAAAACGCCCTCATTATGTATTATAAATGCGAGTTCGAAATCATAGCTGATATTGCTGTACTTTTGTAAGATAGCTGCGAGTAGTTGGCCGAAGTAAACACCATTGGTCTCTTGCCACGCCTTAATGGGCCAGCAAATTACGTTAATATCACGTTCAAGGAATTCGATTTCTTTTTTCACTTCCTGCATGTTTTCTTCAGACACGTCGATGAGTATAGCCAATGAGCCGGCGCTATATTGCCGACACATTTCGATGGCCAACGACTTGCCCAAGCCATTGGAAACGCCACTTAGTATGAAGAATGTGCGCTTGCTTAAATCCTGTCTTTTTGAGGACATGATTAGTTTTTGTTGTGTTGTGTTTTGTTTATTGCTATAAACACTCAGTTTCTTAGCACTTTCACTTTGCTTCACCGCTAATATTTATTTGTAAGTCCTTTGCGTATGAAATAATTTAAATTCAAACAAGATTTACTTTTTTTAAAGTCAATTAGTTGAGTTGTTCGACCACCTTAGACTGCACAGTTGAACTGAGAATGAACATAGCTCGTCTTAGGCTTTTTAAAGTAGAAATGGTAGGCGAGGCAGACAATCGAGTCAAAGGCGAATCAGTCATAGACATAGGGGAATCTTGTTGCCGAGCAAATAATCTGAACATGAAACCGGTGATAAGCGGCGCAATGCTGATAAGCAAGCGTGTCGTAATTGGGTTGGAGACTGAGGTCCATATTTGTTCATTGATTCGCGAACACAGTGAAAGCCCCAATAGACGGTCGTTCCAAAAATCGGGTATACCTTCTAGTTGAAGTTAAACAATGGGTACTATTTCATATTTTTATTGAAATACGTGCAGTCTTCTTTCTCTTTGATTTAGGCAGGATTTATTAGTAGTATTCCGAATTTAAATCGAATTAAAAAATATTGCGAAGAAAAAACTTATTTGAATTTATGCTTGAATTTTGTAAAGCGTACCTTTTAGAAAGGTAGTTTTTCTTTCGATTATATTTCGAATTTTAATAAAAAACTTTCGACAGTGTTTCAAGGCGATATCCCTTATAAGTGGCCGTAAAGTAACTCGTTGTTCGCTTATGTGAGCTTTCACTGTTACTTCATAACAGTTACGACAATATTTTTATGGGAGCGTGGCGCGCTTGAAGATGTTTTCAATCAGTTTACATAATTTAGAATTTGTTTTTATTTTTTCGCGGCAGATATATATACATTTATATGTATATATGTATGTATGTATGTGAGTTTTTACATATACATATGTAATATGTTAAGAATAAAAAAGTGTATGTATATACAATATTGTAAGCTAGTTATAAGACCTTATATGTTGGTCGGAACCGGGAGTAAAAAATAAAAATTCAGTTGTATCTATTCACCATATTAGTATCTTCAAATCTTAAAACACAAATATTATTTTATATTTTGTAACAATCCAAAAAGAATGGATTACTTTTATTAATTATAATGGGTTTAGATAGATAGATAGCAAAATTGAGGCTTTGCACTGCGACCTATGGTCTATTGTGTCCTCCCCTATATCACATATGGTCACAATTGTCCAGCAACCTGAACAATTCCAGGAGCCTGGTGGACGCGACTGAGGTGATGTGATCCCTGTCCACTTAGATGGAACCTAGGGCCTTGAGCTTGCTTCTGCAAATTGCTGAGCAATCCAGAATCAGGTGTTCTGGAGTTTCCTGTTTCATGTCGCAGAATCGGCAGTTTGCGCAAGAGACTATGCCCATGATGGACAAGTGCTTCCTAAGCCTGTAGTGCTCAGTACAGAGCGCGACTACGAGGCCGAATTTGTACCGGGGGAGGTTGATCATTACCTTAACACTTGCAAGGTTGTACCCTCCCAGAAGTAGCTTGGCATAGCACATTTGCGGAGAAGCTCATTTAAAGTGTGGGTCTCCACTGCAATGCATGGTTGTGGCCCCTTCATCCTGGACACTGCCGCAAAGTGGGCTAGTTCGTCGTCCAGATCATTTCCGGCTACCACTTTATGGCCTTCCGGTGTTTTCGATCCGTCAGTGTACCACTGGAAAGCGCTGCGCAGTAGTATGTCGAGCGTGGAATCTTTCCACTCCGCCTTACTACCGAGAGTAACTCTGAACTTTTTGAAAAATTAACCCTCTTCGTAATGCCGTCCCATAACATCTTTGCATATATTTTGTCGTTTTGCTCATTAAAAGTTTCTTCAACAATGAACATGTTTTCAACTGTGAAAGAGTACTTTAATTAATGGCCGTTATCCTAACCACGTGTCACGGAAGAATCCACTTGCATTTTTAAGTCTAATTTGCCTCAAGCATGTTGTTAGATGATGATCAGGCGGCAGACGGTAGGCTTTCATGTAAATATTATCTCTAATCTACATCTTGACATTGATCTCTACTCTCTACACTTCTCTTTATGTCATAAACTGTAGACGTTTCGGAAAAACGATTGGTACAGAAACATTCTCGAAATAATTAAGTTTTTTTTTTAGTTCTAATTTCGCTTTTCCACACTTATGTAAAACTGGTTATTTATTGCAATACAATTTTCTTTAGCTCCCCGCACCACTAAAGTACATAATTCTGTGCAGGGTATTCTCACTGCGCATAAAAGAAGCTTTGGTATAGGGCATAGACCTCGCTCACGTGCATGTTTACATCTATACACGCATACATACTTTAGCGAGAAATCTTGAGCATAAATTTAACTTCGGTTTTGTCAGCGTATAAGTGACTCATGCTCGTGTGCTCCCGCGAAGTGTTCAAATCAGTGAAAACCTTTTTTACGATGCGTGTACTGTACCGTTATTGCGTTTCCTGTTGTGATTTTCTGATGGAACAAATAATAATATGTATGTATGTATGTATGTATGTTGATTAAAATGGTTTTTGGCTGCTTAAAGCAAATTATTAAATCGAGTGTCAATAACATACTTGGAACTGTATGGGTTATTGTCTAGCTGCTGCTGTTGCTATGTGGGGTGCTAGTGAAATATGATTTATATGTAAATATTTTTAAATCAAAAGTACAGAAACTTATAATACATATTTTTCCCATGATATACAGACAATTCTGTGAAATCTAGCTTTGTTCTTTTTTATTCCAGCAATTGGGTATTTGTTTTCAAGTTAGACGTCGCCTTATCTATTGTACTTCGATTTCTTCCCCGAATTTTTAGTTGAGTGCATTGTTTTCTAATTTTTCTTTTTACGCTAAGTCCTTGGCATAATTTAATATTTCTCATGGGACGTGCTTATTTTTTATATGATTGATAATATTTTGCCAATTTTCACAAAGTTGGAGTCTGTTTATACTGTTTTTTTATTTTATATTACAATGTGCCCCAAATATTATGTTTTCAATCAAGTAAACAATGTGACCCAAATAATTGGACTGAAAACAAGATTTTCAAATGTTTATTCCATGGTTCCTC
Source organism: Bactrocera tryoni (assembly GCF_016617805.1). Lineage (NCBI taxonomy): Eukaryota > Metazoa > Arthropoda > Insecta > Diptera > Tephritidae > Bactrocera > Bactrocera tryoni. Next base: position 27,929,706 of record NC_052502.1, read on the forward strand.
CGCGTGTTAGGTACAATTAATAATTATACATCCCGATGGGGTTTTCAAAGCTTCGTATATTTGTTTGTTGGTGTTAAGATCTTAAGATCTTGTTCCATGAAATATAAATTGATTTCGGGTTGAGAATATTCTACTTTTATGTACTGCCTTTACAAACTTCTCGCTGTGAATATTTTTAACGATATTTCATTTGTACATCTTTAAATTTTCTGAAGTGCCTTCAGTGAATTTTGGTTTCGGCTTATTTTTGGAGCGCCATCCGCTAGTTTGGGGGACATTTGCGACCTCATATACATAAACCCACATTTCGAAACCAGTAATGATGCGTTTGATTACTGTAGGCTCCTCATCTACGTTGTCAAGCATTTCTTTTGCGACCTCTATTTGACGACGTGTGAAAAAAGTTTCAAGTTTTTTAGTGGGAATCTAGCATTGACACGCATTCTACTCAAAACATTAACCAATCGTCGTGTTGGACGATTTTCAGGCACAGTTTCTTTAACTTTTCGATGTTCTCGTCATTAACAGAAGTGGATGGACGATCCTCATGAGGCTAATTTTCGTTGAGTTTCACCCAAGTAGTTGTATTCCCCAAGAAACTTCTGCAACATTTTCAACGATTCCGTAGTCGCAATTGGATTTAGAAACGCACAATATCATGCAAACTTGTTCAGTTTTATTCCATGGTAAAATAGTTGTCCAATTCCGAAAAATTGTCAAAACAATATCAATATGCACCTATCTATTAATTTTCATTTCTGGCGAATAATTTTTTATAATCCCTAAAAGGTTAGAAATCCGTTTTGTCTCGAAATCGGTTTCAGACCCATATATTCTAAGGCAAAGCTGTTCAGAATGATCGCATTGCGACTTTAAAAAATATCGACCCGCTTTAATGAATATATACCCATATGTATGAAGAATATATACAACTTTTAAATTTGAAAGTGATAACCTTTTAGCTTTAAGAGCCAATCACTTCAAGATTACTTTTCACTCATTCATATACATACGTATGTATATGTACGTGTATAAGTGTGTATTCAGTGCAATCAACGCGCTTACTCAATAACTCTCAAAGCAATGACCGTTTACAACAACCACGGCCCCCTTGCTATAGATACCTATACTCGTGTGTGCTATGATTCAGCTTGGTTTGGCAGCTGCGCTTTGGAGTGAAATTCGTGAATTTTATTGCTGTTGGTGAAGTACCAAAACGAAGGTCAACCGCTAAACTCATTGTAGCGTAAACAGCTGGCAGAGAAGGCAAACATTTTTCAAATTTGTGCAACAAGTTGTAATATTTTGACAATCATCACTTGTCTCAATAAGTGCAGTTCAAAAAATTTTACACAAAACAGTCATAAAAACATATAAACACGAAATAAATTACAAGCAAGAAAAATCAAGCGAAAATGGTATTGGATTTGGAAAAACGTACTTATCTATTTGTAACAGGCGCATCACGTGGCATTGGACAACGTATGTCCATTGAAGTTGCAGCCAAATTGAAGCCGGGTTCTATAATCGTGCTCTTGGCACGTAGCGAACAAGGTTTGTTAAACACAAAAGAAAGCATCGAGGCATTGGGTAATGATTTGAAAGTGTATACCTACTCGACCGATCTGAGTCTCGTCACAGCAACACAATTCCGCGAACTGTTGGAGAAGTCATTGAAAGGAGTAAAAATAAGCGACTTTGAACGCGCATTTATCATACACAATGCTGGTACAGTGGGTGATGTGTCGAAAAGTGCCGTGGACGTGTCCGACGCCAATGTTTGGCAACAATATTATTATGTGAATGTTTTCTCTGTGATCTCGCTGAATTGTGAGTTTTTCCGTGTTTTTAGTGGTACACCCAAAGTGGTGGTGAACATCACATCAAAATGTGGCATTGAACCATTTGCATCGATGAGTTTCTATTGTTCCGGCAAGGCAGCTAGGGAGATGTATTTTCGTGTTCTCGCCACCGAACAAGCATTGGATAATGTGGTTGTATTGAATTATGCACCAGGTGCAATTGATACGGAAATGACAGAGCAGGTTCAGCGAGAATCAACCAATAAAGAATTGGTTGGTCTTTTCAAAAAGCAACGAGATAACAAAACAATGTTAACTCCAGAACAAACAACGGCAAAATTCCTACAGGTGCTACAGGAGCAAAAATTCAAAACTGGTGATCATGTGGACTACTATGATGAGTGAGAGAATACAATTCAAGTATGCAAAATCACAATATAATGCAGGGAAGTGCTACTTAGGTCAGTCTCAAATTTTAGCAAACATTTACATTTAGCTCTAAATAATTGTGCAAAATATATACAATAATTCGGGTGTACATAAATTATAAATAAATATAATGGAAAGCATTTTCGGAACTTAATATAAATTTGTTTTATTTATCAAAACAATTATATTTATAATAATTTAGTTTCAAGGATTTTAGTCAACTATCGTTACTTATTTCATCAATTATTTTTATTCTTAAATATGCTTATTAGTGTTTTAGTAAACTTGTCCTATGTTACCACACATTCGCTTTTGTACGCTTACTTGCAAACTAATTTATATAATTTCCATTCATTTCCGCAAATATGCTTTGCACCAGTTTAAAAGAAATCTGAGGCACGCAATCGTTTTGTAGGAATTTTCAGCAAATCATCGGTTAATGTTGATTTGCCACTACTAATCTGTTTCGGCGTGCTTGGCGCGGAGTTGGTGCCAGCGCTACCTGATGGTGTTTTACGGGCTTTTGGCATTGGTGCGGCTCTGTGCATAACTTTGCCTGGTGTACGTTGTGGTGTGGGCATAAGCGGCGTTGTATTTAAACCTAATTTGGAAGTGGCTAGTCGTCTTGCTGCCGGTGACATTGATGCCAATCGTTCCATATTTGAACGTATGAATGGTGAATTAATATTCTTACGTGCTGTATCAGCGGCCCTTTGCTTTTGCGCACGCATCTTTTCACCAACTTTTTCAGCCAAAGCCAAAGCAATATTTTCACGTCGTGAATTTTCAGTAATTGTGAAAGCAGGTCCCACATTTGGACGTACTGGTGTGTCAGAACCATCTAGCCGAAAGGGTGTACCTTCAATTTCACCCCAAGTCATGAGTGGTGAAAATGCTTCACCTGGCCGTGGCGAAGGCGTTTTCACTAGACTGAAACCACGCACTTGAGGACCTTCACTCTCGTTTCCGGGTGTTATGACGTTGCCATCTAAGCCAATTTTATTCATAAGCGCTTGTGATTGGGATTTAACTAATTCGCTGTTTGCCTTTTGATTAGCTGTTTCAGCAAAAGGATTTGAATTGAGGCGTGTAGCATTGTGCTTTATTATTTCGCGCCTTTTTGCAGCTTCCACACGTTCTCTCTCGGTAAGATCTACACCATCGGGGATGTACATAATGGAGTTTTTATTTGTGTATGACCAAGTTTCAATCTGTAATAATAGAAGGTCAACATGTGAAAATTTGATAAGCTATATGGTCGTAAATACATGATTTACCTTTCTTAAAGGATCGGGTTCTTCAAACTGTTTTTCAATTGATGGCAAAGTTAAAGCGCGTGCTAATTTATCGGCTGACAACTTTTCTTCATTATAAAGCACGGCAAACTTTTGTCGCAATTTCTCGTCAGCAGTATCTATGATTTCTTGGAAACTATAATTGTCCTCGCTGGTGTAATGCTGTAAAAATGAATCCAATGAATGTTTGTCTGATATAGACTTAATTCCCACGTCTATTCTTGATGTTTTAGAAGAAATGGATAGAGTGGATTTGGGTGTGTCTGAAACATCATTGCTATCATGTCGCGGTGTCACAATTCCATTCGCACTTGCTGGTGTCTCAAATGTAGCTGGAGACATAGCTGTAAATTAATATAAAATAAGTTATAGATATTCGTTATAAAAAGTATACACATATCTTTCCGACAGATTTTGTACATACAGCTTCTGTCGGTTGGTCTGCGACCACTGTATTTGGCCCGTATTGCTTCCATTTGTGCATAGTCTTTACGCTCCATCGCGTCCAAGTAGTCATTCTGTGCACGCAATTTGTCCAAATGTGGAAAGAAATCCCGTTGAATAATTTTAGAAAGCTCTTCGATGTACATTTCCTCTGTGAGTATTTTTTGTTTCGTTTTTTTGCGCACTGCTCCGGACAGAGGAACTTTGAAGTCTTGCAAACCCTTGTCACGTTCCTTAAGTTTCACAAGCGCTTGACTTCCAGGTGTGTTTGGCGTAGATGGTTCACTCATTTTATTTGTTTTTTATTATTTATTTTTTTTTTGGAACTAGAATTATTGCCAAAAATTATGCGTATTTCACAAACAAACGTTTAAGTAGTAAAATGTTGGATGATAGTAGCAGCAGCTGATTTTGGTATTTACAGTGCTGCCAAGTTCGTACTATCACATGGGTGAGAATAGAAATTATTGTGGATCGTATATTGTTGTCGTATAAATTGGCGGAAATACTTGTAGTTGTTTTTTCTCCAATGTTTGCGTTCACAGTTAATAAATTTTATATTTTGTGTTTAAATATGTGATTAAGAGTGTTATCTTGTAAATAGATGCTATACTATTTGTTTAGCAACATCCAGAATGTAAAAATGTAAGTGACTTGTTACAATTTTTAACATTGTTTTACAAATGGAAATTCATAGAAGTAGATTACAAATTAGCAGAAATAAGCTTTGCAATTATATATGTATGTATGTGTCTACAGATATATATATATATATATATATATGAATTGTCTTGAAATGGGTTAGTTGTTGTTGCAATGGGTACCTTACACCCGTTTGTATGGAGTGGTAAGGATTAGATAAGTTGTCATCGACGTCATCCAATGGCAGGCCTGTTTCGTGGGATTCGGACCAAAGGGAGAAGGGTGTTAGATAAGTATGGTTAGCAAGGCATAGGAGGCTAGTGTTATACGGATACCCATTGCACGCTGGACATTTATTTGTTATGTCAGGTTCTATTCTGGTTAAGTAGAAGTTTAACCTGTTACAGCATCCAGGACGAAGCTGCGCAAGGATCACTTTAGTTTCTTGCGGCTAATCGAGCTCTTCGTTTGCAATGGATGGTGGTGAAATGGGATAGTGTTGGTAGTCGATTCTTCATACCATTGTGTATATTTGGTTGTAGGCATTCTGATCTTTGTAGACTAGTACAGAAGCCTTTGAAAATTATAAAAAGAAAGAAATTTATAGTAGGATGAAACCATCGCAACCGATTAAATAACAAGCATTAAAGTAAAAATAATTTATGGGCGATCTGAGGTCGGGAAAAGGGTGAGGAAGGCGTGGTCGAAGTTTTAAGAGTTAAAAACGGTTTATCTCGATTTCCGGCAAAACTATGAGCCCTATGGAAAAAATTATATGACAATGTTGTAGATAATTAAAATATCAGAAACTTTTGTATATAGACTTTTTTTTATACATAACCTCGACATTTTTGTGAAAAATTTAAATATCCATGTTTATGGTTTTTTATTTTCATCTTCAACCCACATTCGTTCATTCACGAAATTCTGAGTAAACTTACTTACTTACATATGTCCCGAATACAATTTATTTTTTAATTTAAAATATTAGGAAAGGAACCTTATATCGACTTAAGAGCAAAAAAATTTTAATCAAAAAATCTCAATTCCAAATTTCAGATATTAAAAAGAAAACCAGTAGGCTCTATGTTTGCTGATATTTCTACTTTCTGATGGTTTACAAAATATATACATTACTGTGGTAATTTGCTTAGAAAATGAGGAAAAAGACACCACTTTAACCGTGTTTATCTGTCTGTCTTTCTTTATATACGCCAAGTAGTCCCACAATTTTTTAGATGAAGTTTTCCTTTCCCTCCAAGAACCTCATCTGTCGGACCAATGTAGCATATAGCTGTCATACAAACCGACCAATGCAAATCAAACTTATTTATTTGACAAGATACATACTTATGTATTTTCACGAAATTTGGAAGACATTATTTTTGAAGTTAATACTTCAATCTTCGAATATTGTTTGGATCTGTTCACTATAGCAAATAGTTGTCATACAAACTGTGAAGGGTATTATAGCTTCGGTGCAGCCGGAATTTATTTTCTTCTTGTCGATTTGATGCTGATCCCGCAATTATTTTCGGAGATACGAACTATTTGTAAGAATTTTTTAACTTAGTGTAATCGGTTTAACGCTTTTTTCTCGAAACGTTCGATGTAAAACTCTCATGCGACTATTATTTTAGATATATGTGTTTGACAGATAACGATCGAAGAAATAACAAAAAACTATTTTTTTTCTTTTTGTAAAAAATCAAAATATTAATTGTAAACAAAAAAATCTTGCTCACTGCCAGCCACTTTTTTCGGAAGTTTCCCTGAGCATCGGCTACGGAATCAAGCGAATCTAAAAGTTTTCAAATCAGTCACCGATTATAAAAATAATAAAAAAAATATGTATTGTTCTTCAGAAAAAATTCACAAAGAAAAGCGTATTTTTTGACTTGAAATTTTTGTTTAACCCATTAAACCTAACACTTTATAAGAAGAGCACGGACAAAGCAACAACTAAACTAGCTACCAACTTCTCAGCAATGATATAATTCGAAATAAAGCAATCTGATTTAGATATTAAGATGTTTCATCGAAACTGATAAGTATTAAAAAATTTATGTACTCCGTTTTATGAGTATCCAGTCGTCGAATATCACTGCATGCCAAACTTGCAACTCCATACACTTCCATATTTAGTTGAATATCCCAAAAAGTTTGGTCGTAAAACTTTCAATACCGCAATATCGAAAATGTTTTGTCAACTCCAACAACAACAAAGCCACTCACTGATCTCCGCAGCAAACAGGAAGGAAAATTGTATGAGTTCCGCCAGTAGCGCAAGCAAACAAAAACATACGAGCATCCAAACGAATCACAAATCTGTTAACAGTTGGTAATAATATTCTCATAACTTCTGGTGTCCCTTTTATGTGCCTTTCTTTCATTTCATTGCTATTTTGAGTCGAACGAAGCGACAGTGTTGTGCTCGGCATTTCCAATTGGAAGCAACCGAGGGCGGAAAGTCACAACACACGCGATCAAATGCAGCTGTATGAATGTGTGTCTGTTTGTGTATGTGCGCGGAGTTACTTTTATTGTTTGCATATGCCTATGAATAGGAAACAAGAGAAAAACATTTCATTCACGTCATCGATGGCATTAATTTTCGAACATTTCATCACTCTCAAAGCTGCAACAAAGAGGCAGGATCGAGCCAATGAAGCTACCTTATGGTTTAAGAGTTGATGGTGCAGCATGCAACATATGAAAGGGCAGTGCATATGCCATACACATATGAAGACTGCATTTGTATGACACCCAGAGGCGCAACTGCAGTTGTTGGTGCCTGCGAGCAGCAGCCAGAGCGCCTCCACTTTTAATTGCTTTTAACTTCCTATTGCAAGCCCAAATAGACTTGCACTGCCAAGCGTATTGGAAGTGATTATAAATTTTCGATGGCTGCTGCTGTTTGCTTGAATTTGAATTACGCGCTCAATTTCCGATGAATTAAACCGCAGCATTGCCCGCCTTGCCTGGTGTTGTGACAATGATGTTGAAGCCAGCCGCAAAGTATAACCGAAAGTGAGCAACCAGAAGTAGTTGTAGTTGGTTTTGTTGTGGTTGTGTGCTGGCGCATGCCATTATGCGTCGCGCGCTAATTGATGAGCCAAAGTAAATGAACGGTGGCCGCAATTTGTTGTGCATTCTTTGATTCCTATGGTAGCGCATGCAACAAGTACATTGATAAATTGTTAAAACAAACGGCATAAATATTCGGTATATGCCAAGTGTGTGTGTATGTGTGTCTGTGCGAAATAAATGTTGCTGAAATTGTCAGCAGCAATGATGCGACGCACCAGCAACACTTTATAAAAAACGAAACAATAAATAAATACCCGTCACACACACATACATACTTATGCACATAGCTGCCGACTACTTAGAGGCTTAAAATGTGTCCATTTTTCGCTATAAAAATGCATAAATTTCGTAATTTGCTGTTCACGCCTCGTAAAAAAATGCCATTTAACTTTGTTGTAAGTAGCTGTGACAGTAGATGCAACATTTATCAGTGGTTGTCACAAAGGGGTGCCACACATACATACATACATTCACAAATACATATGCCGCACATATATGTTGCAAAATCGAATGCAGCGTCCACACTTGGCGAACGCTGTCAACGCTTAGCAGGAGGCAAGTGCAAAACGAGAGATTGCTTGAAATGTGGCACAATCAGGTCGATAGAAAGAGATCATTATTTTTTTCTTGTACTCAAATGGTGTTGAAATTGTCTAAGTGTTTTCAAAGGCTTTTCAGAGGATACAATCTTGGCATTAATAGTAAGCGGAGTTATTAAAACGCAAGCTTGTTTGGCGCTAAAAATTGGAAATTATAGATAATCCCAGATCGCACCTTTTACCTTTGGGAAGAATTTCCATACAAAAACATATTTTATCGGTCATTTTGTATGTCAGCTACATGCCATAGTGGTCCGATCTGAAGAATTTGTTTGGAGATTGTACCGTTCGTACTATTGCCTTAAACAATAATCCACGCAAAATTGCATGAAGATGTCTTTTCAAATGAAAAGATTTTTCATACATGGTTTTGATCGCTCAGATTGTGTGACAATTATAAACTTCAGTAGTCCGATATCGGCTTTTCTGATTATAATCAGCCTCTTGGGTAGAAATAGCAAAATTTCAGATCTTTATATGAAAAACTGAATGACTAGTTTTACGGATATATCAGCAGGCTGAGTAGTAGGCTGTAGTCAAGGGCGACAAATTTGAAAAGCCGACAAATTTTTGCCGAACATTTTTATTTCGATTTTCTGAATTTTAAAAAATAATATGCTAGGTACACTGAAAAAACAAATTTTAAAATGTTTACAGAAATTAAATTTCTTATCAAAATTGCCCGGAAAGTAATAGGAGTTGATTTAAAAAAATTTATTGAACCAATCGTTACAATTCTTTAAAATCGTTCAAAATAGGCTCCTTCTGCATCAATGCAATTGAAGGCGTCAAGGAAGGCTTCCTCCGGAATAGCCTTGAGAGCCGAAGTGCATGATGCTTGGATCGTCTCAAAATGCCTGCCTTTAATCGGCCTTTTCAGGCAAAGAAACAACGCGGCTGCGGAAGTGTTTGGATGCCGGCCTTGGTTAGGTAGCTGTTCACAAGAAAGGCGGTGTGAGCCGGGGCGTTGTCGTGGTGCAACTTTCAATAGGCTGTGACGTCTTGTCGGACACGATTGACCCTTCCTTGGTGTCTGTTGAGGACTTCCATGTAAAACTTGGCGTTGACGGTTTGTCCAGGAGGAACAAATTCATGGCGGGCGGTGCTTTTGATGTTAAAAAAGACAATGAGCATCGTTTCCACTTTTGAGTTGCTGGTTCTTCCCTTTTTTGGGCGAGCAGACGCCGGAGTGTGCCACTCGGAAGATTGCCCCTTTGTCTCGGGATCATACTCAAAGATCCATGACTCTGTCTTGTGTCATGTCTCTGTCGCAGATTTACAGAGTTTCACACAGAATTCATTTGCGAACCTCTGCTTTAACGAACGCTGCATTTTCGACTTGCACCATCCACTATCCAGGTGATCGGAGATAACTGACCATGGATAAATCGAGTCAGCTCGTTACGCTGATATGTCAAGTGTGATCCATTTCGAGGTTTCCTACTTTTTTAAAGAAAAAACGAAAAACTTCAAATTTTATGGAAAATGTTATAATTTGAAAGAACATTCTTTGACATTTATTTATTGAAGATTATCTCTTTCATATGTTGGCCGCGGCTGCGTTTCAGATGATCCATCCGTTGAGTCCAATTTTCTATGACTCCTTTGAGCATTTCGACTGTTAACTGGCGAATGGCACGCGTGGTGTTTTGCTCCAAGGCCTGAATCGAAGCGAGATTGTCCGCTTATACATTTCCACTTTACATATGCATTTCCACAGGAAAAAGTCTAACGGTGTGATATCACATGATCTTGGTTGTCAGTCGACCGGCCCAAAACGTGGAATTATCTGCTCACCGAAGTGTTCTCTCAATAAATCAATTAATGCGATGTGTGGGAAGTGGCGCCATTTTGTTGAAATCAATTGTCAAGCATCAAATAAGCGGTTGTCATGGCGCAATAATGGTCGCCATTGACGGAGACCACACCAAACCGTTATTTTTCTGGTTGAAATGGCAGTTCGTTGAATCTCCTCAGATTGCTCTTCGTTCGAATGTGGCAATTTTGCTTACTTACATTAAGTCAGAATTGGGCTTCTATGTATACACTCTCACCTACGGTTGTTATATTTTCTTCACTGCGTTCTGTATGTGATCTATTCAAATATTATCCAATAATGAATGCTGGGTCTCAAGATGGGTGATGGTATTGCGAATAAATAGTACGCTCAGTGGGCCGATTATGTTGACAATAAGTTAAGCGGAGCATGCGAAACACATTCTTTGTGTGAATTTTCGTAATAAATTTCAAAGTTTTATTAACGTCGTTCAAGGGTTAGTCTTTCCATGATGAAATGTCAAACAATACTGAACAAAAATAACATGATAGCTTGACACGACTCACGCGTGATCCGTCAAAAAAAGGCTATTGAGTACATTTACTTTGATCACCCGTTATTTCATGGGGTTTCCGGTCGTTTCATTACGGGTTCTACAAACTTCATGGCTAACTTAATATAGCTTGTTCAGGATATAATTAGATTATGTGGAAAGTGCCTGATAAGTTTTAAGCTCTTCTCCCTCGCCACAATACCTTTTTCTCGCCTCGTTTCCTTTTCCAACTTAGCCTCTTCGAACTGAGCTACTGTTTTTTTCACTTGGTTTTACAGGCGTAATTGGCTTTATAAAAAAGACAACGTCCTCGGAAAGTTCACATCCGGACCCCATTGGAAATATGCTCTTCATTTATCACTTCATTATAGAATTGGGTTTAAACGTTATAATCTATACTAATAATCACCGTACCTGGCTTTACAATGGCAACACTTTTGATGCTTACTTAACACAGTCTATTGTATGTTTTTGACAGTGAATTAAACACATATAAGGCTCTCCGAGATCTCCTGATAGCTGAATGACACACAATTCCCATAAAGATGTTGGACTTATTCAGTGAATGCTAATTCTTAATCATATTAACTCGTTCCCCTGCTGTGGTTATTATTAATAAGAGATCGTATCTTCCGAGGTCTTATCAATCATATACATTCAGGATTCTAATAGCGTGTGCAAACCCTCTTTTATTCCTAGTGGATTATGTTTCTTTACCTAGTGAGAAACATGCCTTAAAAAACCCGCTAGAAATCAATCATTGAAAATGCCTTGCACTTTGACTTTTTTTCGAAACATATCAAATTTGGCACAGTTGAAACATTATTTGTTGTACCGATTAATCCAACATTAACCAAATATCGAAGGTCAAAAATACTGCCGCATGAAAAGGTGCCTTAAAAGCGACCTCAAGTACAGGCGTTTCCTTTTTTATTCAGTAACTGCTGCATATAGTCAAGTAGCTAATAATTCTTTAACAAGCATGGGCGTGTCTAACACATTGACTTGTGCACGCCGATTTACATTGTTGTAGCATACACACATACTAACACATGGTTTAGTAGGTATGTAAGTATGTAGATGTGCTGGCAATACTTTGTGTTTACATTATTTATTCCATAAGGCAATCGTATTCCTTGCACACGCGTATTGAACCATAAAACCATGAAGGCACGCATGGTCTCCTCCCGGCCGCAGCATACCGTCCCTGAAATAGTATAAGCGTGTTGGCGCTCTGTCTACATAAAAGGGGTGCCACGCTCGACTCAACGACATTAAAGATTGCACAGCCACTTGAACTTGAAATAGAGGCAAATTTTAGTGTATTGTCTCCTGTCAAAAAATACGATGAACGAAGAAAATTTATGGGTATGAGCTATAAGATAAGATTTTCTACAGAGATTTATCAATTAGAAAGTTGAGACCTTAGGCCAGGAAATTAAGATAATATTGAAATAATGATATAATTAAAATAATTGTGATAATTTATCGTTTACACTTTGAAAGAGGTTTGGCGGAGCTTCTATTTTCTTATTAAAATTTGTTTGATGAGAGAGTTTGAATAGAAGATTCTGTAGCTTTTTTGCTACCACTTATTTAAATATGGTATTTATGGGGTCCGAAAATTTAGGTGGCAATAGTGGTATTATAGAATAAAGTAAGGCGAAGGTGCTACCAGAATATTAATATGATATTCAAAACTCAAACGAATGGAACTACGCTAATATATGATTATTGTCGAAAACAAATTTTACTGAAATCGCGGAAAACGGCTCAAAAGAACAAAGTACTATTTCATTAAAGAATGCATCATGCGACATATCAATAATAACTATGATAAAATAGCAATAATTTAGGCATCCAATTACTTTCGCCTCGATAGTACTCTAGGGATCTGGCCATTCACGCCTTTTTAATGATCTCAGATTTCATGAGAATGCTAACTGGGATGAAATTTAGCGGCAATGAAGAATTTGCCGGAACAGAGGCAAAGTTTAATACCAATAATAAGCCGAACTAAAAATTGATATTCAAAACCTGGAAGCACGCTATAACAGGTGGCAACTTGTATAAAAGAATTTTCTTTGAAACGATATAAACTTTTCCGCCTTTCTGATATGTTTCTTTGCAAATCAGTCGGAAGTAACACTCAGGAGGAGATGTATGTACTTGGCTTTACTTTGGAAAAATATATGGTTTTTTAACTATATTCGTCCGGTTTGTCAAGAGACGATTAAACTTAACTCGATTATCATTCCATTGTTCCAATATTACGGATTTGCGGGGGAAGCTCTAGTTTTTGTGCATCTTTTTCAATACATTTTGTTCATTTGAAGGGTAAACAACAATAATTTTTGTCAATTAAATATATCAAATTCTGTACCTGAAAAAGTCTTTTGCGAGTTTTCTTTATAATTCTTACTACTGTGATCAAATTGAAAGGTGAATTTTTAATTTATACTTCGCGTGTTTTTCGAATTGGCAATTTTTTTTCTGTAAGTTGGTAATACTGTTATTAGTGTTTGAGATACGAGTGTTTCAGAGAAGAGCGATAATGCACCATCTCATACTGCATTGGTTATGTGTGATCATTTCGCCACATTTTCAACTAATATCGGACCGCAACCACCGCATTCGCCTGATTTACCTTCATGTAACTTCTGGCTATTCAGCAAATTCACATGACCACTCCGAGGACATCGTTTTGACTCATTTGAGGATATAAAAGCTGAATCGAAGAAGGCTCCGATGGCCATCACCATTATAGATCGTAAACGCAAAAACATATGTGAATCCTAGGCAACCAGCCAAATCAACGGCCAAGTCGAAAATTCATGATGCCAAGGTGATTCTCAGTATTTGGCAGGATCAGAAGGGTGTGCTGTATTGTGAACTAAAACTGTATGAAACCATTAATGAAGAATGCCGGCCACAAGTCATCAGTTTTAAACGAACAAATGCCGAAAAACGCCCAGAATATGCGACTAAATACGAGGCCATAACTTTTCACCACAACCCTCAATCTCATATTGCAAGACCGGTTGAAAACCATATGAAAAATAGTCGCTAGGAAGTTTTGCTTCACCCACCTTTGCCCTTTTCAATGCAAAACACCCTCATTGGAACACGTTTCATATCAGACCAGGCTATAAAAATTTGGCTTAATTCATTATTGACCGCAGCGCAGTCCTTTTGGGATATAATCCACAAATTTTATGAAAGATGGGAAATGCTAAAGCTTTAGATAGACAATACTTGGAACAAAATAGTTAGTGAAACGTCTGTATATCAACCTCATCTTATAAAAGAAGAAATCATCATTAACATAATGCCTTCAAATTTCAATGCAATGTGAAATTAGCTATCCAAGAATTGACACCGGTGCACCACAAAACAATTCTACGACAACATGTAAACCCCTTTACTCAAATCCGTTATGCAGATAATCACAAAAATGGGTCACTGCTAAACGTCAAAAGGAGCAATGTGACACCGATGCTGGCTGTAAAACCATCAACCAGAAGGTAATTTTTGGATAAAGACCGGCGTACAGCCTCGAAGATTTACTGCTTACAAGTTCAATTCACTTAGAATCGATAAACCATTCAAAATTTGCCGAAAGACCTACCGCACGCATGTTGCTGTGCAGTGGCAGTTCAGCTGTGAGGCGGCGGCTGTGGCACGATCGATTCATAGATGAGTTTCACAGGACTGCGGAGCCACAGTGACAAACCTAACAACACCAGCGCCAACTAAAACAACAATACATAATAACGGTGACATCTTGAAGTGATAGGGGAAATGTGTGATGGTATGTTTGTAAGTGTGTGTGTGGATAAAACGTGTGGCGTAACTCAAGTGGCTGAAGTGATCTGTGGCACTTGAAAGATGCTACACGTAGTCGAGCGAAAGTAGATTTTGTGATTTTAGTTTCATTTCGTTTTCGTTTTTTGTCATCAGATCTTTGTTTTGGCATTTTCGAATATGATACCAAAGCGTTATTTGTGTGACAAATGAGACGAGGTAAAACAAACAAATCTGTTTACACTCGAATTGCGATTTATGGCTAACTAGTATATAGAATCACTTTCAGTTCGCCATTCAGCGTTTGTCTGTTGCAGTAACAGATTATACATATATATAATATATACATATATACACATGTATGTGTGTGTGTCACTCTTTACTTTGGCACTTATTTTGTTTATTCAAGCCGTTTAAATAATTTCAGCGGATATGAGGACATTCGCTTTTCGACTCTATATTTTTTGCCGACAAACGCAGCCGAAGATCAGTAGGAAGCTAAAGTAATAAATAATTTTCTTTGTCGTTTTTTGGCGAGTAGAACAAATCTTAAGTCTTTAGAAATTGCATTTACCAGCTGTTGCCCTTAAACATATATTTTTTTATGAGAAGATATATAATAATTAACCCGAGTTTAAATATTGAACTTTTTATCATTAGTTCCATGGCATATATGTATGTACATATGTACATACTAAATATGAGTTTATGCTTCAAAAATATCTTTCACCTTATTTCAATACGTACATATGTATATTACTTTATTTGTGTTCTCTTGTCTATGTTTCGAAAATTGCCGTTACTAATGATTTAGCTGTCATTTTCAGAAATGTCACGCCAACACAAGGTTGATGCGCTTCGGATTTTTCGGAAGCGGTGTATATAATCGCATTTCACGTACAGTCAATCATTTTGGTGATTTTTGTTAAAATATAATTTTCAAAAATATATATTTTAACATCATGTAATTTTCCAAAACCTTATTTTTGCTCACGGCAGACATTTGGTTGTTTTAAAAAATACTAAATGCAATACAGATCTTTAGAAAGCCTTGACATTTTCCAAAAAAACGAAGTTCTAACACAATTTTATAAAAAAAAAAGTTTTATTGCCCTTTAGAATGCCCTACTTTAAGATCTGCCCACCTTTGCAGTCTATAAAACTATTCTTCTTCTGCTTTAGACGTCCTTCCTTTCCTCTGTTTGGCCACTTGGAGATTCCAAGTGTAGCCAGGTCTTTTTGTACCTGGCCTTTCCAACGGAGTGGAAGTCTTCCTCTTGCTCTGCTTCCACCTGCGGGTACTGTGTCGGCCAGCGCAGCCGCTGTCTCTTAATTCGCTGAACTATGTCAATGTTGTCGTATGACTCGTACAGCTTATCGCTCCATCGACTGTGGTTTCCGCAGAGAGCTGGGCTATAAAGCAGACTTGCAATATGAGGTAGAGCATTGCCATGAAGAAAAATTATTGTGTCTAGTCGTGTTCATCATTAGTGGTTTTACCTGATTTTAGAAGCTCACAATACAGCATGCGCTTTTGATCTGACCAAATACTTTGGCGATATAGATAGTCGGCTGGTATCCAGGTTTCACTTATGAATTTTTCTGTTTAGGGTTGTCGTACTGGACCTAATTTTCATCAGCAGTCACATCCCGATGCAAAAATTATTTTTTGTAGGGTCGAAACCACATTTTTGACATGCAAAATCGTCTTTCAACGACTCTTGGCTTCAATTCATATGACACCTAATTTTCGTGCTCAGGAATGTATCCGGTTGCTTTTAAGCGTTTTCAAATGGCTGCTTGAGTGACACCCAAAGATTTTGCGATCTGTTTTTGTGTTTGGCAAAAATCTTCATGGAGGAATTCTTCCAGTTCTTCATCTACAAACTTTTTTTTTGGCAGCTCAAGGCGTTTATGATTTTCAAAGCCAAAAGCACCACTTTTAAATCGTGTAAACCACTTTTGGCATATTCGCTTAGCTAAAGCCAACTTTCTTCTGTACCTTTCCCTTCTAACAAACAAAAGTTTACAATATATTTTCAAAATCTTCTAGTATATTTTTTTTTAGACTAATGTCTATCAGGATCAGGTTTTGCAGAGAAAGAGTTCTCTGTAATTTTACTGTCTTATATTATCTATAGAATTCTTCAATTTAATTATTTAAATTATTCTTATTTGTATCGTGTGACCTACGAATGTAGAAAATCATATGAAGTAAATCTTATATCTAAAAATGTAAGCCTTTTTTGTATGTCCGTGCATTACGCTCGAACCACAGCACGGAAAGACGTGAAAATTTGCACGGATATTCCCTTAGTTCTGGATAAGCTCCCAACGGCGGCCTTTTTGGCCAATCGCCTGCGATTTTGCAATTTATGTCTATATGTATTTATAACTCAAGAACGGCTGAACCGATTTGGCTGAAAATTGGTAATGTGGTTGCTTACTACCTCGGGACGAGCATAGGCTACTTTCTATTGTTTTATGTTAAAAGTCACAACAATTCATAAATAAAAAAATATATATTTCAAAACATAAGCCCATATTCAATATTCATGTAAGAATCATTAGAACATTATTTTCTTCAAAAATACAAAATAAAATCACACAGCTACTGGCAGGGTACAGTGGTTTTTGTTAACATACACATATGTACATATGTATATATGATTCAACGTGATAGTTGTAGCTGAATAAGAAAAATTTTAGTCATAATTTGAATTGAGTGCATAATAACTGTCAAATATTCGTGAAGCATTGCACAGAACAATGCAATATTTAAAAGGAACGATCACGTCTGTGTTTTCTTACGTATAGTATCTGTGTTTTAGCCGTGGATTTTGCAATTACATTCGATGAATGTTGAACAAAAGATTACCATATTATCAGATATAGAGCGTGAGACGCGCCCTATTCTGCTCTACTTCTGCACTGTTATTCACTATAACAAGAAGCATATACATACATATTTATGTATATGTGTAACGATATACATACGATGCAGATGCAGAAACTGAAAATGTTGTTATATCATACATATTTATGCATGTACTATTCCTTAAGTTATTTACGAAGTCAATAAAAAACGTAAATTGCCAATTTATCTATTCCATTGTATGTATTGTTGTCACGATATTTGATATTCTTGACAACAAAGAGCGAGCGGAGCCGCGAGTTTAGACTAGTTTATAATAAATTTCTTATAATTTCAATTATTAAGATGGGATTATTAGAGAGCATCACACAGAAATTAATATTCGTCCCATACATTACCATACATTTTTCTTACGCCAAGTTACGATTGCGAGCTACAAGCTAACAAACACAAACTCTAGTGTGAAAAGAAAAATACACATACTACCATTTAACTTGGAGGAACATACTACATATGTACATTTGTATGTGTCTATACAACCTTCTTTTTTCCCTTTCCATAAGAAACCATTTAATTATTCCACTTCCTACATACTGTGAGTAAATATTTGTTTATCTTCCGCGTTTTCCGTCTGCCTAATACAACTCGCTTCTTTTTTTCTGGAAAACAATTCCTAGGTACTTTTTGGTCTCTAGCATTATTCACTACAATCCAATATGAATACCTTCGATCGTTTGTAATTGTTGCACATGGCGCACCTGCAGCCCAGCCAATGCGGATTTTATGTCTGTGTTTCTTTCATTATAATTATAAACAATGGGGAAAAGGTAAACTTTGTAATGAAAATAGCCATAAATTTGGTTGCGTTAAAGAATTTTTCGTTCGTTTCAAGTGCAAAGCACCAATAGTGATTGCTTATGCAGCCATTTTTGGTAATACGCATAGTATGAAGGCCTGTCTATATTTCTTTTGAAACAAGATGGTGGACTCAAGAATTAGAAATTATTTAGTAATTTAAAGATTTCAAAAAAAATATTTTTTAATCAAAACATTTAAGTATTATGTTTTAACAAATGCAGTATGGATGCTGCTGTGACTTTTTCACAAAAATATTTTTTTTAAGATGAATTATTTTTTTGCACGATTCTTTCCAAGACAAACTTAAGAAGACCTCAACTTTTGCGTGTGGATCTTCTACCTCCATTTCATTATAATATTTGCGATAGTCGACTGGCGCAGCATAGTTCAAAAAGTTCTTGATGACCATTCAGAGAATCATGAGTCGAATCCCCATCGGTTGAAACCTCAAATTATACAAAAACCTACAGCATCAAGCTTTTTCGCCTAAAATCAGTTAATTGTTTTCACACGGCTTAAACCCGTGTTCAGGTTTGATGGATAGGATAAACAACAAGGAGTGAAAAACAGGTCTTGCTTGACCTGAATAATTTGAAACAATTCGAACAGTTCCTCTCATTAAGCTTGTGAGAAAGACTTTTCCATCCATTCGTCATTTAGCAGTTATTTAGTAATTGTTCGCATATTTCAATATTAATTACATTTTTTCCCATTCTTATTTCGGCAATTTAAGATCACCTTTCATCTTCGGCTTGCTTTCGGAATTGTTTAAATACCTCAGTATTTTGAAGCATTTTCTACATTATCGCGTCAAAGGAAGATTGAAATGATAAGAATAGAAAGTTTTGAAGTTAACGATATGAAAAGAATATATCACTAGTGTTTTTTTATACCCTGGACGGGGTATATTAGTATCACTAGCCCCTCAGTTTTTGTGCTTTTTTGCCTCAAGAAGTTGCTCATTTGTCGGAACCGCCAATATAGCTGTCATACAATTGGAACTATTGGAATCACGTGCTTGTATGGAACTCTTTTTCATATTGCGCGAGGTCTTCACAAAATTTGACATGGGTTATTGTCTAAGGCAATAATGCAATCTCCGAAGAAATTGTAGAGATCGGATAACTAAAGCATATAGTTGACATACAAACTTCTTCTTTACTGGCGTAGACACTGCTTATGCGGTTATAGCCGAGTTAACAACAGCGCGCCAGTCGTTCTTCCTTTCGCAGTTTGGCGCCAGTTCCAGATACCAAGTGTTGCCAGGTCCTTCTCTACTTGGTCTTTCGAACTAAGTGGAGGTCTTCCTCTTCTTCTGCTTCCCCCGGCGGGTGCTGCGTCGAATACTTTCAGAGCTGGGCCATTCGGACGATATGATCTAGCCAGCGTAGCCGCTGTCTTTTGATTCGCTGAATTATGTCAATGTCGTCGTATAACTCGTACAGCTCGTTGTTCCATCGAATACGATATTCGCCGTTGCCAATGCGACCATAAATCTTCTACAGAATCTTTCTCTCAAAAACTCGTAAAGTCGACTCATCATTGTCCTTCCTCTGTACCATATAGAAGGACGGGAATAATGAGTGACTTGTAGAATTTGGTCTATGTTCGTCGAGAGAGGACTTTATTTCTCAATTGACTACTCAGTCAGAAGTAGTACCTGTTGACGAGACTTATTCTGCATAGGATTTCGAGTTTGACATTGTATTTGGTGTTAAAACTGGTTCCAAGATAGACGAAATCATCTACGACTTCGATGTTATGACTGTCAACAGTGACGTGGTCATATTTCGTCTTGCCCTCGTTCACTACCAGACCCATTTGCATCGTTTCCAAATGGCGCGAATGTTGGGGTCAATGATATCAATATCATCGACGTACGGCAGCAGATGTACAATATTTTAAAAGATTGTGCCTTCTCTATTTAGCTCTACAGTTCGATTTATTCTTTCCACCAATAGATTGAAAATGTCCCATGATATGAAGTCGCACAATACGCTCGATAGAACTTTATATGCGATGTTGAGGAGGCTTATCCCACGGTAATTGGCGCAGATTGTGGAATCTCCCTTTTTGTGGATTAGGCATAGCACACTTAAATTCCAATCGTGGGACATGCTTTCGTCCGACCATATTCTACAAAGAAGTTGATGCATGCTCCTTATCAGTTCTACGCCGCCGTGTTTTGAATAATTCGACCGGCAATCCATCGGCCCCCGCCGTTTTGTTGTTCTTCAGACGAATAATTGCTATTCACACTTCATTTGGAAAACATAACATTGACAATATATTTTCACGAAATTTGGCATGCATTTTTATCCAAGACAATGCTATAACCTCCGAAATGCATTGCTCAGGTCGTAACACTATAGCAAACTGAGCGATCAAAATCCAGATAAAGATCGTTTTTTCCCTTATTAATCTTAATTCGACTTGAAGCCAATGGCTCTCACAGTGTCAAAAGTGAAAAAGAATTTTTGCAAAATGCCGTCGCAGCAGCTTTTCAAAAGTAGTCTCTCCTTGCCTCGTCTTACGTCACCTTAACCTCTCATTACTCACATGTGCAAAAACGAACCATCAATTAATTCATGAATTTAAGTAGTATATAGTAAAGTATTTATTTAATTTTACACTTTCATAATTTATTTAAATATGATATTTACAATTAAAGTGTTGATTGCTTAAAACACTACGTTATTATACAGCATATGGCAAAAATTTAATACCTCGGTAATTTAACTAAAAATAAATTATAAATTTGATAAACACATAATTGAAATAAATTAACTAATTTCACAAACAAATATTGCTTAAGTTGCACGATTTTAAGTGGATTAACTACTTACGATACTGTGGGAAAAATATGCAAAATGCAATGCATAAATTCAACAAAGTAATACTTTCATTTGCGTGTAAGCAAAACTTATTACATATTATTAATTAATCTCATTTAATTGCACTTAGTATAAAAATAACATATAGTATTTGACTTTTCAATTATTGCAACATTTCACTGGTTCGAAAATGCCGTGTAGGACGCACAACAAAATATTTATCTCGGCACCAAGTCAATATAGCCGTTGGGACGCATCATTTGATGCGGTGAACCATAGAACGACTGATAGCTACTAATGCCGTAAGCATTTGCCGCCGCCGTGGCCATCGCTGTTGGGCTGCCAGCCGTTGGGGCAGGCGACTGACGCATGTGGCCCGACACCTTCAGCTTATCGTAGGGATTCCCATAGCCGCTATGGTAGTGCTGATGATGATAGATCGCACCGAAATTGCTGTTCTCACTTGCATATGGCTGTGCAATCGACGAATAAATATTCGCGGCCATCACCTGGGAGTGTGGCACATGCGACTGCGTCACCGCCGTCGACATCATCTGGCTCTGAGCGGCGGCAGCGGCGCTGAGATTCATATTTAAGTGTGTGTGATGTGTGTGGGCGGCATGTGTATGTGCTGTAGGCATAAGACCGCCAGCATTGGACGCACTGCTTGCGCCATTGTGAGCGGCCACTGTGGCATGTGTATAAGGACTCACTCCGGCGGGGGTGGTAGTATTGGTGCCTGCGCCAGCATGATCCAGCTTCGGTGAGATGCTGTGTTGGCCGTGATTATGATGGTGATGATGATTGTGAAGAAGATGACCACCTCCATTGGTGGATGGCATTAAACCATTGCTTATATGGTCGTTTGCACTGCCACTGCTACCGCCACTGGACAGACATTGTTGGTAGCTCAGCAATTCGGGTGATGTATTGGCAGCGATTGGGGCGCTGGGCGAATCGGTTACTGGTTGAATCACATGTGCGGAGATCAATGCGTTCTGTTGGTTTTCCAATTCAGCCACTGCTGCAAGAAGAAGAGTGTGAGAAGCAACATGTGGAGGGAAAAATTAATTATGAATTGTGTTAAATGCAAGTGTTGATAGATTTACGGAGAGTCGCTGAAAGTGCTTTACTGTCAGGGGGAATATACTCATTTAGTACTTGTATATGGGCAGAAATATTTTACGAAAATGTGCGCATATGAAATGTACATTCAGTTATTTTATTATTTGCATTAGGGTAGAGCAGTTTTAGTATTAATGACATTGGAAATATTTTGTACCATTCATATTTTTTTTAATTGCGAAACCATAAATAATTATGTTTGAGAACGTCATAAATATCACTTTGTATACGCAGTACTTACTTAACATCAACCTTAAACTTAATTTCATCGTTTTTATTTATGGTAAACAAGAAAATACGATAACGTTGGAAGATATCTCGTTAAATGAAAAAGTTTTCCGTACAAGAACTTGATTCAGATTGCTCAGTTTTTATGACAGCTATTTCTTTGGTGATTACCCCATGCCAAATTTTTTGAAAATATCTATCAAAATAAAAGAATTTTCCATACAAGCACTTCATTCCGATCGTTCTATTCGAATGGCAGCTATATTCCATAGTGGTGTAATGTCGACAGTTCCAACAAAGGATTAGCTTCTTGGGGAGAAAAGGGCGTGGACCGAATTTCAGATCGATATCTGAAAAACTGAGGGACTTGTTTACATATTTACAAACGGAAAGACAGACGAACATGCCGAAATTCACTCAGCACCTTATGCTTATCATTTATATATGCCTATATAATTTATAGGGTCTCCGACGTTTTCTTCTGGGTGTTACAAACTTCGTGCCTGACAAACTTAATATTGGGTAATCGAAAAAGTCTTTCGTATTTTGCCAATAGAATAGTCGTGCTCCAGTGCTTCCAATCACATTGTGTCGTACCATAAAGTTTTGGAAAGGTGAGATTTTAAGCTTCATTTAACAAAAAATTAAATTCGAGGAAGTTGAAAAAAAGTTGCAGCTGTTCAAAAATGAGTGAAAACAATGAAGAAATTCGCAATATTTTGAATTTTTTTTTAATATAAAAAGGAGAAGATTGTCACGCAAGCCACCAACGAAATTTGTGAAGTTTACGGACACGATGCTGGACCAGTTCGTGTAGCACCACAATGGTTCGCTCGCTTCCGTTCTAGAAATTTCGAAATTTCGATTTACACTGATGGAATAAAGTCTCTAGCGGTATATATGTATATATAGTATAAATATAAAAAAATATGTTAAAGTTTGATTAGAAATACGAAAGGCCTTTCCCGACTACCAAATATAACGTAAATGGTTCAATACTCTTATTACGCAATATTTTGAATGATATCTTCAAAATCACAGAAATATGGAATTTATGTAATTTAAAATCATTGAAAAATTGATTAATTTTTCAGATATCATCTTGAAGACTGCGTTACAGTAATCAATAAAGATACTTAGGTCTGTAAAAAATACCTAAAATCATAATTTTCAGCATTTCTATTATTAAAATAGATCACACTACAGCGAACATCGAGAAAAGTAGGCTACTAACGAAAAATTATGGTGTAAAAAGTATTACGTCATATTTATGTTTTTCAGTTTTTCGAAGACAGAAATTCGAAGTAACATTTCACCACTCTTATAGCTGAAGAAACTGAAAAAATAGAGTTCATTGATTCAGCGTGTTAAAAATTAAGACATTTTTGATACATTTTTACTTGACTGTGGACCTATTAATAATACTAACCGAGAATAAAAATTTGACGTTCTCAAAAATTAGTAATATATCAATAGTTCTAAAATTTTAATTCGAAGTTATTCAAAGTTACTCACGAATCTGATGAACCCGGACTGGCATTTAAATGAGCCATAAAGTAAGCCAAGCCTTTTATTTAAAAAAAAGTGCTTGAAAATCATCGTGTTGGCATCAGAAAGATAGTTTAGATATACATATAACATATAGACATATAGATTTTGGTTAAGGTTTTGGGTATGAAGCTTAACAATGAATGTGTGACTTGAATCTTTCGCACAAACCACTTGGAGTAGAGGTCGCAAAAGAGATTCTTGATAATGGATAATGTAGATGAGAATCCCATATTGATGTGGGAAATGGGTTAAAAAATATGACATCGAGACTAATCAACAATCTATCGAATGACGAAAAATGAGACGACACTGAAAAAACCAAAGTTCAGTGAGTACACTGACGTATATCTCAAACGAGGCTTATAACCAGCGCCTGGAAAAGAGGAGTAAACGTTGGCATGCTTGTATTGTCTTAGAAGCCTATTTTAAAGGCGATAATAAGTATTAATTATTAAGGAAAATGTTATTTTTTTTTTTTTTTTTTGACAGTCCGGTTCAAATTTGATCAGATGGTACTCAGCTAAATTTATGCTGTACAGTTTACAACCCATTTAAGTCATTCTAGAACAAGATATTGCAGTAGAATTTGTTTTTACTGTCAGCGGTGGCTTAATTTCTTACATACATATGAAAAAAACATAAAAAAACCCCCTAACGAAAGTGATAAAAATCTATCTCACCCTAATGTAAGCACATTCTTAAATTGTGATTATAAGAGTATTATGTTATTGCATTACCTAAATTTACATCCTTACTGTTGGCCTTCAATTGCTGTTGCTGAATGTGCTGCTGTTGCTGCTGCTGGTGGTGGTGATGATGCTGGGCATTGTGATGCTTCATTCTAGCCTGACTTTCTTGGCTCATCTGAGACATGCCCATAGGGCCAGCAGTGCTGCAAAACAAAAGTAAAAAAATATGAATTGAGGTAAATAATTGCAAAGACATTGAAAATTTTACTCGAGTAAATTTATATTTATATAAATAATTTTTTTGCCATAAATATTAATCATTCATACATACTTACATACATAGAATGCTTTTAACAAATATTTATTTGCGTTATACTACTTGTATGTACGTTCCTATGGTAAAAAAATATTTATATTCGATTTTGCGCGTTTTCTCCATTTTAAATACTTTTGGATTTCTATTTTTTCGGTCAAACGTTTTGTTTTGTATACAAATTGCTATTTTTTATCGAATAAATATTCAAGTCAAATATATTTTTTTCAAGAAATTTGAATAAAATAAAAGAATAGCATATTTTTATCTTTTTGTTTACTTTCCAGCCAAGTACCCTAATTTCAACCTCTATCAATCAGCTTCTTTTTCTGCCGCTATTTCATCTCTCACACACACACCCCGTCTCCGCCAAGTAAAATTTGAAATTTTGTTTATATTTGTCCTCAAAAAATGCTACATTCCTTGCGCTTCTCATTCATACATACCACAAATACACCAAACTCTGCTTCTAATCAGAGCAAAAGCATATTTTTTGG
The DNA here is from genome assembly GCF_016617805.1 of Bactrocera tryoni. Lineage (NCBI taxonomy): Eukaryota > Metazoa > Arthropoda > Insecta > Diptera > Tephritidae > Bactrocera > Bactrocera tryoni. The sequence continues at coordinate 27,955,111 of NC_052502.1, forward strand.
GAGTTTTCTATAAGTGTTTTGATGTACGATTTTTTGACTACAAAAAACAAAAATTGTTCTGCATTTCTTAGAATTACTTAAGGCTTGTTTACACACAAACATAGATATATATGTATAAAAAGGCAACATTTAAAATATGATGAGTCTGATTTTGAAAATGATTTGTTTGATTTAGATCTCAGTGTTTTATTTATATTGCCGCACACGCCCTTCACACCCACATATCTTATATGTATGTTTGTATAGCTGTATGCTGGCGCACAGTGTCAAAGAACATGTTGCATGATGCCCTTTTCGACGTTGTACTAATCCACTTGCTCGGCGTCGTCATTGTGTCTGATGTTTCCTCCTGTCTTTTTCTCGTATTTAATGTGTAATTAGGTCAAGTTATCAACACAAAACAAAAATCATATCATAAACAATGTTTTATTGCAAGAAAATTATGTGCTTAAACGATATAAATGTTCCCGATTATATATCTACACACATATAGCAAGATCAGTCTCATAATTTCTGCGTTTTATGCATGCAAGATTACAAGTATTTCATTCCACATCTCTTGTATTCGTACATATAAAAGTAAATATCTTCAAAACTGCCTGTTGTCACTTCGTTTTAACATATTTTATGTTTAAATAAATCAAGTACTTACACATCATTAGTTCCATCATCTCGGAAACCTTTGGCGAAGGGATTACTGACAATTTTCAATTGAGTAACCTGAAATATATTAAACAAAATACAGTGTGTTGACTATTGCTGATGCATATGGTACTTATATATGCA